>NC_142081.1:42730838-43034956 GCF_054644295.1 Miniopterus natalensis
CCATTCTGCGGGCATTCACTGTGTGCCAGGCGGGGCCCCGTGCACGGCTGTGCAAGGTGTGCACTGAACAACGCAGGGGCACGCTGCCCACATAGACCTCAATGCGAACGGCGCTCCCTGAGGTTGTTCCGCTCAGCGGCTCTGCAAGACTCTGGTCTGGCCCATGGGGACCAAAGCACGGTCCCTGCCTTTTCCTTCCTGTTTTCTCTCTTAGGAAAGATGGCTCGTGTAAAACTTTCCTTGTAATTAGAAATACCTGTGCCTATATAAATTTTGAGAGTTAAACACACACCACATGTCGCCTTACCTTCCAGCCTCATAAGAACTGAACTTGTGTTCCTTCTCAGAAAAGTAATATCCCTCACTGAGCATCTTTTATGAATAAAGCGATGTACTAAGCCAGCTGGGAAAATCGAGTCGTGGCCTTAGCCCTTGAGGAATAGAAAAAGAAGCTTGATCACACTTAAGACACAAAACAACATCCTTAAGTTTTGCATGTCTCCACCTCACCTTTGACTAGGAGAGGAGTAGCAGCGATTGAACACGACTGGCACCTCTCGACTCCAGCCTGCGTAGGCCAGCTTGGGGAATGTACCAATTAGGTTTTGCTGTGTCATAAACCACTTCAAGACTGAGTGGCTTAAAACAGCAAACATTTCTCATTTCTCATGCTTTTGTGAGTCATTTGGACAGTTCATCTGCATGGCAGACCTCTGAGGTCTGCAGGTGGCTCATGTGGGGTTGGCTGGCCTCACTCATATGCCTGGAGATTGACAAGAGGTTAGTCAAGGGGGACTCAGCGGGGAGGGCTTGTCTCTGCTCCCTGTGACCTCTCATTCTCCAGCAGGATAATCTGGGCTTCACATGGTAGTCTCAGGGTACCAAAGATCAGCAGGAGAGGGTAGGCTGCAATATGCAAGCACTTTTCAATTTCTGCTTGTGTCATGTTTGCTCTTGTCCCACTGGTCAAAGCAAGTCCCATGGCCAAGACGGGAGTCAGCGTGAAAGGTATTACCCAACGGTGTGGATACAGGGAGGTATGAACCATTACTACAATCTACTGAAACAAATTAATTTAATTCCTCCTTATCTCAGGTTTTACCAAAATGATAATAATACTTTATCTAGTTCCCAGGGATGCAAAAAAACCCAACCAAACAAAAACACAAAAACACAGAAGACACTGCTGTATGTTATTGAAAGAAAAGGGTCACTATAAAAATAATTAATTTTACTTCAGTTTCTTCATTTATTTTTTGTGTATGTGTCTCTTCCACAACATAAACAATCTATCCCACTTATTGGAAATTCCTATTAAATATAAAATAATATTTAATGTAAACTGTAATTGAAAAAGAAAATTTTTTAAAAAGTAAAGGTAATATTTTCAAAAGAAAATTCCATTTGTCTCATAATCTTCACCTGTAAATAGGTACATTTCAAGGGCTGTGTGTACGGATACCCACCTAGCCCACCTAACCCTGTAACTAGGACCTTACCCAGGAGCAGAAACCTAGGAATGTCTGGCCACATGCTAACTTCCATCACTGCCCCTGTGCATTAGACTTTGCAGGTACATTTTGTTCTAAAGTTGCTCAGCATTGCATAGGTTGAATACCTGTTATTATAGCACTCTAAGGGAATGACTAGGAGCTTATGTCTGTCTTTATTCCTATTTGCAAGTTCACATTCTATCCTACTGAAACCAAGATCAGGCAGGAGCAATACTTCTTTTCCCTATAATTTGTGATCCCTACCATTTAATTAGACACATAAACATTTATTGAGCATTTACTGTGTGTGGAGAACCGCTGCAGAGATAGAGGTGGACAGAGCACAGCTCTTGCTCCCCTGGAAGTCGCTATCTAATGGGACAGTTAGATAACTAACAACAAACCATAAGGCATAGTTGACAGGTAAGTACTGTGGGGAGCATTGGAAAAGGAACGATTTATACCAATGGGATGAACTCAAGAAGACGTCCTAAGGATGCTGACTTTTTCCTGAGCCTTGATGAAAGAGTGGAATTTCTCACTGTGGAGAAAGGGTGAGAGAGTACTATGGAGAGGGGACTGCAGGGTAAACAGGTAAGGTTTAAAGTGCACCACATATTCAGGAAAAGGAGATCCCCCACGGTGGTTTGAGTGTGGACTACTTTGCTTATTGGGGAAAAAAGGTGAGGCCAACTTGTCAAGACCCTGAATGTTCTTATTAAAGAGGTTACATGACCTGGCTGGTGTAGCACAGTGGTTGGAGCGTTGTCCCGTGAACCAAAGGGTGTGTCGGGTTCCGGGGGGTGTCGGTTCCATCCCCGGTTAGGGTGTGTATTGGAGGCAGCTGATCGACGGTTCTCTCTCTTTCCCTCCCTCTCCCTTCTGCTCTCTCTAGAATCAATGAAAATCATATCCTCAGGTGAGGGTTAAAACAAAAAACAAGAGGTTACAATGAGGACCTCCAGAGGTCTATGATTATTCTCATGACTACAATTATTTTAGAAATATCACCCTGTCCTCTGGATCCGGACCAAATGGCAACCCATTTTAGGCTACTGGCTGTCTTACACAACACAGCCCTGGGAGTGCCTCAGAAACTAGGCAGTTGATGGGTCTGACTATCTAATGTGATAACTGCAAGAAGCTTCTAGAAGGACAGCAAATAGTTGGGTCCCAGGTTTTGTGTGTACATGACTATAGTCTATAGGGTGAAAAGGAAAGGTATCACAGGTAGGGAAACTTTTATCTTGGGCTCTTTTTCTCCCCTAAATCTTCATGGACAGATTACGGTTTACTCTTACTCCACTGCAAGACAAAACAGAATTCACCAGTCCTACACCAGCCAGGAGATGGAGCTTGTGGCTACATTAGGGCAGGCTTAACCTCTGGGGATGAGAAGGTGATACCAGGTGCAGATAGATCCACATTTCCTTTAAGAACAGAACTGCTATTACTCAACAGAGTACTGGAGATCTTGGCCAATGTGATAAGACAGGAAAAAGAATTAACAGGTATAAGGATTTGAAAAGAAGTGACAAAACTGGCATTGTTTACAGGTGATCTGATTATTTACATAGAGCACTTCATGGAGTTAACAGAAAAACCTTTAGATCTATGATTTATGCTTGACAAGGCTGTCAGGAATAACATCTGCTTACAAACACCATTCTTCTGTATCAGCAATAGTCCACCAGAAAATATAACAGAAAATAAGACACTTTTCACAAGGGCAACAAAACTACAAAGCACTTAAATTTAACTTAAAAAGTTCAAAATAAAGTTTTGGAGAAAAATGTAAAACTATTATAGGACATAATATAAAACTTGAATAAGCAAAGAGATATGCTGTATTGGTGGACAAGACTCCTTAACATGCAAAGATATCTATTCTTTCCATAGTTAATCCAAAAATTCAAGGCAATTTCAATACACAACCAACATTTTTTTTTTTGATGGAATGAAAAAGTGTCTTCAAAGATTTATACATATGGTATGTATAAAAGTTTTTAAGAGAGTTGATCCTAAGAGCTTCATCACAAGGAAAATATATATATTTTAAGTTTCTATGAGATGATGGGTGTTAGCTAAACTTATTATGGTAATCAGCTCACAATATATTTAAGTCTAATTATTGTGCTGTATCTTAAACTTTTTAAAAAATATATATATCTTTATTGATTTCAGAGAGAGGAATGGAGAGGGAGAGAGAGAGATAGAAACATCAATGATGATAGAGTAGTCATTGATCAGCTGGCTGCCTCCTACTCATCCCCGACTGAGGATCGAGCCCAAAATCGGGACCTGTGCCCTGACTGGGAATCAAACCACGACCTCCTGGATCCTTCGTTGATGCTCAACCACCGAGCCAGGCCCAGCCAGGCAGTATCTTAAACTTTTATGTCAATTCTATCTCAATAAAACTGTGAAAATGTATATGGTAGAATAAAACCAACGTCCATAATTAGTTGAGTCTATTTTGAAAACAGAGCAAAGAGGAAGGGCTTGCCACACTATATTCCAATGGTATAGATTAAAACACTGTGGTACTGATGCAGAAACAGGTACATAGACCAAGGGTCAGAAAGTACTCAGAAATGTATATGTGTGTGTACATGCATTTGGATGTGAGTGTACCCTCTGTATTGAAAAGAAGTCACCAGAAACAATGGAGTGAAGGTGGGCTGATAGGAGATAGTGCAGAGAAAACTGGCTCACTACCTAGAGAAAAATTAAGTTAGATCCTAATACCATAAACAAAGGTGAACTTCAGATGCATTAAATATATGGATGCGGAAACAACCCCTCAAAACAAATAACTAGAAATGTATATAGGAGAATATATGTACGATCTTAAAATTGGGAATGGTGTGGTTTTTAAAAAATTTTTATTTATTTATTTATTTATTTATTTATTTATAACATATCTTTATTGATTTCAGAGAGAGGAAAGGAGGGGGAGAGAGAGAGATAGAAACATCAATGATGAGAGAGTCATTGATCGGCTGCCTAGCCCACAACCCAGGCATGTGCCCTGATCGGGAATCGAACCCTGATCTCCTGGATCCTAGGTTGATGCTCAACCACTGAGCCACGCCCGGGCGGACAGGAATGTTTTTTTTTTTTAAAAACAAGACCTAACAAGTGTAACCATAGGTCAAAAAAAAAATTGATGGATTTAACTATGTAAAAATTAATGATAATACAATGATAGATACCATTTTCAAAATTAACTGACAGGTACCCAGCTGGTGTGGTTCAGTGGTTGAGCATCGACCTATGAACCAGAGGGTCACAGTTCAATTCCCGGTCAGAGCACATGCCTGGGTTGCAGGCTTGATCCCCAGTAGGGGGTGTGCAGGTGGCAGCTGATCAATGACTCTCTCTCATCATTAGTGTTTCTATCTTTCTCTCCCTTCCTCTCTCTGAAACCAATGGAAACATATTTTTAAAATAATAATAATAACAACTAACTGACAGGTTATTGACTGAGAAAAAACATTTGAGACTTCTAAAACCAGCAAGGGATTATTACCCAGAACATATAAAAAAGTGCTAGAAATCAACTAGAAAAAGACAAAGAACCCAATAGAAAAATGGGCAAAGGATATGAATATGTGACTCACACAAGAAAATCCACTAGTTTTGCTCAGCCCCACTAGTTATTAGATAAGTGAGAATTAAAACAATAGCAAAATATCTCTTTTTACCCATGAGGCTGGCAAAAATTAGGAGGTTGGCTGATATCAAACTCTGGCAAGGTTGCAGGGAAGCAGAAACTCTTTTGCTCATCCGTCCATGGAAGGTAAACTGGTAGAGCTATTCAAGAGCATGTCAAAGATAAACAAAGCCAACACTAGTTAAAGTTGTAAGGACAGGTTGCAGTCAGGTGACTGACTACTGCAAGAGGGCAAATGAATCCAGGCCGCACCGAACTCAACTTCCCCGAAAAAAAAAGGCTGAAGACATTTTAAAGGCTGGGCCATGACAAGTGAAAGGCCCTGAGGGGTGCTAAGAGGAGTTCGTCCATGCAGCTAGGTCCCCTGGATTTGTTCAATGTTGCTCACCCACAGGAGAAACAAGCTTCTCTGATCGTGAGGACAGGGGGGCAGCGGTCAAGTTGAAGCAAGGCGCCCCCCGGCTAGGCCCTGATTCTCTCACAGTGACTAGGAGGAGAGGAGGGCTGCCTCCCGAATGTGTACTTTTCAAAGAGAAACCTCTCAGGTCCTTCAGGAAACAGTTTCAGGTGGCTGATTCACATCCCCAAGAGCAGAGAAAGAATTGGTAATTGCAAGCTTCCTAAAGTAACTGCTCTAAGAGGTGGTTCAGGGGTCTACTGCCTTTCGGCAGGTGTTGGCTAGAACTAATAGTAAATCTTCCGGGCAGGCATTTTAAGGGGGAATGCGACCTTAGCTGCTAGAGGCCACGCTAGAGTTTGGGAAGACCCCTTAGTGCAGGGGTTTGGATGGAGTTTCTAGGTGTCCAGGGTTCTGCAGGTCTCAGGCACAACCTGGCGGTACTTTGTAAAAGCAAATCTGCATAGATAATATAACTCAGCAATTCCACCCCTGGGCGGACGCTTCAGAAAGACTTGCACAGGTCCTAACGGATCACGAGCAAAGACGCTCGCCTCACTGCAACACCGGTCACAGGAAGCTGGGGTGGTTGCCAGGGGAATGGAAAAGTAAAGGTGGTAGCTAAGTTTAAAAACAGAAGCCATACAAAATAACATAATGTATTTTATAACTACACATACCTATCCAAGAATATATCAATAGAAAACATGGGAGTGAAGACTTACAGGAGAGAAGGGGAAGGAAGTGAGTATTAGGGACGTAGAGGGAAAAACCAAAATGAAACAAGAGCAGCTCCTTAGGCAGATGAAAGATGAGAGAGGCAGAAACTCCACTCATCGCACTTCAGTCAGAGAGAGAGAAGGGAAACAGGGAAGGAGAGAGGACGGGGGTAGAAGTAGTGAGAGAGTGTGTCACTGGCAAGGTGCACAAAGGATGGGAGGCTGGGACCGGTGAGGCCAGGGGAGAGTTGATGGGGTGGAGCCGGTGGGAATGATCAGAAGTAGAACAGAGGCCATAGAAATAAAAACAAAGAATCAGTGTCGATTAACGACCTCGTTACTATGTGCCTGGAGCTGCTAGGTTCTCTCATTCCCTTTGGGAATGGATCCCAGAAGTCCCCTGAAGGTGGAAACATTGATAACGGATGAAATACTGAATGTGGGGTAGAGCCCAAGTTGACTCTCAAAAGTTTCTAACTTGGGCAACTGGGAGGGTGATGGTGCCATTAACCAAACTAAGACAGAAGCAAGGTGGGAAAGACACAAATTCATGGCTTGGGATCTTCCAATCTATCACTTTGGAAATCACGATTCTAAGGCGGCATTCCTATTCAGGGGGAAGAACAGTGATGTGCATTGTACTCTTAATAAAAATTGGTATTTTCATAGCAACAACAAATTTGAGTGCTTACTGCACATTAGATCCCATGCTTAAGCTGTTTATACCCATTAGCTCATCCACCACCCTACAAAATAGGTACTATTATTATCTCCATTTTATCTACCAAGAAGCCAAAGCTTAGGGAAGTTAAGTACTTGCCCAAGATCACAGAGTTTCTACAAACCCATGTCTTTTGATTCCTTAGCTCTACTGTGTGCCACATACCATGCCACAGGCTTAATTCTCATCTAATCCCCATGAGACAGGCCTATTATCTTCATTTTACAAATGAAAGTGAGGCTCAGAGCACTCAGATTACCGGTGCAAACTCTCAGGATTCAAACCCAAAGTCTGCGCTCTTTTCCCAAACACATCTGCCCATCTCTCTATGCCACTGCTCAAACTATTCCTATGCACTAATTCAAACTCTACCTATAGGTTAAAAGAGTCTAAAGAGACAATATTAACCAATTGCAGGGTAAGGACCTTGTTTGGAAGCCATTTCAAACAAATGGTTAGTAAAACTGCCAAGAGGACAATTGGAAAAAAATAAAATTAAGAGATTACTGAAGTTTGTGAGTGGTGGTAACATTGTGATTATGTTTTAAATAAGGGAGTCCATTTATTATTTATTTATTTATTATTTATATTTTTTAAAAAAGATTTTTTATTGATTTTTTTAGAGAGAGAGGAAGAAAGAGGGAGACAGAGAGAGAAACATCTATCGGCAGCCTCCTGCATGCCCCTCACTGGGGGATCCAGCCTGCAACCCGGGCATGTGCCCTGACTGGGAATCCAATCGGCCACCTTTCATTGCATGGGACAACACCCAGCCAACTGAACCACACCGGCCAGAGAGATAAGGGAGTCCTTTTAAAAGAGAAATATATACAGATGAAATAGTAGAGTGGTTCTCAAAATGTGACTCCTGGGTCGGAAGCATCAGCGGCATCTGGAGACTTGATAGAAATATAAATTTTCACCCTTGCTCCAGACCTGCTGAATGGGAATCTCTGGGAGTGGGGCTCAGCAATCTGTTCTCACCGGCCCTCCAGGGAACTCGGATGCACAATGAAGTTTGAGAATCACTGAAATAATATGATGTCTTGGATTTGTTTCAAAATAACCTGGGGAAGGGGTGATGATGGGTGGGGCATAGATGAAACAAGGGGTTGGGAGTCGATCACTGTTGCAGCTGGGTGGTGGGTACATGGGGGTTTCCGTAAGAAAACGTTTTCACAACTCCATGCCCTTTTCTCCACAGTGCCCCTTCACTGTTCTCGCTTCACTCCCTTGGTCTCCTCCTTTCCAGCTCTCCGCCATCTGGAACATTCCTTCCTGGCTTCAGAAATGGCTTATTCTCCTTTGCCTCATGTTTTCCAAGTCTTCGGGGCTTCTTCTATGGAAGTTTTTAAGTGACCCACCTCTTATCATCAGTCGCCAATTCTCTCCTCTCAGCATCTGTTTCACGCCTGGCTCACTCTAGTTTCCGCTCACTGTCTGCAGAACCAGTTCTCTCAGGGCCACCTGCTGTCCAAGACCTTTTCTCTGCGCTCACCACTTGTGACCTTTCTGCTGCTTCTCTTGGCTAATGGTGCCGTCTTCTCCTTAGATAGCCTGTCACTTCTTTTCTTTCTCTTAAAAAGAAATTTGTCTCTTTTAATTTTTTTCAATATTATTATTATTATTATTATTGGTTAACCCTCACCTAAGGATATTTTTTCCATTGATCTTTATAGAGTAGAAGGGAGGGAGGGAGAGAGAGAGAAACATTGATGTGAGAGAGGCACATCAATTGGTTGCCTCCTGCTTGTGCCCCAACCAGGCCAGGAATGAACCTGCAACCCGGGTACACGCCTTTGACCTGGAATGGAACCTGAGACCCTTCGATGGGGGGGGGGAGGGGCTCTAAGCACTGAGCAACACTGGCCAGGGCAATTTTTTAAAAATTTAACCTGGCCCGGCTGGGCGTGGCTCAGTGGTTGAGGGTTGATCTGGGATCCAGGCGATTGGGGTTCGATTCCCAGTCAGGGCACATGCCCGGGTTGCGGCCTCGATCAATGACTTTCTCATCATTGATGTTTCTCTCTCTCTCTCTCCCTCTCCTTTCCTCTCTCTGAGATCAATAAAGATATATTTAAAAAATAATAAAATAAATAAATAAATAAATAAATAAATAAATAAATAAATAAAAATAAAAAATTTAACCTGTGTGACTATTTAATTTGTAACAGATTTGCTGTTACCCCCTCCCCCCCAACAATATAGAAGTGTAACAAGTAAAACTGTGACCTTGTTTCCTGGGACACTATCTTTCCAGTTACTTCCTATTGCCCTAGCTAATCCCACTGCCAGCCAGGTCTGAGTTCATTCCTTCGTTTCCCCAGGACAGCATGTGCTCTAGGGAACCTGAAGACCACAGCCCATTGACCCTTCAGGCTGGAGGATGGAGAAAATTGAAGGAGGTGGGGCAATGAAATAGAGAAGAGAGCAAAAGCAGAGCCAGACTGAGTGTGAGGATGGCTGGTAGCCACCTGGAAGCGGGACAAGGAATGAAATGTCCCTGTGGATGTCCAGCTCTGACGACTCCCCAAACCTTTCTCTTCGTTGAGTGTCCCTGGTTCTCAGTCACGGCTCTTGGGCTCTTTTAGGAGCCCTGAGGCCCAGAAGCTTCTTTAGAGGGCCCAGTGATGAAACACTGTTCAGCATGTAGACCTAGAATGAAGAGTCATTGTCATGCACTGTGGCCGCCTCTGCTCTGGCTGTGAACTTGACTGAACCCATCCCAGTGGGCTCACTTCTCCAGTGACCAGCACTATGTGTACACTCACTTCCCCTTGCCCCCAAAGTCAAGCCACTGACTTACTGACAATCTACCCATTGTCGTATTTATCTGAATCCACCAACATGTATCTTTGTTGCTCTCCTAGGAGCTTCCTGACCTTCTTGAGGAAATCACTCAAGAAACATGACTCCCTGTTTTACATCACCAGTCTTCCCAGGTTCTGTGACTTCTCGAAACTTGGGTTAAGATGTTATCAATGTTAAAATTATTAATATTCTGTAGAAATGTGGGAAAGTGCTTATGGTCCAGTGCTAGTTTGTTGTTGTTTTTTAAGTAGTGTACAAAATATGGTGTATTTACTCAATAGTAACCAAGTCAATATTTTTTGTTGACATGAACAAGAACCAGAATGGAACATGAAGAAGGAAGTTACTGTCAGGCTGGATTAGTGGGTCATTTTTTTCTTTTACAAATTCCCTCTAAATAAGTTTGTATATAAAAGTCACTTGGCTGAGATGGTTCCCTGTCCTAGTTCAAGGTTGGAAGTCCTGTTTCCAGCCTTGGCCAGGCCTGCTGCTGAACCTTCACAACATCACTGCGTTGCTCCTGCCCCAGGCGGAAGACCAAGGACTTATCTTTCACTTCCCTGTACCTCCCTCTGCCTGGACAATGGCTACAAGTTTGCACTGTTCCTTTCATTGCTTTTCTCTGCCCTCCTTCCCTTCTGCTGACAGCTGATTCTATGAGACCAACTCTGATGGGCTTTCTCTTACTTACTACCTCTGCACTGACTTCATTCCTATGAACTGGGCCTGTGTTGACTTGTGTTTTCTCTCAGAGTGACAGTGAGCCCAGGGATCCTTCTTATCACAGGCAAGTCTGATGCCTCCACTAAAAACAAACAAGTCTAGTTACAAGCACCAATATACTTTGTAATTATGGATTGTGGTGTCCATCCTTAACAATTCAAAAGAATTACGAATTCTCACTAAGTGGCACCGTCTCTATTATAAAAATGGAATGACTGAGGTATTTAAGCCATTTCCCCTTCCCCATCCTCCAGGGGAAATAGAATTTGAAGAGAGAGCCCAAGTTTCTTGGTTCTACTTTTCTGATTCTTTGAACATCCTTGAAGAACTCTCACTGTATCTTGCCACATTTTGGCACCCACAAAATCCTGTTAAGTAAAAAGGGATATATAATATCAAAAATAAGTTTTATATATTGGTGTTAAAAACTGAGATGCAGACATAAGTAGTCTAGTTATGTTTATTAAAAAGTGAGCCCAGCCCTAGCCGGTTTTGCTCAGTGGTTTGAGCATCAGTCCACGGACTGAAGGGTCTCGGGCTCGATTCTGGCACATACCTAGGTTGCAGGCTCGATCCCTGGCCCCAGTTGGGGCACATATGGGTGACAACCAATCAATGTGTCTCTCACATCAGTGTTTTTTTTTCTCTCTCTCTCTCTCCCTTCCACTCTCTCTGAAATGCAATGGGAAAAAAATATCCTTGGGTGAAGATTAAAAAAAAAAATGAGCTCAAACTCTTATTTTAAGGATGAGGGGGGTGGACATAAAGAAGTCACCTCCATAGGTGAGATGGCTGTCCTCGTCTCGGTGGGCTGGCCATGCAGCCTTTCCTCAGGAAGTCTCTCTAGTTTACTGGCTTTTGTCTTGGGTGACAGACCCCTATGAAGCCTTGACTGCCTACCTGCCCTACTGGCCACCAGATATACCTGAGCCCTTTCCCAGGGCTTGAGAAGAAGCTGGATCCTTGCCGGGGCTGGCCTCTGGCAAGAGCAGCAACTCAACTTGAATGGCCTGTTGGGAAGCTCCCTGGCCTTCGCCTGTACATGCCACAAAGCCAGCAATGCTAACTGCACCTGGCTTTGTCAGGCCCGCACAGTGCACGAGCTTTGTCAGGCACTGGAGCTGAAACAAGGTGGTGCAGCTCAATGGGCAAAGCCTGGCTGGCAGAGAAGCAGAAGAGTCACGCAGTGCGTTCCCAGCACGCTATAACCCGTAGAGAAAAATGCAGATTGAAATGAAAGCAATGAGGGCCCGCTTGCCAGTTTTCTTTGTAAGGAGCTGAAATGAGGGATCAGCTTATAAATTCTTGCAATTATAGAGAACTAGAGGATCCAAGCAAGAGGAAATTACCAGCTTATTTCAATAGTATGTGGCATCTCTGAGCTCAGGAATACCTCCCAGCTTCGAGACTCCAGGGATCAAGCATTTCCTGTGGTAAGGTTGTTCTGAGTCTACTTGGTTAGAAGGCATCATCGCTTCAGTAGGGAGACTAGTTTGTTATGACAAAAGCTACGCTCTTTCATAGACCAATGTGTAGAATTATGGGGAGACGAGATACCTGGAAATCTCTCACTTTTCTCTTAGGGTTCATGAAACTAGAACTAGTTCACTCCAAACTAGAAACTATGGGGTGAAATAGTCCCTCGTTAGCCAGTCAAGAACTTTCTACAGCAGAGAACTACCTTTTATATAGTGCTAATTATGTGCCACTGTGCTAAGTTTTTTTTTTGTTTTTTTTTTTATATCTTTACTGATTTCAGAGAGAGAGAGGGTGAGGGAGAGAGAGAGATAGAAACATCAACGATGAGAGAGTCATTGATCGGCTGTGAGCCCGCAACCCGGGCATGTGCCCTGACCGGGAATCGAACCCCGATCGCCTGGATCCTAGGTCGACGCTCAACAGCTGAGCCACACCCGGCCGGGCATGTGCTAAGTTCTTTACATGCCTAGTTTATTATATTTATTCCTCCCCATTGCTCTTTGGGCTATACAGACTCTATGGCCCTCATCTCCATTTTTTTTTTTTAAATATATCTTTATTTACTTCAGAGAGAGGAAGGGAGAGAGAGAGAGAGAAACATCAATGATGAGAGAGTCGTCGATTGGCTGCCTAGCCCGCAACCCGGGCATGTGCCCTGACCGGGAATCAAACCCTGATCTCCTGGATCCTAGGTCGATGCTCAACCGCTGAGCCACGCCCGGCTGGGCAAGGCCCTCATCTCTTTAAAAAGTAGGAAACCAAGCCCTAGCCAGTTTTGCTCGGTGGTTAGCACATCGGCCCACAAACTGAAGGGTCCTGGGTTCAATTCTGGCCAAGGGCATGTACCTTGGTTGCAGGCTCAATCCCAGGCCCTGGTTGGGGTGCATGCGGGAGGCAACCAATCAATCTGTCTCTCTCACATTGATGTTTCTCTCTCTCTCTTTCTCTCTTCCACTCTCTGAGAAGCAGTGGGGGAAAAAATATCCTTGGGTGAGAGTTAAAAAAAAACACCAAAAGTAGGAAACCGAGACTCAGAGAGGTTAAGTGAGGTGCCCAAGGTCACACAGGTAGTGGTAGAGATGAGTTTCAAAACCCAGGTTCCTGTTCTGCCAAAGCTCTCTGCCCTATACCACTCGGCCTCCCTAACCCTGGTGGCAGTTGGCAGTATTGATGATATTAGGACTCTTCACTTTAGGTTGACACCTGTGTGTTTGCTAGGATATGGTCTGTGACTGTAACTGTACTTTGGTTTAAAAAACAGAGATTGAGAGATAATAGTGCTTCAGACTAAGAACAAGAAGAACAGGATCAGACTAAATCCCTGAGGTTAGATGAAAGTGGATCTAACCTGCAGGTCTGAAAGGAGAGAAGGTTGTGAGAAACCTTAAGCTATTATAGTCTAATGATATCTCGTAGACAGTTTCCGTGTCAACCAACTGTGGTTTTCAGAATAATTTACCTAGAAAGGGTAAAACATATTGCACTGAGGTTTATTTTTACTCTAAAATGGTAACTTCCCCTGTGCACAGAATTTTGAATGATTGTCATTTTTTAATTAATCACACAGAATGCTTTAAAAAGTCCTGATGACAAGCCAGTATTCCCCAATCGACAGAAGCAGCAGCTACAGGGTTCAGTGGACAAGTAATTGGACCAGAGTCACCAGTAACCATGGTAAGTGGTGGAAGGGGCTGGGTGAAAACTTTCAGTCTCTTGTTGGAATCCAGTTTTCATTTTCTTAGATTAGTAAACCAAGCCTGAGATCAAAATAACTTCCTTTCTTTTGTTTCAGGCCCACTCTTAGGAGCATCTTGTGTGTTATTTTGTTTCCAAAGTACATTCACACCTCTGGTCGCCGGCCGAACCCACGACCCAGTGTGAGGTTAGACATTCCTATTTCAATGTAACGAAACAGAAAACTGAGGCATATACCAGGCAAGAGATTTGCTAAGGGCCCAGAGCTGGCTCCTGGCAGAGCCATGAATCTGGCCCCTTTCCTGCAGGTCACATTGCCCTTCAACTGATCCTGCCTGACACTGAGCAGGGGAGCTGGGTTCACACAGAGGTTATGACTCCAGGCCGCAGCTGCACAAGCAGCTGTGAGTAAAGCTACAAAACCAACTACTTTCAAAGACCCGGACATTCGCACCGGGATCAGTGGGTCATTTAAGTCTTGGCCTAGCGATTCCCTCAGCCACTGCCCAGTCAAAGGAAACCTCTTGGGCCTTTCCTTTCTTTTCCCTCCCTTTCCCCCTCCCCTTCTTTTCTTCTCCCCTCCTTTCCCCCTCTCATCCCCTCCCTTCCCTGCTCTCCCTCCAGCCCCCACCCTGTGCTTCCCTCGGTACTTCTCCTTGATGAAAGCAGACTTCGTTAATATAACAGGGAACTATGTGGTTTGGCCCATACTCTCCATCTCCTTTACTAGAAAACTGTTGCATCAAAACCCTGTGGGCTCAGGTTCCTCCTATCACATTTGGCTGCTCTGTGCGGAGATGAGAGTACAGGCCCCCCCGTAACCCTGCAGGGCTTGGGGAGGCGGACACGGCCATGCGCGGTGCCGAGCACTGCGCACCTGCCACACTGTGCTCCTGATCAACAGGGAACTGATCACAGCATCCGGAAAACTGGAGCATCCACATCTCAGAGGGGTCCAGAAATAAAACGTCCCCATTTGAGGCATTTATTAGGACAGCTGTGGAAAGAGCCTGCCTGGGCCATAGAGACAGAGAATCATCTGGCTGAGAATTCAGTCTCTACCACTCAAAAGCATCATGAATTTGTGTATGGGTAGGATTTAACTTCTCCAAGCCTCACATTCCTCATCTGTAAAAGGGCAAACCTAACACTATCCCCACAGGTTGTAAGACTAAAGTGCTAAGCACAGGGTCAGGCAAACAGCAGGGACTCAATAAACATCAGTTCTCCTTTCCACCAGTCCTTTCTTTAGCCGCAGACACGGGTGTATTCCCAATTGGGTGACACTGTTTGAAGAGTTTATTCTTACCTGAAGAGATAAAATTCTCTGTTTCCATACCTTGGCTATTAAAAATAATGCTACAATAAACACAGAGGTGCATGTATCTTTTAAAATTAGTGTTTTTGTTTCCTTTGACTAACAACCTACTAGTGGAATTGCTGGATCATATGGTAGTTCTATTTTGAACTTTTTAAGGAAGCTCCATATTGTTTTCCATAGTGGCTGCACCAATTTATATTCCCACCAACAGTGCAAGAGGGTTCCCTTTTCTCCACCTAGGGTCCCCTAACCAACACTTGTTATTTCTTGTCTTTTTGATAATAACCATTTTAACTGGTGTGAGGTAATATCTCATTGTGGTTTTGATTTGCATTTTCCTGATGATTAATGATGTTGAGCACCTTTTTATGCACCTGTTGGCCATCTGTACGTCTTCTTTGGAGAAATGTCGATTTAGTTTTCTGCTCATTTTAAAATTGTATGTAAAGAACTCATATAACTCAATAAGTTCTTATATATTTTGAGTTATATGAGTTCTTTATATATTTTGGATATTAACACCATATTGGAATTATGATTTGCAAATATTTTACCCATTCCATAGGTTGCCTTTTCACTTTGTTGATGGTCTCCTTCACTGTGCAGGAGCTTTTTAGTTTGATGTAGTGCCATTTGTTTATTTTTTCTTTTGTTACCTTTGGTTTTAGAGTCAGATCCAAAAAAATCATCTCCAAGACTGATGTCAAAGACCTTATTGCCTATGTTTTCTTCTAGAAGTTTTATGGTTTCAGGTCTTACATTCAAGTTTTCAATTAATTTTGAGTTAATTTTTGTGTACAGTATAAGATAGTAGCCTAGCTTCATTCTTTTGCATGTAGCTTTCCAGTTTTCCCAACACTGTTTATTGAAGAGACTGTCCTTTCCCCATTGTATATTCTTGCCTTCTTTGTCATAAATTAACTATATACTTGTGGGTTTATTTTTGTGATCTCTATTCTGTTCCATTGATCTATGTGTCTGTTTTGATACTAATATAATACTGTTTTGATTACTATGGCTTTCTAATATAGTTTGAAATCAAGGAGTGTGATGTACCTGGCTTTGTTTTTCATTCTCTAAATTGCTTTGGCTATGCAGGGTCTTTTGTGGCTCCATACAAATTTTAGGATTATTTGTTCTATTTCTGTGAAAAACTAACATTGGAATTTTGATAAGAAATTCACTGAATCTGTAGATTTCTTTGGGTAGTATGGACATTTTAACAATATTAATTCTTCCAATCAGATAGTGACATTTTAGAGGAGCTCTGTTCCCTGGAGCCTTCCGAATGGGTGTTTCATTTGGTGGCCAGCTGCTTCATTTTGAGTGCTGAAGGTCTGCTTTCCACCCTGAACTATTGAGTAATGGGTATTTATTGATTGACTGACAACAGCCCCATCTCATGATGGCAAAGCAAGTTGGTACATGTTCAGCCACACAAACCTCAGATGAAGCCTCTGGCAGGAAAAGCTCTCACAGTTGGGAATTTAAACTGATTAGCTTTGTGCTGTTTGAGGGGGGAAGGAGGTGGCCTTGACATTAAGCTTCAAAACTTTAGAAGTTTGGTCATTCCATACATTTCTGTTTGCTTTTCCCCTTTGCTCCCCTAAGATTTTTTAAAAAATCACCTGAGGCATTTAGGGCAACAGGTCTCAGTTTATATTCTCCGCTCTCTTGTAACTACTATCTCTTCTTCCTCACTAACCAGGTCTCTGATCTAGACATGCAGTAAACATCCCACCACTCTCCTTTCTTTCCATCAAACCCAGTTCACAATTTTGCCTTACTGTTCCACTAAAGCCAGCCCACTTTTTTTGTTAATCCTAACCCAAGGATTTTCCGTTGATTTTCAGAGAGAGTGGAAGGGAGGGAGAAAGAGATGTCGATTGGTTGCCTCCTGCACACACCCTGGCCCGGGCCAGGGACCAAACCTGCAACCGAGGTACCTGCCCTTGACCAGGAATCAAACCTGCCACCCTTCAGTGCATGGGCTGATGTTCTAACCACTTAGCCACACTGGCTAGGGCCAGCCACTTTTTTTTTTTAACCCTCACTCGAGGATATTTTTTCCATTGCTTTTCAGAGAGATTGGAAGGGGTGGGGAGAGAGAGAGAGAAAAAAACACATTGATGTGAGAGAGACACATTGATTGGTTGCCTCTTGCTCTCACCTTGACTGGGGTGGAGTCTGCAATTGAGGTACATACCCTTGGCTGGAATCGAACCTGGGACCCTTCAGTCCATGAGCCGATGCTCTAACCACCGAGCCAAACCACCCAGTGCAACCAGTCTACTTTTTAAAAACCTCTCCATCTCTGGGGTCCCTGGAGCACACTTAGAGGTGCATGTTCGAGGAGAAATTAAACTTGATGTTTAGCCAGACATAATGGGGAACCATCTGGAGTGGGAGTAACAAAATGCATGTGCACGGCCTGGTTTACCTTTAACTAGTTTTGAGATGTGGGGCCAGTCCAGGCGTGATTTCACCTCCATGGGCTCAGTATATGCATCTCTGAATGGCAGTGGCTCCCCTCAACCTCTTGTGTTCCTCTAGTACACTCATTTTCTAAAGCCCTTGATGGCAGATCAGAGACATGAATGTCTTGAGAACCACAAGTGAAATGTTCACTCACCACTTGCGTGCTCACTCAAGGCTCTTTATCAGGAGTTGCAGGCAGAAAAGTTCATCCTTAAACCTACTGTGGTCTGGAAGTGCTTGGAACAAGATTGTCTTTGTAACTACTTCCTTAACAAGGCTTCACAGCCCTTTACTCACCAAACAATAGCTGAACTGATAGCGACAGAACACTTGCATCCCTTGAAATGTGGGTGGCACGTGCTTCCTAAGCAGAGAATTTTCTCTATCCCTCCAAAGCCAGCACAGACAAGAGGCTTCACTGGTCACCAAGGCCAGCCTGAGAGTCCACTTACGCTGAAGATCAGCACAGACCTAAGGGAGGTAAGGGCTGGTCAGGCTACTGTGGCCAAGAAAAGAGGGCAAGATAGACCAGGTCACAAAACCAGAGTTCATGTACCAGGGCTTAGGGTGGACACCCTTCAACAGACCATGTGGCCTGAATAATGTCTGTAGGCAGCAGGGACCAAGAGAACAGGCCTGGTCACAGAGTGGGAAGGAAACTGAGCCCAGCACCGAGAGCGGTGCAGACACTCGGAGGGCCCAGGGAAGCCAAAATACGAATGACAAGGCCAGTGAGAACAGCAAGTCACAGTAACCACAGCAGGAAGATATGGGGAGTATTGGGAACAGCAGGTTAGTTAGACCTTTGACTAAGCAACTGAACCTGAACTACATACAAAGGGGAATCACATGTATCTGACTAGATGTATGTATACACATTTATTTATTTATTTTTTCCTTTTCAAAGAGTTTATCTTGAGATAAAAACACACGTTACTTGCTCCAGATTCAAACATTTGTCTTTACATTTCTAAATGTTTTTTTTTTATTTTAAAATTTTATTTTTGTTTAAAATATTACAGATGTCCCTTTTTTCTCCCCAATGACCCGTTCCACCCCGTCCCATCCCCCTCCCCAGTCCCTCTCCCCACCACTGTCCCTGTCCTTGGGTTGTGCATATATGCATATAAATTCCTTGGTTACTCTCTCCCCCTCTACCCACCCGCCCTCCTCCCTCCCTCTTGTATACACATTTAAATGGATGCAGATATGTGAGTAAAGTGGGCAGAAATGAGCAACAGGTGGTGATGACAGGCCCTGGAAACAGAACTCAGACACTGATTAAGACCTGGTACAGGGCTTGACACATACTAGGTGCTCAGTAAATGCTGTAAATCCTGTTCTCCCACTGCTACCCAGAGAAGGGACCCCGCCCCGCTTCCTAGAGAAAGAATGGATAGACCTTGCCTCCTTACCTGAAACTAGGGGGAAATCTAATTGTTGAGTGAAGCCGTTCACTCGTACCCCGCTGTGCTCTGTAACCAGTCTTAAATCTCTTTGCATCTAAATTTCACCGGTAAGACCCTGCCAGGCAGACGCACTATACAATCCACATACATGCTGACTCGGAATGCAGGCCTCCTGCTGCCTTGTCCAGTCCCTCACGCGCGCCCAGCCCAGGCCGCGCGCAGTCGGGGCCCTGAAGGAAGACCTTGTCCCTATGGCTGGTACCCAGGGGGCCTCTCATTAAGGGCAGTGCGAGGCCAAGGCCACCGGAGTGAGTCCCTAGGCGCAGTCTTCCCGCCGGGGCCGATCTCACCCGCGCCGGCCCGCTGCCCCCGCGGAAATGCGGATTCCCAGGCCAGCCGCGTTCAGGAGGCGCCCCCGGGCCGCTGCCCCGCAGAGCGACAGCTCACCTGGGAAGCGGGGCGCCGGTCCTCCCGTAGGCAGGGCGTCCTTGCCCGCCGCAGGATGACATCACGGAGCTGCTCCATAAAAGCCGCCCGCGGGGAGCCGGGAGCGCAAAGAGCAGCAGCGCCGGCCGCCGCGCCTGCGCCTGCGCCGCGCGCACGTGGTCCGGACGCGGTGGTCCCTCCGCGCGCCCCCGGCCCCCGCTCCGCCACCAGCCCTAGACCCAGCCGGAGCCCTGCGCGGTGGGAGCCCCGCGGAGATGCCGCCCCGCAGCCCGCACGCCGCCGCGGTCCTCCTGCTCTTGATCCTAAAGCAGCAGCCTTCCAGCCCGGCCCCGCGCAACGGTAAACTTTCCGCCTGTCCGCGCGGTCCCGGGGCGCTCAGCCGCACCTGGACCGCAGGATTTCCTGCGGGGCTCTTCATGATAAAGGGAAATCACTTGGGAGCTGGGGGAAGCTGGGAAGGGCATGCACAGTGTCAAACTGCACGGTTTTTTTTTTAGAAGGGATGCTCCGTTTTCCTTTGGAACGCGGGACCTGCTGGGGCTGGGGAAGCGCGCGCATGGTCTCGGTGTTAAACCGTGTTTGTGTTCTCTGGGCGCCGGCGGCCCCGGGGGGCTTGCTTGCGAACTGGATCACCGGGGAGGGGGAACCAGGGTTTAAAACGTTGTGCTCCGGTTAACATTCGGACGGTAAGGCGGCCGCGGCGGAGCCTGCCAGGCAGGGTTTGCAGTCGCCCCCGTGCAGAGCCCCGGGTCCTGCGGTGGGCGCCGTACTCGGGAGGAGACACTCTTTCGCGTTAAGCTTTACCTGCAAGTCAAAGGGCTGATGCATCCCATCCTTAATCATTGTTTTTCTCTAGAAGGGCTTTTCTACCCTAAACGTGAGTGAGAGAGAGAGAGAGAGAGAGAGAGAGAGAGAGAGAGAGAGAGAGAGAGAGAGAGAGTGTGTGTGTGTGTGTGTGTGTGTGTGTGCGCGCGCGCGCACTCAGGTGAGCATACACACCTTATTTCTGAGTGTAATTAGCGCCCTTAACCCCAGGGGCTGGAGGCTGCGGGTGCGGGGTGAGGTGGCAGGAGGTGGTGGGTGGACTCAGGTCTGTGTGGTGAGTTGTGGTGAGCAGCCACGGTCAGGTTAGTCAGTCCTTTGTAACAGGACAGGGATGCCAAGCTTGTGCCCGTCTCTCCAGCAGCCGGGGGCATGCTGTTCTGAGAGAGTGAGGGGTGACTTTTGTGGAAACTGCCCGGGTAACTGATGGTGGCCCCTGCCCTTGACAGTTTGCCTCAAGTCGTAAAAACATTTGCGGGTTCTGGAATTCCTGGACCCAGGTTAGGTTGAAACATTTATAGAAGGACCCAAAGTGACCATAATGGCTGAAAATCTATACTCCCTGGCGAGGCAGTGGTGGTAGGAGATTGGTCCTGTTCAGCAGCATGAAACTGGGAGCCCCCTTTTCCCTGGGGGTCATTATGCCCGTGGGGCAGGGAAAGGGAACGTGGGGGGGGGGGAGGCGCTGGGCTGTCAGCAGCTTTCAGTCCACTGGCTGGCGTGACATGCTTGATATTACTTCCCTCAGGGAGAAGTAGAAAGTCGGTGGGAGAAGGGAGTTACAGAAAAGTGGAAATTAATTCTTAACACTGCAAACTTTGACTGTATTCCCCTCTCGAGAAGGCTGCACTGAGACCTGAAGTTTCGCTGGAAGTCTCTGCTAGTTCCAAGCTGTTCTAAGGCGAGAGAGAGAAACAGCCATCCATTGGCTCCCTTTCCTGAAGGCCTGTCACTCCCCTCCCTCTGGGGGCAGCTCCTTCTCAGGCTTGTTCTTTCCCTGCCTGATTTCCCTCTGTCCTCCCCGGCCCTCCTTGCCCTTCTTCCTCCCTCCCTTTCTCTGCTTTGCCCCCCCCCCCATTCTCCAGGTTAGGGTGGGGGAAGCCTGCAGTAAAAACTCTACTTTCACCCCACTCTGAGTAGCCACCAGACTATCCCTAGATTTTAAGAACACAGTTTTTATTTTATTCCTCATGAGATTCTTGGCTTTTTAACTGCCTTGCAGACAAAGTCAAAGCAAAAATCACTGAGGTGTAGAGTATCGGTATTAACCCAAGGTTAGGGTCGGAGGGGGCAGGGGGTTCGGCTGGGTAATGGGGTCAAAGTGTGGTCTGCCCTCTGCCTGGAGCATTTAATTTCTAGCAGTTGGCACTGGTGATGCCTGAAGAAACTGTCTGGGGTTAGGGGGGAGAGGGAGCAAAATAAGGTGAAGTCAGGTGTCTTCTGGAGAAAACCTTGGAATTCCTAGTTGCTGTGGGGAAATATTTCCATGAATTCTGCAGAGCCTGCTCTGTCTGAACCTGGTGTGGAGAGCTGGGCAGTCTCAAGAACTCAGGGAAGGTTCTAGCACCCAGGACAGGAAGCGGGCAAAGCCCTGAACCGCTGACCTGGATCTTTGTAAATGTCACTTCCTCAGTGAGCATCCAGGGCCTTCTCCGTGCCTAGGACACATGGGCCCGCAGGTTCTAAGAGGCATCCAGCTGGCCTCCCAAGTCTCTGACCTTCTCGGGAAGGAAACAGTTTCCCTCCCAGAGGGCCTACTCCCTCAGGAAGCCACCAGGTGTAGCTGCAGCAGCCTTGGCCTGACCTGGCTTGCAGGATCAGTTTAGTCCTATTAAGACTCCTGCCCCCGAAGGTAAAGGCGGGGAATCAGGAGGCGCCCTTTCTAAATAAAGCAAACAGACTTTATGAAGCCTGTCTGAGGTCAGTTCCAAACTGACGATGTACCAGGCGGGGGCCTGACTTTTACTGATGAACCCCTGACTCAGGTCACCCTCCCTGTCACTGTATGGTGCTTCTTTTCCCCAGCCTCCCACTCCTGAGCCCCTCCAGACACTGCCATTTATACTCAAAGCACCAGGCCTTGAGCACCACTCAGGCTTGCTCAGAGAGAGGAGGGCAGGGAAGGTTCCTCTGGAAGTTGCTGCTTTTCAAGAAGTCTCTAGTCCTGTGTCACCACCTGAGGCCCTACAGCCCTAGATGTCCACTCTACAACCTTGGTCCCTGAGCATCCCCCAGTATTGTGCCGACGCCTCATCTGAGGATGAATGCTACAATAATAGGAGAAACTTCAGCTTAGTGAGCTTTGGGGAGCAGAGCAGAAGATGCAGGATATTGGGGGTATGATTTGATTTGGGGGAAAAACTTCTGGCCAAAGCAGGACTGCTCAGAGGCAGCGGCCGTTTTTCGGGTGACCTCCAGGATCACCACAGTGGTCTGTCTCTCCAGGGGAGCAGTGAGGATGAACTCCTGTTACTTGTCAAACTTGATGTCCCAGGCCTCCAAGGGCTCTGCCCAGCTGAGCAGAAATCATCTGGCTTCTCTGTCTGAAATTCATGGGTTGTATTTTAATAGTGAACCGCTGAAAGAAGACTTTCAGGGAAGAGGTTTGATATCTTCTGGAGCTTAGTGGGAAGGCAATACTTCTTTCATTCCTTTTCACTGTTTCAGTGAAGGGACTAGTGTAAACTTGGGGGTCACATACAAGTCCAGTCCACCCATGGTTCTTAATGTCTTCATCCAGTTGCTACTTCAGGGGAGGTAAATCTTGGCACTGTTAGCTCCTCCACAGGCAGAGTCCATAGCAGATTTCAGGGGTCTGTGGACGCCTGAAATTAATTGTACATGAATTTTTGTGTATCTAAGCTTATGGGCATTTTTATGAGGAAAAGTCCATAGTGTACACTAGATACTTTGAATGGTCTGGACTTCCCCTTACCCCCAATCTGAGAAGGAGACTCAAAGATTCCTGAAGTTCGTGGGAACTTAGGGGGGATGTCAATAAACGCCTAAACCTAAACAAATCATGAAAGAGCAATATAGGGGCATAATACCAAAAGAATTAATGGAGATAATACCAAAAGAATTAATTAAAGAGAATTCAGAGTGGGTGTCCTAGGGAGCAGGAAAATGACTAGGGGTGTTGAGGGACTGATTTTTAAAAAATAAGAGGCCTTGTAGAACCACCCAACTCTTTAAACCACGTAAAGTGTATTTTGATAAAATTACTAATTAATATTGGGAATTAAATAATTAAAAGCACTGAAGCAAAGAAATGTGAGATTAAACCAGCTTTAAAAAAAAAAAAAAAAAAAAAAGCAAAGCCCTCCTTCAGCTTTTAAAACTCACCATTGGCTTGAGTAGGAGATGCCCAGTTATAAGTGACCAGTTAAGTTTTACTCAGATCATTTCCCAAGAGAGAAAAGGGACGTGGGAGTCTTCCTATTCCTGCTGTCCTCTGTGGGCCAAGAACACAGGACACTGGCAGAAGCTAGGAGAGAGGGACTTAGGAGCTGGATAGTCCCCTCATTGTGATGTGTCCCCGAGACACCCCGCGTCTCAGTTCAGGGTCTTGGTCTCCTTCTGGAGGTGAAGAGGGAGTTGTCGGGCAGGGTAATGAGAGCACAGCTCTGTAACAACTTTTAAAAACATTTTGATGGAGGAGCAGAGGACCTTGACGTGTGCAGGGCGTGGAGTGGGAAGTGGTGGGTGACTTTCGTTATATTCCTGGCAGAACTTTTCCTACAAGTTCCTCCCACCCCTGGAATCTAAATCGGGTGAGGGTGGCAGCTTCCCCAAAGAAACACTTTCCTTTTGAGATTAGTTTTCTTTATGTACTGATGTGAACTGTTCTCCAGATGATGTTGTTAAGTGGGGAAAGGCAAGATGCAAAACAGTGTTTCCACCACGCCAACACTGGTGTGAAAAAAAGGGGGAAAATCCTGGCCGGTCAGGCTCAGAGGTTAGAGCTTTGGCCCATGCACTGAAGGGTTGTGAGTTCGATTCCCCATCAAGGGCATGCACCTGGGCTTTGGGTTTGATCCCTGGCCCCGGTTCGGACTCATGTGGGAGGCAACCAATCGATGTGTCTCTCTCACATCAATGTCTGTCTCTGTCTCCTCTCTCTCTCTCTCTCTCTCCACCCTCCCACTCCCTCCCCCATTCTCTAAATCAATGGGAAAAATATCCTTGGGTGAGGGTTAACCAAAAAAAGTGGGGGGAGGGGAGAAATGCAGTCCTACCGGGAAGGATTCCATCAGCTGATGAAACCGGCCGTCTCTGAGGGAAGCAGGGAGATCTGGCTGGAGAAAGGGCTTTTACTATAGGCCCTTGGGCAGCTTTTGGGTTTTGAGCCTTGTGAATTTATTACCTGTTCAGCTAATAAAATGTGGCTTCTCTAAGATGTCTGGGGAGTCTTCTACTCAGGAAGCCTCCTCCCTAACCCAGGAACCCCGCACGAACTCCCTGCCTTGTGCCTCCCTCTTGAGCACAGTTGCTCTGAGGAGCAGTTGTTCTGACCCAGACCCTGGGACACCTTAAGTTCGGGACATCCGCCTCTTTCTCTCTCTCTCATCCATTTCAAAATGAAGTCAGTGTTTTTCTCTAACTTGTTCAAGCTCCATTGTACTTACTTGCTTTCTTTTGTTCTTTGCAGGATTCGACTGGACCTATTTTGGTGAGTAGTGATCTTAAATATTTTTTTGAGGAGATGGCCATGTTGAATGAGAAAGCCAGAAATGTCATGATCTGTGGAGATTCTTTTGGGGGATGGAGGAGAGCAGCTCTGATATTGTTAAAAAGGCATGAAGGCCTCTCTAAGGAACCACTCCACATGGGTTGTGTGCTGCACTTTCTCCAAGCAGTTGAGCCTGCTCCATGCACTTGAACTTTGAGTCATAGTGTTAAGGCTTCCAGATTCCTGCAAGCACTTCTACCAAACCTCCCAGGCAAAGATGCCCAGGGTACTTCCACTCTGCGAGGACCAGGGGCAGGAAAGAGCCTTTCTCTTCCATGGGACATTTACCCTACAATAAACAAAGAATAAAGGGCTCCTTTTGGAAAGTTTGGCTCAGGCCCCAGGACTTAAGCTGTCAGTATGTCTAGAATTAATTTCTTCATGCCCGGTTTGTAAACAAGCAATGAACGAAGCGGCGATGGTCAGTCTTTAGTGAAAGAGGGATACTTATCTTAAATGGGGAGAGAGGGACACCAATTGTGCACCGGGGTTTCTGTGGGATTGGGTCAAGAAGGACATTGGCCTGCAAGGTGAGCAGCTTGAAATCAGCTCAGCTGGTGTGTTGCCATGAATTGGAAACTTGGTCATCAGCTGGAGTGGCAATGGGAGGCCAAGCACCTGGGTCCACTGGCAAGTGCAGGGATATTAATACAGTAGTTCCTTCCTTATCTGAAGTTTCACTTACTGTGGTTTCAGTTACCCAAGGTCAACCACAGTCTGAAAATATTAAATGGAAAATTCCAGAAATAAGCAATTCACTGGTTTTAAATTGCGCACCATCCAGAGTATGAAACCGGACACAATATGAATTCGGACTGCCTGCTGCTTCTTCAGCAGCGACAAGGGCATTTATTCCGTTATTACTGGCAAAGGGGAGAGCAGTGGGATTTGTCCACATAAAATCTGCTCTGCCCTTCCCTTATTACCTGGTTGGCATGCAAGGGGGAAGAGGGTGTGTGTGAGGATGGCTGCAGGGTCCGTGGTCCGTGTGTCTCCTTCTAGGACCTTGGAGTCTGATAAGAAAGTAGTTAATTTTCACTGGTGTTAAAACCCAGTTCTGCCAGCTCCTAGGACTTGTGAATGGTCGGCATTCCTGAGGTAAACTCCTGGGGTGTGGAGGGGGTTCAGGCTCCAGGCACAGCAACCAAATCAAAGTGCATCCTGTCCTTTCTCTGTTCTTGAAATGCATTTTCTTTTCTGAGCAAATGGGCCCATCCAGGCCCCAAGGTGTCTCATCTTTTTCCAGCTCTGTTTTTCTTCTTGCAGCACATACTCCAGTTTCCCTGGGTCTGTAGGAAAACTTCTTATCTACAGTTAGTCAGGTGAATAATCATCAAACAGCTATGGTCCTATTCCTATTAGGTGCCTTCCCCCCTTTCATAATCACGGTTAGGGCATGATCAGCAGCTCTGCCCCCAACAAGAAGAATGATGAAATCGCGAGCTGTCCCACTCTGTCTTGCCCAGGACGTGAATCACACTTTTGTTCACATCCACACTGCACGCGCTCTCCAGCGGCCAGTCCCTTAGCAGCTGTCTTGGTTATGGAGGTGGCGGGGATAAGACCACACACACATAGCTTTTAATATAGTATACTATGATTGTTCTATTTTATTATTTGTTGTTAATCGCTCACTGTGCCTACTTTATAAACTAAACTTTATCATAGGTATGTATGTGTAGGAAGAAGTATGTATAGGGGAAGGGAGGGAACCTGAAAAGCGTGCCTATTTCATGCACTTCCCAAACGACTCTTAGGCACATGCTGTTAACTGAGAACCACTGACCAGATGGTTCCCAAGACCTTTCTAGCCTGAGTCAGGGGTAACTTGCCCCACCTTTTCTACTGGCCTCCCAGGTATAGTGGAAACACAGTGGAATTTCTCCAGGGCTCCCTGCCTCAGTGTGACAGCCCCACCCCCACCCTCACCCCCCAGGGCAGAGTGAGATAGTTCCAGAGAACTGAGAGTTGAGACGCTGTGGGAGGAAAATCTTACTGCCCCTCAGCTGTGACTTGGTGTTCCCCATGGTGTTCCCAGAAGGAGGCTTCTCTTTCCAGCCATATCGACTGGTTCGAAGCATTTTTTCCTGACCACTAGCTCTGGCCAGCCCCCTGTCCCTCTGTCATGCACAATTAGAGCAGGGCTTTGCTGAGGAAGCAGAGAGCAGAGTCTAATGAAGCATGACACGCAGGGGGTTGGGGGGTGAGCACAAAGCAAATCTGGCTTTTCGTTAGTGAAATGAGCACATGTGATACGGAGTTAGCCCGCAGTGGGGGCCAGTGAAGGAAGGCAGATGGAGGACAACTGAGGAGGCAAACAGGTCCTGGCTGGCAGCTGCCACCTGGGCTCAGAGTCACACAGGTAAACAGGGGACCTGGCATGGGTCCTAGGGAAAAACTGTTTCCAAGCAGTAAGGGCTGCACTGAATGGGGCAAGTCCAACCAAACGCCATGTGGTTTTCCCAGGGCGCAGACCTCAGCTACTCTGCACGTAGATGCTGCTGAGTCATCCTGATCCAGATACTTGCAGCTGCCTGGTATACGTGGCAGGACTTCTAGAAACACATGGAAAGAGAACTCTACCCCCATCCCTCTCCACCTTGAGTCACCAGGCTGACCTCTCAGATGCTCTCCCCAGAGACAGGAGGACCATCTGACAGCCAAGATGGGACCAGCCGTCCCCTCTGCACTCCTCCCAGGTGGCTGAGGCAGCAGCTGGATGTGTGCTGGGTTGGAAATTGCTGAGTGGGCCCTCCCCACTGGTTATCAGTCCCAGGTCAATCCTGCTGAGCCCCTGCAGCTTCACCAACCCCTAGCTGGAGGGCAGCTGCAGGTCAAGTTCTCATGTGAGCTGAGGGTAAACTCCAGCTGGCTGAAGCAGTCCACGCTGTTACAAGTCAGGACAGCAGGTGCCCTCAGGGGCTGGAGGTGCCTGGAAGGAGGCACACGGAGAGGTGCTGGTTGTGTTCAGTTTGTGAAAATCCACCGTGCTGTTCGCTTACGATACAGGCACTTTTCTGTATGTGTCTTAAAGTCAATAAAAGAGTTAAAAAAATTCCATCTGGCTGGGAGAGTCCTCCTCACCGTGATAGTATTTATAGCCCTCCCCCAAGAAAAACCAAAAAAATCCCTCAGTGTGTTCAAAACAACAGAGCAACCAAAAAGAATGACTCTACTGGAATTAACCACCCAAGAACACATCATGTGAGCAGGGAATGGGCACCACCTTCCATACTGAGGATAACCAGACTTTGCTTTCGTGCTCCTCGGATGTGAGCGAGTTCAGAAATGAGCAGTTCCACTGTTTGCTAGAGATTTTGGAGAAATAAGACCCTTAAACGTTTCTTCAAAGGAAGTGGGATGAAAAGGGAACATAGAAGCCACACCTGCCTCCTGGAGGGTGAGAGAGCCCCACCTTTCCCCTAGCCGGGGCCGGGGAGGCAACCGCCAGCCCAGCCCCTCCCGCTGCAGGGAACCCTGGAGCGAGGGTGGCTTGGCCCCGGGGGGAAGGGGGTGCCGGGCAGCAGGCTGCAGCCATTCGCAGGCCCTCCTGCCCACCGTCTCCGCAGTGGCTGGGCAGCCCTCAGCTGTGGTAGGGCACCGTGTGACCCAGGAGTGCCACAGCGTCCCTCACGCTGTTGCTGTCCTTTCTCCCAGACTGCAGATTCCCCGTCTTAAAGGAACTGTCTTTGGGAATCGGGAAGGGACCCTCCCTGGGCTCCCACCTGCCGCCTCCACCCACCTTCTGTCCTGAATCTGCTGGAATATGAAATTGCTGTAAATGACCTTGCCCTGGGACTTGGGACATCCTTCCAAGCCCTTCCCAAACTCTGTGAGAACCAGACATGGAGCACATGGAAGGAGGCTGGGAGGAAAAACCCTTTCCTTTCTGCTCTTCAGCAGTGGTGAAGGCGCCATGTGACCTCCCACTCAAAGGCAGTCTGACAAGCAGACTGTTGGAGCTAAAGGGAAAACTCAAAAGGGCAGCCAGGGAGCGTGTGCGACGGGAAGGCTCATGGAATTAAGGATGGTGCTTGTTTTCCCCAGGGGTAGAGAGGGTTAGCCAACCCCAGCACCCCAGGGACTGCTCTCCCACTCCAGCTGCCCTCCCGAGGACGAATGAGAGGCACAAGGCACTCTTAGGAGAGAGAGCAGGAGAAGGCCAGGACATGTCTGACGTACCGGAAATCCTTACACCTGTGTCTTGGGAATGTCCCTTGAGGCTGGGATTCCAACAAACTACCGTTTTTTAACTCTGAGCTATAGTTCCAGTTACTTCTAACTGACGTTGTGACGTCCCGGGTCTGATTAGATGTGGTATGATTCACCCCCTGGTAATTATTTCTCATCTTTCCTGAGTTGCATTGAGGTTTGTGTGTTCTGGAGGATCCTGGCCTGCGGCTGCCCAAATGCCTGCATTCAGCTGGCCTTTCCAGCTGGGTGAAAAGATAGGAAAGCCAGCATTAGCTCCTAAAGGCAGGTGTATGCCAGGAGGGGTAGGGTGAGGCAGAAAACCAGGGGGAAGAAGTGTAAAGTGTACAGAACCCCAAACCAGGCAGACCTCCATGGGAACATCTGCTAGGTCACTTTCTGGCTGAATGACCTTCAAAATAACTTAACCTCTCTGGATCTCGGTTTTCTCAACTATAGCATGGGAGTAATAGCACCTACCTCAGTGGTTCTCAAAGTGTGGTCCCCAGACCAGCAACATCAGCATTGCCTGGGGCTTCAGATGCGCTTCCCACTCACTAGGAAGTAGAAGTGAAACACACAGAAAGAGGCAGGGAGGAAAAAGCCAAACCCTTCTCTTCGGTTCTCCAGCAGCAGTAAAAGCACCATGTGCAACTTTGTTAGAAATACACATTCTCAGCCCATCTCGAATCTACCTATGAATCAAAAAGTCTGGGACAGGGCCCAGCTCTCTCTCTTTTAAACTGTCACCTGAGGATATGTTTATTGATTTTTAGAGAGAGAGAGGAAGGAAGAGAGAGAGAGAAACATCGATCGGTTGCCTCCTGTACACATCTCGACTGGGGATCAAACCTGCAACCTAAGTTTGTGCCCTGACCGGGAATCAAACCCACAACCTTTTTGGCATACGGCACCATGCTCCAGTCAACTGAGCCACCCCGCCAGGGCCCAGCAATCTATCTTAACAAGGCCACCAGATGATTCTGATGCTCAAGTTTGAGAACCAAGCGCTTCATAGAGTTGTGGTGAGAATTAAAGTAGATAAAAAGCAGGATTAGGTAAGATATGCATCAAATAAGATGCCTTAGAAATATAACTTGTTTATGTCAATTAGCCTATGGTAGAACTGGGTTTGTTATATACATCGTTTCGCTTAAAGTCACAGAACCTATGGAGAACGTTACGTGAGGACTTGCTACGTATGGAAATTGGATAACAGTGCCTGGCGCATTGTACACAATCAGAAAAACATCATCATTTTCTTTCCCTTCACCTCCCAGAGTTATGATAGGATTATATCCGCTTATTTGTGGGAAATGCCATGTAAACTCTGCAATACCAAACCAACGGGAGTTTTGTTAGACAGGATCTCCTTCTCCATGCTTTTCTGAATTGCCTGGGTTTTTAACAACCAGGAGGTACTCCATGTATAGCCTGAACAAGCAAAGGGCATTTCTTTGTGAGAAAGAAAGGGATTGAACAAAAACACAAGGGCTCCAAGCCTCACAAGGGTATCACGGGCCAGAACGTTCTTTCTAGCCTTGTCCTTCCGGCCAAGGTGAAGTCAGATCTAATCTCCCTGATGCTTTCCTGGCCTCTAGGGACTGGATATCCGGTTCCGTAGCCATGGCCACCTTCACCAGGTAGCTGCAGTCCTGGCCAAATCCCTGGCCTTCCCACCCAGTCCATGGTGGCTGGGCCCCAATCCTGCCTGAGCCCCTGGGCTGAGCCTCGACTTAGGGCTCAGGAGTGGAGGCCTGAACCTGGGAAGAAACCAGGGGCTCTGAGCTACATCAGCCCACTCCATGCAGGGACCTTCCCCTACCTGAGGCAGAGTGAAGCTTTGGAACTGCAGGGTGAGAGCTGGCTTTGAGACCAGGAGGTAGCCCTGCCAGGCCTCTGGCTGTGCTCAAACTTGCCCTTTCTGCTTCCTGCTAATCTGGAGCCCCAGGCGTTCACGTAAGGGCAGGTCACAGCTCTTATAGCTCTCTAGGAGCCGGTTAATTCCCTTGGCAGCACACAGAGAGAGGAGCCTGTGCGGTAAACCAGCTCAAAGGAAAGATTTAAATCAAAGAGGCTGAATTCAAAGCAGGTGTATGAAGGCAGCTCCAGGCAGATATATACTAAAAAGTGTGGTTTCCAGGAGGAAGAGAATGGATCAGAGATTGTTTCAGCCTCCTTGGAGGGAGCAGGGGCTCTCTTTCTTGATCTGTTACTGTCTTCCTCTGCAGTGGCAGCCACAGGTTGGGGTGAAGGAGGCAGGCACCACTGTGGAGCCCAGAAGCACAGCCATGTGGCCAAGAAAGAGAGCACCTGCTGCAGGTGAAAGCCCGTATTTCATTGCTTCTCAGACACACACTTTTCCTACATTTTAGCATTTCTGAAATTGGGATATGTCATCAGTGGCATCTAGAAGCCAGGAAATATGGTAGTTGTCTCATATTCCCTCACTGAGGAGCACCTGTTAGATGCTAAGAACACAAAGAAAGGAGCTGAAATGATTGATTTCAACAATTAAACAGTGAAAACAGTGGTGGCAAATTTTTTTTTTTAAACAATGGCTAGTTTGCATACTGTCCAACATAGCATGTAGGAATGATGGGGAATATTAGACTTTGAACTATAACTTTTTCCAATTTTCAATCACTTCATTGTTTACATATACTTTTTGATGGTGTCCGACCAGTATTACAAGTATTTATAAACAAAGTAATTTAGGTGTTATTTTTTTTTAATTTACAAATGGTTCCTTTAAAGAGCAAGCTTTTCAGTTGTCAGACAAGCATTCGATTTATGCCAACCAGGAAGGAACAAATACTAGCTGCCACCTCCTTCTGTCTATAAAGGTTGACTCAGAACTGGTGTAACTCTAAATAAAATGGCTCATTCAGCTCATCTTAAGTCTTTAGATGATTTTGCAATCATTAACTTGTGACTAGATCAGCTATGTGACTTCTGGGTGAACTGGCTGAGACTCACCCAGATTTTGTAAGGATGTTTGCAGATTTAGGGCAAATGGTTTGTGTTGCCCCCACCTTCTAGGACTGGTGGCTCAGGAAAGGCTCCTTGACTATGATGAGTCTGAGATTTACTTATAGCAGGGAATGGTGACATTGGCAAACGGTGCCTGGTACTTTCATAGGGTGGCCCCTCCTTTGTGCCCAGTTTTCTGAGAATTACATGAGAGGTGGAGAAAGGAGAAGAGGTGACTCTGAAGGTTATGGAACAAAGCGGTTTTGTAGCAAGTCTGAGGCAGTCATGCAAAGAACTGTTTTCCCTTTTGGCTCTGGCCACCAGGAAGCTCAGGAATCCCAGAGGCAAATTGGTGGCTCCAACCTGCGTTGCAAATCTAAAGATTCTCCTTTCTAGTGCCCTTCCAGTTCATAGGTATTTTTCCTGGTCCTGAGCCAAAATGTTATAACAAACAGATTTCAAGAAGTTTTTTCTAGAAGTGGCACTAGTGACATGTTTATCCCTCTTTTATTCAGCCGCCCCCCTCATGGATACCATTGTCTAAAAGATTTGTTTTAACAAATTAATATATGAATGAAGTAGCTAGCTTTCCCCATTTATTATTAATCAAAGACAGATATAAAAGCCAATCAAAGTTATCCCAAGATAACTGGCTCACATTCACTGCAGAAATATTTGTTCAGCAAATACTAAGTGCCAAGTGTTGGACTAGATGCTAAGCAAATGCTGAGTAAGGCGGGGTCCCTATCATTACGGGCCTGAGAATCTGGTAGGAGACAGTAAATTAGACGGGGCCTTACAATACAGAGAGATAAAGCATGAAGAGAGAGACCTTACCTAGTGTTTTTGGAAAGAACTAGAGGAGGCTTCCTGATGGATGTGATGTTCAAGCTGAGACCTCCAAACTGGAGGACACATAAGAGCTAGCCAGGAAAAGGGGAGGAAGGAAAGGGCCCTCGGGCAAAGGGACACACTGTGCAGTGATCACCTAGGCTGGTACATTCTGGGGACTACCTAGGCTGGTACATTCTGGGGACTACCAAGGACCTCAGTGAGGAGGGAAGGGGCTGGGAAGATGGGCCAGGGCCAGAGTGTGAGGAGCTCAGGAGGCTGAGGGGTTGGGACCTCATTCTGGAGGCAGTAGGGGATGCCTGGAGCGTTCTGAGTAGAAAACTGGGGTGATCAGATAAGCATTTTAGAAGAATCATCCTGGCTGCAGGGCAGAGAGTGGATTGAGTGTGAAACACTGGAGGAAGGGGGACCAGAGGGATATGGGAGAATGGGATAGGGACCTGAACAAAGGGAGGGGCAACGGGGGCCTGACCTGTTGGTATAATTCAGCCTAACGTTGTAATTGGCTAGTGCAGCCTGATTGAGGATGAGTGCCTGCTCTGTTGGGTTTCGTGTGAAGTATTCAGAAGTATCAATAAGACTGACATTATTGCCCAGGTGGCACCCCAGGGGCAGTGCTGATGGAGCCAGGCCCCCACCCACACTTATCAATGGGACGAGGGAAACTCAGTGGTCAAATGGCCCAAACAGAGCACGAGGAGCAGAGCCAGGACCAGAACTGTCTCCTGACTCCCAGCTCATGCACTTTTCTGGTCATTTGGCGAATGGTTGTTTTACGCCAGTCATTTTGTGCCCTATACCACACATCACAAGGCTGTGTAAATGCCTTTGAGGAAACGTAGTAATTTTTTTTTTTTCACTCCTCACCTGAGGGTATTTTTTCCATTGCTTTTCAGAGAGAGAAGAAGGGAGAGAGAGAAACAGCAGTGTGAGAGGCACATTGATTGGTTGCCTCCCGCATATGCCCTGACCCAGGCTGGAGATCGAGCCTGCAACCAAGGTTACGCGTGCCCTTGGCCGGAGTCAAACCCAGGGCCCTTCAGTTCGTGGGCCGATACTCTAACCACTGAGCCAAACTGGCTAGGGCGGTAATTTTTTTCTTTTTTAAATCTTCACCTGAGGATATGTTTTTACTGATTTTACAGAGAGAGGAAGGGTGAGAGAAAGAGAGAAAGATCCATCAGTTGCCTCCTATCTGCACCTTAACTGGGGATTGAGCCTACAACCTAGGTGTGTGCCCTGACCGGGAATCAGACCCGCAGCCTTTGGCGTACAGGATGACACTCCAACCAACTGAGCCACCCGGCCAAGGCTGCAGTAAGTTTTTTTAAAAAGTAAATAATATAGATTTACCAGAAGCGAATTATGCCAAATTAACGTGCTTTTCTTCCCCACATCAGGATAAGAGGCTTAGTAGTTAAAGAGAACACAATGGGCTTAATACCTCTTGACATAAACATTTGATACAGTTCCTTGTGACACAGCCGTGAGAAATGTGGATCAAAGACCAGTGTGGTTGCCAGGGGGAAAAATCAATAGAACACGGTCTTCATGACGCATCACACGGCTGGGAGAGATGTCGGGATTCCTGTAGGGACGGGCCCGAATCGGTCCCCAGGAAGATGATGGACAGCTGAAGCGGTGTGGTGATTCAGACCAGAAAGATCAGTGTCAGGAGGGAGAACGGGGCGTAGGGGACAGGCGTACGTGAGGAAGCACGCCAGAAAAGCGGGTCAAAGTGAGTGGCTGGACTGCAGGGCAGGAAGCAGCGAGTACTGAGCAAATATCACGTACGCGCGGCGAGCCGCAAGACGGAGCCCGCTGCAGAGACTGGATGGGGAGGGACACCTGGCCCGTGCTCGGTGCCTCTGGTTGTTGAGGAAGGCCTCACACACACACGCACAGGCATGCCCACATCTGTATTCATATGTCTCTACATGCTAAGAGGTGTCTATCCCCACAAGCACTCACACCCCCAGCTCCTGCACCGTGACCTTGGAGGAAGCCTCTCAGCTGCTTTCCGAGTGACAGGCTTGTTATGTTGACATCTCACTGCTTGGAGCAGAGCGGAGGTGGACCCTTAAAGCGACTCCTCTGCTTCCTTTTGGCGGTTCTCCAAGGATCTCCCCAGCTCTTGATAACATTTTAGGGTAATGATGAAACTTGTCCATCAGCAAGGATGAAGTAGGGGATGTCCCATCACTGGGTAAAGCTCGGTGTGCAAGTAAGACTGAGTGTGCAAAGACGTCTGGTCAGAAAGCTTGTTACGCTCTGGGGCAAAAATGAGAACCGCAGGAATTTAATGCTCGTTAACTGCCTCATGACGCACAGGCACCTCTCGGGTTAGTAACCAAGTGCTAGCTTTCCAGCTAAGGCTAACTTGTCACATTATCGCTGGGGAATTTTCCCCTCTCTGGTGGTTTTGAGCATGAGCCTGCTGCAAGCAGGGCAGTGTGCTAGGGCCTCCGAGGGGTAGAGCGGGGAGCAAGGAGCCATTTCTACCCTCAAAGACAGTTGTCCAGAAGGAGAACATAAGGCATAGCGTGTGTTGACACCCTCTCCGTCAGGGCTGCTGGGCAGATGAACAGAGCCCAGCCCGGGGAGGAGCTCAGGAGACATTTCTTGAGTGGATGGGGAAAGAATGGCTTATTCTTCTATGTATTTTTGGCTCTGGGAGTCAGAGAAGGCACCAGGGAGAAGGTGGCACTTGATCTGGGATGGTAAGATTTCAAAGGGGAAACCAGTCTGAAACAAGATGCCACATGGCCATGCATTTCTCATTAGAAGTAAAAGGAGACGCAGGGAACCCTAGATTTGTTTGCCGGTGAGGTGAAAGGGGGATCTTGCTCTAAAAGGTTGGAAAACAGCCCCTAAGGAAAAAAGGAAGACTTGAGACTATTCAGTTCAGAAAGGCCTGGGAACCAGCATTTTCTTGGAGATCCACCACGTCTGGACACTGATCTCATGCTACCCCACTTACTTCTCACACCAGCCCTGTGAGGTGGGTGCTGCCACTCTCACTTTGTAAGTGTAGCTCAGGGAATCTAAGAGATGTGTTCACGGTCACACAGCTGGTTGGTGGCAGAGCTGTGATTGGAAGCTTGGTCGTTTGGCTCCAAAGCCCTCTTCCCACCACACTTCATGACCTTCTCACTGCATTTCATGACCTTCTCACTGCACTTCATGACCTTTTCACTGCATTTCATGACCTTCTCACCACACTTCATAAACCTTCCCACCACATTCATTAACCTTCCCACCGCACTTCATGACCTTCTCACAGCACTTCATGACCTTCTCACAGCACTTCATGACCTTCTCACAGCACTTCATGACCTTCTCACTGCACTTCATGACCTTCTCACAGCACTTCATGACCTTCTCACTGTACTTCATGCCTCTCTGGCAAGGAGACAGCCTGGAGGAAGGTCTTCAGGTGTGAAAAGAACCATCAAAAAGCAAGTTTTCTCCCTAAGGGAAAACTGAGGGAGTATCTTTAAATAACAGCAAGAGAGCTATAGGTTAGATAGGCAGAAAGGATTTAGTGAAGAACTGGGTCAACATCAAGTCAACTGGTTTAGGGGCCAGTTAGCCTTCACTTTCGTTCAGGTGCTACCCTGGGTAACTGCAGAAAGTTGGTGTCTTTTTATCAGATCCCCTCTCTTTGTTATTTCGACTCCGCAGGGGATGTTTACAAGGTCACACATTCCTCCACTGCTGCTTCTCCCCTCTAGCTTTGGACCATTGCCCAGCGCTTGTCCGCTGGTCACCTCTCACCACCTCATAATCGCTGCTGCTGCCCAGGGTTGGACCCCAAAGCCTGCGGTGGTGCAGAACATGAGCTGTCAGGGTCCGAGCCCAGCCCTGCTACATACTGGAGTGTGACTTTGGACGTATTGCTCATTCTCTGTGCCTCAGTCACCTCACCTACTAAATGAGAACACAGTACCTATGTCATCTGGTTGGTATGCGGATTTAATTAATTAGTACGTGTTAAGAATATAGAAGAGGGGTTGGCAAACTATGGCCCATGGGCCAAATCCAGTCTACGATCTGTTTCTGTAAATAAAGTTTTCTTGAAGCACAGCTGTGCTTATCAGTTCCCATATTCTCTGTGACAGCTTTTCACTGCAACAGCAGACCTGGGTGGTAACCACAGAGTGTACACCCCCCCAAGCCTAAAATAGTTACTATCTGGCCTTTTGCAGAAAATGCTAGCCAATCTCTGATATGGAAGGATGTGTGGCACATAGTAAGTGCTCATTAAATGGTAGGTTAGAAAAACTCAGCAACTCATTAGGCTTTATAGTTTAGCAAAATTTGATTGAGATCCTGGAATAACACAAGGCAATTACAGCCTAAAAGCAGAAGTCAAAACAGTTATCTCTGTCATCAGTACTCCTTGAGGGCAACAACCACCCCTTTTCCAAGGGGATGTAGGCACTACCTACATGCTGTGGGCACTAGCCTTGCTCTCCTGGCCTAGAGTCCTTCTGACTGTGTTTCTTCTCCCCTAAGGCCATGCCTCTTTCCTACCCCAGGATGATTGACAGAGAGAGGACCCAATTCCTTGGAAAAGAATCTCCTCCCCATCCTGTGATCAGTCGTTCTTTCCAAGGGGTCCAGACGGTGCAGTCACAGTGATCTAGTCCAGGGCTTCTCAGCCTATGCACTGTTGACATTTGGGGCAGGATAATTCTTTGTTGTGGGGGATCCTGTGCATCGTAGGATGTTTAGCAGCATCCCTGGCCACTACCCACTAGATGCCAGTAGCACAAATGTCTCTAGACATTGCCAAATGTCCCAAGGGTTCTCTTGTTGAGAACCACTGGCTTAGTCTGAAATAACATCATGGGGGCAACAACATTCATATTTAGAAAAACAACATTCCTTGCAAGGGCACAGACCTGTTAAAGATGCACCAGTTTGCATCACTGGAGGGCTAAACAAAAGGCTCAGCATCTCAGCCTGAGGCACCAGCCTTCCGATTGCTACAGCTGGGGCTGTGCTTTTGCAGAAACACTGGGCTAGTTACCTGCCTCATGTCTGCGTAACTAAGAAGGTGTATCCAAGTGCTCCTTCCACAACGTGGGTAGCACCTCCCCAAGGACAATTTCTGGTCCCTCCAGAATGTAGAAAACGCTTATGAACCCCAGCCTGCCCTGATCCTGACTCCAGGCCAATTACCCAGTTGCATCCTTTTTTACATCCTACTCCATCTCAAGTGACAGGAAGAAACTGCTGGCAGCATTAAAATAACAGTTTATTCACTGGTTCCCTTAGTCTGTTGACCAGTCCTTAATGATTCCTTTGCGGGCTGGTCAGTGGGGATCAGCGACAAGACAACATAGCACTTGCCTTCAGTGCTGACGGTTGAGGGGCTAGCAGGCATGTAAACAGGTGATCACAGTGGAGCAAATTAAGTGCTATGATAAAGTGCACTGGTTCTGTGGACAAAGAGGGGATAAAAAGCCTCAATTGGGGGGCCAGGGTAGCTAGAGGCCTGCCTGAGGAGCTGATTCTGGAAAGACAAAGGAGTTAGCAGGGCAAGGAGAGTGTGTGTGTTCCTGTGTGCGCCTTACAGGGATGAGACAGCATCCCGGGCAGGCCACCGAAGTCCAGAAGGCAGGTGAGAGTGTGGGGCCCAGTTATAGAGTCAGGAGGGCAGCAGCCCAGTATCTGAGGCGTGTGCTGGGAGACAGTTCTCCCTGGGTCTCCTGTTTCATCATGTGCCTGCGCAGAGGCACTGACAGCTTCTGTTACAGACTATCTTTTCAAGGATGTTTATGTAGCAAATTGTCTTATAAGATAGAGAGAGTGTGCCTCCTGCCAGGGCAGAGAGCACATTTGTTTCCTGTGCAGCAAAATAAAGATAATGTCTCCCCTGGGGACAAAAGTTGGGTAGGCTTGCTAATTGCCTGGTTAAAAGACCGGGGTTACCTAAGCTCCGAGTTCCTCAGCCATATGCTGCGCAGTCTGCACGTGCAGGTGCCCCTGGCCCGCATTACATCACCCTGTGAAATTGGGGCTTGGGAAACAGGCGCAGATGTCACTCTGTCACTGCTGTGGATACAGTAGGTCCCCGAATGACATCCTTTTGTTCGAAGTGATTTTGTTATGACGTTGATGAAATGCTGCAGGAACTTAACTCTTGCTGATAGCAGTTAGCCATTGGTAAAACTGATTTCGTTCCATGCTGTTTTGCTTTAAATTGCAGAACGTGTCAACATTAAGTGAGGATTTACTGTATTAAACTGTTGTTTGTCTCTGACTCAGGAGTCTTGTGTCTGTGAAACTGTGGTGGGCTAACTGGTTAGTGTAGAGGAAGTCTTAGACACCCCAGTCCCCAGTTTTTGACAGGTGGAGAGGGGGATGGGGGGCTAAACATAATCATGAGGGTCTTGGGGGCTGCACTACAGACCTTGGGATTAATCCTGAAGGCTCAAGGGGCCACTGAAGAACTTTCAGCGGTGAAATGGCTTGATTCGGTGTGCGTGTGTGGGGAGCAGGGGCTGTGAGGTGAGGTAAGTCTGGAGGCACAAGACCATTGAGGGGTGTAGCTATGGAGCTGTGGGGCTGGACAAGGGCTGTGCTGGGGAAGACAGAGGAAGGCCACGTGTTTTTGAAAACTCTACATGGTCTTTGATAGCTTTTTTTTTTTTTCTGATCCAACACTCAATCCAGATAGCCTGTTGCATTTATTTCCTGACTTTGATAATTGTATTGTGATTATGTAAGAAAATGTCCTGTTCTCAGGAGATAGACAGTGAAGTACTTAGTGTGACAGGGCGTGATGTCTGTGACTTTCTCTCAGCTGGTTCAGAAATAATGACAGTAATAGCACGTGCGAATCTGTATAGAGAGGGTCACAGAACAGGCGCGGCAACGTGTTAACAGCTGGTGATCCTAGGCGAAGAGTGATGGAATTCATTGCGCTATTCTTATAAATTTTCTGGACACTTAAAGTTTTTTTCAAAGTGAAAAGGTTTATGAAAAGACACCTAAAAGAGTAAAATTGCTGTATCTCTGTGCCTGGAAGTGGGAGCCCAAGGAGAGGAAAAGACGGGGTTGGCTGTGATTCCAGGCTTTTGGTGTAGTGCCTGGGGGGGGTGGCCATCAGCTGACACAGAGAATGTCGAAGGGAGCGGAGGAGGTTTTGGAGGGAGCAGGGTGAGAGAAGAAAAGGTGGTGAGTTTGGTTAGTTTTAAATATTATTTGTTTCCCTGTCTGCCTCCCCCTCCAGCCATGTCCGACTTCAGGAACCCATAGAGCATCAGTGGGGCATCCAGTAGGCAACTAAGTGGTCCAGAGCTCAGGAGGAAACCCTGGGCGGGCGGAGGTGGTGTGGATGGGATTATCCCGGGGCGGGATGGGATTACCCCAGGGGAGTGTGTGTGGGAGGAGAAGAGCGAGCCAAGGACAAAACCTCGGGGACAGCTGACATCAAGGGGCAGAGACGCCGCAGGAGGACAACTCAGACAAAGCCACGTCCCCAGACACTGGGGGAGGTTTCAGAAATGGGGTGGGGTGGGGTGGAGGAGGGACCACGGCCAGGGGCTGGAGGCAAAACGCGGGCGAAGAGTCGAATTCAGTGGGATGTGGGCTGGGAAGTCAGAGTCCCAGGCGGTGGGCTCTGAATGGAAGTGACGACGCGGAAGGGAGCAGTGCGGCCTGACTGCAAATCAGAGCGAGAAAGGGGAGGGACACTCGTCCTGGGCAACAGGCAGCGCTGGCTCAGGTGGCACGGCTAAAGCACTGGTTCAGGGCCACACTCGTCTCAGCCGTCCGGGACCGTCCCCGACGTGCTGCCTGACCTCCCAACCAAGTCGCCGCGGCACACCCACCGCCAGCCTCCCCTTCTAACGGAGGGGCGCCGGAGGGGCGCGGGGAGGGAGGCCGAGGATGGGGAGAGAAGAAGCTTTTCGTCAGCGGGAAGAGCCGGCCGTGCCAGCGATGAAACCCCTGTGACCACTCCAGTTCCCTCTCTGCCCGGTAGGAGCCTGGCACAGGGCAGCCTCTGCCCGTGTTGTTTCCTCCCCCGCCCCACTTCCTTCTCCTGCCGACAACGTTGCTACATGCCCTTAGCACAGTATCATTTGAAGCTGCCCCTTTTCATTCAGAAGCTCGTTACAATAAGAGTCTCCTTGACCCCTAGACCCTCATTTCCAGGGAACCAGGCTGTTTCCTCGGTCTTCCTCCCATGCCCCTTCTAGTCGCAGCTCATTTTCTAAAACCCACGCAGGAGGGACACCGGAGCTTAATCTCAGTCAACAGCCGTTTTACGGAAGAGAACAGCAGTTTAACCAGAGTCAAATATTTAACCTACAATAAAAAGCAACCCTTGAGCGAGAAACAAGATGGCGCGTAGGTAACCGCTGCGCCCGCCGCCCCCCCCCCCCCCCCCCCCCCCCCCCCCCCCGCAGCCACATCGAAATTACAACTGAGTGCAGAACCACCGTCACTCAGAGCCTCCTGAGAGCTGGCTGCACAGAAGCCCCACAGCCAGGGAGCTGAAGGAGCACCGAGAGCGGGAGGAGGGGCGGAGACGCGGCCGCGGGCCCACACCCGGTGCCACGGGTTAAACCCGGGAGGGAATCTCGGCGGTGGGGGTTTCCCGGAGGAGGGAGGGGTCCCAGCCCCACAGCAGGCCCCCAGCCCAGGGCTCCAGGGCCAGGAAGAGACGTCCCCACAACTCCGGGCTGTGAAACCAGCGGGGACTGTCCCTGAGGGTCGCGGAGGCTGCGGGAGCCCCAGCAGCTCCTCTAAAGGGCCCGGCACGGACTCACTCGGACGCTCCCTCTGAGCCCAGCGCCGGGCAGCAGCCTGAAGGGACCTGGGACACTCGGGGAGAGACTAACCTGCCTGAGATCCGGGTGAGAGCTGGAGGGGCGGCTTCCTCCCAGGCAGAAGGGCTGGCAGAGGCCATAGCTCCTTTGGCGAGTCCTCCCCGCACACAGCCAGCAGGCAGGCGCCATGTTTGAATCGCCAGCACCTGACTCACACCCTTGGCCCCGCCCCGTGATTCCCGGAGGCCCCGCCCCTCCCCACCTGCAGCTCATCCAGGCCGTTTCTAGGGGCTTTTCCGCGCAAGTGGCCCCTCGAGCCTCATGCTTAGGACTTTCCTAAATCTCACAAACAAGCAGCAGCGGGCCCCATACGGCTTGATAAGTGGCCCCAGGCCTGGCACTAGCAGCAGCCTGCACTGGCTCATAGCTTGGCCTCTCCTGGACACCTCCAAGCCCAGCAAACGTAGCAGCACCTATGGTTTGCTGAGTAGCTCATGCTGGGTGGCCCTGGGCAAGGCACTGGCACAGGCTGACTTTGCACCTCCTGGGAGGCCTCAGAGACAGTGCACCTGGTGGGCAGACTCGACCACGCTGGATTACAACCCTACCACATCCACGAGTGACACTCAAGGGGCACACTTGGTGAACACCAAAGCTCCACTGAAGTAAATCCTGCTCCATAGGGGTGTCTCCAGCACAGCAGCTCTTTGGCTGTAGTTGCAGCTGGTCCTCACAGCTGATTGGCCTGGGGGTCAATTCCTCCCAGTGACACCAACAGCAGCCAAGGCTCAACTACAACAGGACAGTGCACACAGCCCACACAAGGGAGCACCTAGAAGGCCCAGCTCAGGTGACTGGAGAGGCTGAGCCACTGGACCCCACAGGACACCTACTACACAAAGCCACTCTACAAATTCCAGGAGACAGTGTAGCTCTACCTAATACACAGAAACAAACACCAGGAAGCAGCCAAAATGTGGAGGCAAAGAAACATGTCACAAAGGAAAGAACAGAAGAAATCTCTAGAAGAGGAACTAAATGAAATAGATCAAAGCAAGCTAACAGATACAGAGTTCAGAATAATGGTTGTAAGGATCCCCAAGGATATTAGTAAGAGTATGTCGAAAATAATTGAGAAAATCGATGACATAATAAAGTACCAATTTGAAATGAAGGCTACACGAACTGAAATGAAGAATAATTTACAAGGAATCAACAGTAGAGTAGAAGATGCTGAGAATCAAATCAGCAATTTGGAACGTGAGGAAACAAAAAACACCCAACCAGAAGAGCAAAAAGAAAAAAGAATCCAGAAATATGAAGATAGTATAAGGAGCCCCTGGGACAACTTCAAGAGGCCCAACATCTGTATTATTGGGATGCCGGAAGGAGAGGAAAGAGAGCAAGAAATTGAAAACCTATTTGAAAAAATAATTACAGAAAACTTCCCCTACCTGGGGAAACAAATAAACTTACAAGTCCAAGAAGTACAGAGTGTCCCAAACAAGAGCAACCCAAAGAGGCTCACAGCAAGACACATAATTAAAATGCCAAAGGTTAAAGACAAAGAGAGAATCTTAAAAGCAGAAAGAAAAGCAGTTAATTACCTACAAGGGAGCACCCATACGACCGTTCTGTTTCTCAACAGAAACCTTGCAGGCCATAAGGGAGTGGCAAGAAATATTCAAAGTGATGAAAAACATGGAACTACAGCCAAGATTACTCTACCCAGAAAAGCTATCATTTAGAATTGAAGGTCAGATAAAGAGCTTCTCAGACAAGGAAAAGCTAAAGGAGTTCACCACCACCAAACCAGCACTACAGGAAATGATGAAGTGTCTTCTTTAATAAGAAGCTCATGAACAAAAGAATCTGATGAACTAAATAGATCCAGAGACATTGACGCATGTAACAGACAATCATATTTCACAGGGAAGAGGGAAGGGGGGTGGAGGGTGGGAAGAGATTAACCAAAGAAGTTATATGCATGTATGCATAACCCATGGACACAGTCAATAACGGGATGAAGGCCTGGGGAGGGGGTGGGAGCGAGGTGGAGGGGGTCAATTGGGGGTGGGGGGGAACGGGACACCTGTAATACTCTCAACAATAAAGATAAATTTAAAAAAAAATCTTAACAAAAACAAACAAACAAAAAGCAACCCTTGAGTGGATAAGCAAACCCCAGTATATCCATTCAATGGGATAGGACCCAGCCATAAAAAGGAATGAAATGCTGACACATGGTACAATGCAGATGGACCTTGGAAACATTATACTATGTGAGAGAAGCCTGTCACATTGTATGATTCCATCTAAATGAAATATCCAGAATGGGCAAATTTTTAGAGACAGAGATAAGCTGTTGTCAGGGGCTGGGAGGAGGAGGGAAAGTGGGGATTGACTGCTTAATGGGCATGGGGTTCCCTTTGGGGTAGTGAAAATGTTCTGGAGCTAAATGGTGGTGATGGCTGCACAACCCTGTGATTATCACTCGTGGCAAATTTGGGTTATAACTGTAAAAATTAATTACAGTTGACCCTTGAACAACACGGGTTTGAACTGCGCAGATCCACTTATATGTGAGTTTTTTTCTAGTAAATATACAGTGAGCTGAATATATGGTTGGTTGACCATATGATTTCACTCTTATGTGGAATTTAATGAACAGACTGAACAACTAAGCAAAATAGAGACAGACTCATAGATCGAGAGCAGGCAGACAGCTCTGGGGATGGGTGGTGGGTGGTGGAGTGATTGAACAAAAAAAGAAAAAAGAGAGAGAACTTGTGGACATGGACCACAGTATGGTGATTTCAGGGTGGGGGAGGGGCGTGGGTGGAGGCGGAAGAGAGCATAGAGGAGATAAATGATAATGGAAAAAATATATATATATTTGTGTGTGTGTGTGTGTGTATATAGATATATATATAGTTGGTTGAATCTGACCTCACAGATTCAACCAACCACAGATCGAAAACAGTATTTTCTATCCACGGCTGGGAATCTGGGGATGTGGATGGCCGACAGTGTACATTGTGCCAACTGAGCATCTGGGATTTGGGTGTGGGGGAGAGGGTGTCCCTGAGGATACTGAGGGACTACTGTAGTTTTCGGGGAGTTACAAGTTATGCAGGAATTTTCAGCTGCACAGGGGAGCTCGAGGGTGGTGGTGTTGATGCCCTTAATCCCCAGGTTTTTTTTTAAAAGCAACCTTACCTGACGCTGGAGAGTAAAAGGCCCTGGCTCCAACCACAGCACCGCTGACCTGAAGAGAAGGGCTTTCCATCAGCGGCTCTTAGCTTTGGCTGCACATTAGAATCCCTTGGGCAGCTCCTTAAAGCCTCCGGAATCTGGGCCCTACCAAAGACCAGTTAAACCAGATCTCAGAGGCTGGGCCAGAGGCAAAGTTAGAGGTTTGTGGGGATTCCACTGTGCACCCTGGATTGAGAAACGCTGCTGTAGACCAGTGATTCTCAAAGTGTGGTCCACACACAGCAGCATCAGCAGCACCTAGGAACTTGTTAGAAATGCAGATTTAGGGGCTCCAACCAAAACCTACTGAGTCAGGCACTCTGAGGGTGAGGCCCAGCAATTCGCATTTTAACAAGCCATCCAGAGGATTCAGATGCACACTCAAGTTTGACAACCACTGTTCAGAGTCTAGACCAAGTAAATTACAGAAAGTTTTCCTCAACCAGTGAGTGTTTACTGAGTATCTGGCATAAGTTTGGTTCTGTGCTGTGAAAATATAGAGACTTACCTCCACTCTCCTCTACACCTAGTGGGTTAGATTCTTGGAAAAGAACTTGTACATTTAACAGAGATGAGCCTTTTCATGGCTGAATAATATTCCATTGTATGCATATACCGCATTTTGTTTATCTACTCATGTGTTGATGGGCACTTAGGTTATTTCCAACTTTTGGCTAATATTCCGGCTAGGAATATTGGTGTATAGGTATTTGTTTGAGTCCCCCCTTTCAATTCCTTTGAGTCTACACCTAGTAGAATTGCTGAATCACATGATAATTGTACGTTTAACTTTTTAAGTGACCACCAAACTTACCACAATAAAAGAAGATTAATGACAGGAGCCAAGAAAATGGATTTAGAAAAGGAAGTTGCGCTCCTCATGGTCAACAACAGTAAGTCTTTTTACAGAGGGTAGAGTAGGACATCTGACTCTACTGTGGCCTTAGCATTTCCACATCGGCCACAATCCCTCTGTGCATGAGTCACAGGCGATCCAAGGGGACACGGCAACCCGGGCCTGGCTAAGTTTAATTCTTGAGGTTAGGCTGTTACCACCATTGACACATGTCTAACTTACTAGTGGTTCATTGCTGTTGTTGTTCAGGAACCATTTGTTGAACCCTTCAACTTGCCAGCCTCTGTGTAGGACTCAGGGATACAAGAATGAATGAGCTGAGAGCCTAGTGCAGTGGCCCTCAACCTTCATCGGGCATCAGAATCACCTGGTGGGCTTGTGCAGTGACAGATGCCTGGTGCCACCTCCGGAGTGTCTGATTTGCAGCTCTGGGGTGGGGCCCAAGAATCCGCATTTCAAACTACTTCCCAGGTGGTAGTGATGATGATGCTTGTCCAGGGACTACACTTTGAGAGCTGCTGGTCTGCTGGGGTAGAAAGATATAAAATAATATTTTGATAAGTGTAGGTGCTGCTAGGAAAGAAAGAGGCAAAGGGCTCTACAGGTGAGAGGTGGGCAGAGCTTTTCCACAATGAACACTCTAAGAGGGAGGCAGGGATGGGCGAGCGGAAGCAAACAGTTGCCACCCATTTACCTTTGGCAGCCAGCAAGCCCCATGCTCCTCTGTATAAAAGCCTTCCCTCCAGAAAGAGCCTGACAGAGTCCGCTGTTCTCCACCCCACTCCCTGCGCCTCTCTTCTCCCTCCGCCCCAGCAATATTGCAGGTGGGTTTTGGAGAGGGAGGGCCTCTAGCATGGCAAGGTGGAGAGGGAGGGCTCCCCAGGGGCTCGCCGAGTTAAGTGGACAGCCCCAGTCTTGAAGTAGAGTCTTCCCACCTCCTGCGCAACTGGCCCTGCTGCCATGGCTAAACCAGAAATGATGCCAAGGGTGGCTTGGCAGGACCTTCCCCCCTCCCAGTCTCAGTCCTCCCTCTCAAGCTGACCCAAACAAACACTAAAATAAGAAAAAGTTTGCTCTAAAGCATGGATTAAAGCACCTTTAGAAGCTTTTTCCATTTGTGTTGATCTGTAACAGAAAGTCCCAGGAAGGAGAACGGGCCTGCTGTGGCAGTCCTGCGCCAAGCTTTCCAAGTATAAGTAACGCTGACCTCTAGCCCTCGCTCATCACGCTGGCTCTGATTCACTTGTAGCATTAACACAGGAAAAGCTTCCATCCCAGTTTGATTCCTCGGCCTCTGTTTGTTTGTAATAAAATCATAAGACCTTATCCATCAACCATTAGCCCACACCCCTGCTGGTCTCCTTTCCTTCTCATTACCATTGCAGGACGGCTGAGTTCCAGGATTTCTGACTGGGTTTTTCACTCTCTGGGTTTCCTTTCCAGGCAGGCTTCAGTGTTCTGGTCTGATCCATTCAACAAACATTTATGGAGTGCCTCCTTCAGCCCAGAGTTAACTTCTGCCTCTGCTGGCTGGATCCTCCCCCTGCTATCTTCTCAGGGCCACACTCCAGTAATGAGCTCCTCTTCCTCCTGGACCCACCTTCCTGCCCTACTCCCCTTTCCTGCTGCGTGGAAATATGCTCAAATCTCTCCATTAAAAAAACAATGTTTGCCTATTACATCCATCTTCCTATAATGCACACGTGTGCTTGTGAGTGCACACACACACACTCTTCTCTCATCCCTTTAAACTAGATTTCTGAAAGGAGCTTAAGAAACCCTTCAAATGAATTCATTAAGTGTTTAGTAGGTGCCACTATGTGTTCAGGCATGGGGGAGAGATGTGACAAAAGTTCTAGTCTTCAAAAGGCCTTTGAAGCCTGTAGACTTGGAGTTCTGGAACAGGTGTATGCTCTAGCCTGGAGACAACAGTCGCAGGTGAAACAGGTTAAATGACAGTTTAAGTCACTGAGCCATCGCAGGCTAGCTCAGGCGTTCAGCTCAGGGAGAAAGCACTGGAGTTGCTTTGGCAGGACTTGAGCTGGACTTTGAGGAGTGGGCAAGATTTGGAAAGCTGAAGGGGAAAGAAAGCGGCATTTTATGCACATGTTTAGCGTAAGAACATTCGTGCAGGTTGGTGGGCATAGCTTGTTCTGAGGATGGCAGCCTCACCATGGGGGCGACTGGGGAGGGCCTTGGAAGGCCTTGGCAGGCTGAGGCGGTTTAGGCCATGACAGACGGCCATGGTTCTGCTTTGTTTCATTGAGGTGGGGCAGGGATGCAGTAGAGAAAGGGAGTGGGGTGGGGCGGGGCCAAGGGAGTGGGGCTACACCTGGTCAAACCTGGTTATAAGAAAGGAGCCTGGCAGCTAACAGGAAAGTCTGAGGCAGGGATCCTGCAGGGAGCCTTTGCAGTGTGACCTGTCGAGGGCCTAGCTTGGGGAGGTAGAGGTGATGGAGGTGATGAAGACTTGACTCCAGGACTGAATGAGGGCGGAGCATGGACAGAGCCAGCCTGGCTCTGAGATTTTGAGTCTTGGAAGAGTGGGTCCCGTCATTTGCAGATGAGGCATTGCCCCATTACGTTGGGATCTAGGCCCATAACACAGCAACTAGCTGCTGTACGTGGACCTTATTTGAATCCTGAATTTTACAAATAAACCACTAAAAAGTTATGAGATAATTGGAAAATTTTGAATTCTGCCTGGATTTGATAATATTAAGGAATTAATTGTTTACTTTTTTAAGTGTGACAATGGTATTTTGAGTCCTTATGTTTTAGAGAGACATACTGAAATAGGTACAGATGACGTATATTTGGATTTATTTCAGAATTACCCAGGGACGGGGGAGCGTGGGTGCAGGATAGATGCAGCTGGACTGGCCGTGAATTGTTAGTTGTTGAAGCTGGGGGTGGTGGGGGGGGGCTTCATTCTGCTCTTCTCTCTACTGTTGTATACATAGGAAATTTTCCATGGAAAAATTCTGGGCCTCGGGTAATGCAAGTCTTGCACCCTGGGCCTCATCATTCCCAATCACAAGAGACGCGTTCAGCTGAGCCACGTTCATCTCTTGTCACATTTCAAAACAGAAATTCAGTAGTCTTCTGTTTTGCCTAAAGCAGAAAAAGCCATGAACTGGGGAGGAATATCGCTTTGCATTTATGTGGAAAACAATCTGGGAGATACACATGGTCTCCTTTATCATGATCATGGGAGGAGTCCGACCAACTGAAGAGGCGAAGCCGGCACTCCAGAGAAAAGCCACATTTTTAGGTGGCTGGAAATAAGTCCTTCTTTTGGAAGAGTCAGTCCCAAGGGAGGTCTTCTGGCAGTATAGCACATGGCGTGAGTGTGAAAGCTGAGAGGGATTTGGTAAGTTACAGCCCGAGCCACAGCTGCCAGCAAAGGGGCTGTGCGACTGTGGTGGCAGGTCCCGCATTGCCCAGGCAGAGTCTGGGGGTAGAAAGGAGTCTCCTGCAGACACCCTGACACTGGTGGTTCTGGTGCCCACCCACATGGCACCTCGTTCTCACAAGCCACAAAGATGGAGGTTGCTCTGACAACATCTCCAGCCGTGCAAGGAGGGGACACCAGCCACCATATGCTGGTGGAGGGTCCTACGAACTGCCATGAAGCCCCAGACTTGGCAGGCCATCTCCCAGGCTACAGGGCAGTGACCAGATTTCTTTTTCAATGAGTGGTCCCAGACAGAACAAATTGTCATGCTTGTAAACTAGAAATCTCGGAGGGCAAATTGAACTTGAGTAAGTAACACCATTTTCCTTTTTTTTTTTGAGTAAAAAAATATATATATATATGTATAGGGGAATGGCTAGGAAATTAATATAGGTGTGTGCTTCCCTGGGGACACAAGCACAAAATGCCGCTCAGTAGACATGTGAGGGCCCGCTCTGTGCCAGGCACTGTGGACAAGGCAGCGATGGACGAGACATGGTTCTTGTCTTCAAGGAGAGCACAGGAAAGGGGGAGACAGGTGCACACGATCTCCTGGGTAAATGCTGAACCAGAGGGCATGTAAGTCCTGTGACTCAGGCAGGGTAACTTTAGCCAAAGTCTAACTTTGGACAAATTGGTTAATCTCAATTTTGCATCTAAAAAATGGGGCAATCCTTGCCTTGCTGACACTGTAGAGTTGTAGAGCTGTAAGGAGCTAGACGACTAAGATAATAACAATAAATAAAGAAGCATCAGCAGCTGCAGGAGTGGAAAAGGCTTTCAGACCCTCCCACGGACGAGTGCCCTCGTGGACAGCAGCCAAGGCCCGGCAGGTTCCTGATGCAGGCACTGCCCACCCTCCGGCGCCCTGTGCCCTCATTCTCACAGCTGGTTCCCGCTGGCACCTTGTCACATGCCCGGGAGCTGCCGGGGCCTGAGCAGCCCTCTCCAACTCCTTCAAACTTGCCTGATTCAGGGGGTGAAGGGGCTTAGTTCTAATCATCTTAATAAATCTCAGAGCTTGGGAGCCAGAAGGGACGTTCCGACATAGTGTCCAATCCTCTCATTCGTAGGAAGGGAAAAGGACATTAGGCAGGGGCTGTGACCTGCTCGAGGTCACTGAGGTGGTGGGACAGCCGGTGTCGGAACCTCATTCTCAGGCCCCCCCGGTCCCAGAGAGCTGCTTCTCTTTCCTGGGAGGTTCGGCCGCCACTGACCCTGTTGCCTTTTATAACCTTAGTCTTTCCTGTCTCCAAATAGCCTAACGTCCTAGGAAGAGTCGTTAGGGCAAAATAAAAGAGAAAAATTCTTCCTAATAACTTTTTCCCAAGCTCTCTGTTCTCTGGGGTCTTGCATTGCTGTGAAAATGTTTCCTAAATGCCTGTATGTGTGTGTGACCCCAGCCCCGACCTGGGTTCACAGACATGGAAATGAGGTGTCCCGATCCCCCAGGAGCTCCTGGTGTAGTTGTCACTACAATGCTCCCTCCGTGAAACCTCTGCGCTGGGGAAAAAAATGTCCTTTTAACCTGGTTCCCTTCAGTCACGTGTGCGCGGAGACGTCCTCTCATGGCCGCTTTACTTCGAGGATTCCCGCCCCTGCCTGGCTGGCGGCTCCTGCCACCTTGACTGTGGGCCTGGGCGGTGCAGTGACCAGAGAAAAGGCGGGCAGCCTTACCCTGGGAGGCTTGCCCCCCGCTCCATGCGCCTCTTCCTGACCCTCGGGGTTTGCATGCTACATCGGGGGTGCTTCCTCTCTGCTCGCTCCTGTCCCTAAAGGCTTTGTTTTTGCCCTCAGCTGAGTGTCGTCTTCCCCCAGTTTGCCCCTGGAGCGATCCCTGTGCTGTCCTCCAGCCTCTCCCCCATCACCATCTTTGTGTAGCTGAGTTGCAACGAGTCCAGCGCTTTGTGTCCTTGGATTTAAAAACAACATAGTTCGGTGGAAACGCTGACTGGCGTGTGCAAGCGAGGAAACCGGTGTCCAGTGAAAGGTTGGCCTGGAGGTCCTCACATCCCTTCCAGCTCTAACATTTCTGAAAAGGTGTATGCAAAGGTCGACGGCCTGAAACCTAGTAGGGTTCTCCTGTGTGTGTCCCGACCTAGGGCCAACCCCTCGAAGCATTTTACAGGAACGTGGGCACCGAGTTTTGCTTCTGACTCTTCCCTGCTCTCAGATGAGGTCCCCCAGTTAGAGATCAAGGTGCGGGGAACCGGGGTTCGGTGGGCCGGTGTACACACTCACATCCTTGTGAACAGTGCGATTCTCTACGGAAGGGTTCCCAGAAGCAGCGGTGTTCCTTCCACCTCTGCTCTAGTTAACGCCCTTTTCTGTGCTGAAACCCTGATGACCCCAGAAGGCAATGCTTGGCTCCCAACTCCGGGAGGGCTCACGGGACACCACGTTCCACTCTAACAAGCCATGACATGCCGATCACTTGCTTTTCTGGAGACACCTCAGCCTGAAAATCTGTTTAATTACCATGGGAGATAATCTTTTAAACATAGCTTTACATTCTTTAAAGACTTTTCCCTGTGGGAGTGAGAAAGTTTATCTGACAGCGGATGGGATTGTTTACTTTCATTTCCAGAGGAAGGACTATCACCTGGTGGTTATCAAGAAGCCTGAGCCTGGAGAATTTAGTTTTCAATCTGTTCCTCCTCACCGGGAGTTTGTCAACGACACTGTAATCATTAGTTTGCAGAATTGTCATGCTTTTCCTCCGTGTAAACCGTGCACTTTCTCTGTGACTCCAGGCCTGTAATTACTTGATATTTGACAAGTATTCCTATCAGGTTGGGTCCTATAGTTACCCTAGGCATGGATATCAGGAGTCACTGTCCTCAAGGGCTTCCTCCCGGGAAGATCATACCTGTAACTCTATTAGCTGCAGACCTACCTGGAGCTGTAGTCAGACCCCAGTTTTTCCAACCTGAGGCGTCCCAGCAGCTTAAGTCCTTCCCCCATAGAACGCAAGTTTGGGCCAGGAGGGGCTCTAGCGTGGTGTTCAACCTGGTGGCCCCAAGACCCAGAGTGATCCCTGCCTGTAACAGGTAGATTGCTGCAAGTCAACAGGTCTTCACGTGGAGAGGATGTGTATTGTGTCAAAATAGGAACAGCGTACAAAACAGAGCAGAGCTTGGGGGGCCCTAGCGCCTGGCCTGGGGCTTCCCTAGTCAGTCTTACCCCACCTCAGTTTACAGGCAAGTGGTCTTGAGGCATTTGCTGGACCTGGCACTGTAGGCTGATATCTCTGGGCCTGGAAGAATGTGCCTCTGTGGATTAAGAAGAGAAGAGGTGTCTCTGTATTGAACACAGAATTAGAAGGTGAGGGGAAAAACATTTGTGGAAAACTGATTAAATCTCGGGCTTGAATCTCTCCTTCTAGGTCCTGATGGGGAGAAGAGCTGGCCCAAGAACTACCCATCCTGTGGGGGCCTGATGCAGTCCCCAATAGACCTGCACAGCGACATCCTCCAGTATGATGCCAGCCTGGCGCCCCTTGAGTTCCAGGGCTACAACGCATCTGCCAACGAGCAATTTACCCTGACCAACAATGGCCATTCAGGTGAGGGAGGGACCCCAGAGACCTGCAGGGGTCTCTGAGCTTCCCTCAGCTCCCTGCCTGCCCTCTGCCGTCTGCCAGGGAGGGGGCTTCACTGAGGCTCCATGGGGAGGGGCAGAGGGGAGCCCTTGAGGGAGGTCCAGACCACTTTCTCCAGGGGGTGCTGGAGGCCCTGGGCTCAGGCTGTTCTGCCAGGGCAGCACCTCTCAGAAGATGTCTTGGGATGGGAGAGGGGACAGGCCTGGGTTCCTTAGCCATTGGCTGTGGTGTAAGAGTGAATTCTTGGGCATCATGAACTCAAGGAGCCACACAGTTCATTGTGGGCAACACACCTAGGCTTTGGAGTCAGACACACCTGGATTTGAATTCTGGCTTGAGCTTTCACCTGGAAAATGGGCATATGGGTGGGTCTTGTGAAGATGAGAGATTATGTATGTTGGGACCTGTTATAGAGTAGATGCTTCATGAATAGCAATTGTTGCTGCTGTGATAGAATTCTACAGCTTGGCAGGTACTTCGTTACAGGTTCTATCTTCATAGTCAGATGTGCCATGGATGGACATGTAAGCAAATATCCACCCATTGGTCTAGTACTAGTGTTCCTGCCAACACTTTCCATTTTCCAAGGGGAACCGAGAAGGTGCTGGTGCTGCTAGAATTGCTTTAGTGAAATAGGGACGTTCCCAGGGAAAGAGGCCAGGTCCGTCTGGGTCCCGGGCAGGTGTTGTTTACCTGACTCTGAAGGTTGCCCCTCGACTCCCCCCGCAGTGAAACTGAAGCTGCCCCCAGGCATGCATATCCAGGGCCTCCCATCCCGCTACAGCGCCACACAGCTGCACCTGCACTGGGGGGACCAGAATGACCCCCACGGCTCCGAGCACACTGTTGGTGGGAAGCACTTCGCTGCTGAGGTGAGTGGGGTGGCCGGGCAGGCAGAAGCTGCCCAGCGGTGGGTGATCTGGCATTCTTCCACTTGGCTGGTGTACAGATGAGATCAGAGCACAGGGTGGGGGTGGGGGGGCACTGGAAGATCAGAGCACGGGGTGGGGGTGGGGGTACTGGAAGATCAGAACACCGGTGGGGGGCTTTGCCTTCATGCTCTCCACACCCACACCCAGCCTGTCATCAGTACAGGAAGGTGTAGCTACTCCAGCCACCTTGCATCTCCTCTGTGGTGTCCGGGTTCCCTTTTGCTCCTAAACAGGCTGAGTTTGTCTCTATATCTTCTACTGAGCGATGCTGCTCGGAAGGCAGTGCTCCCAGGGGGCACATTGGGACACATCTGCCCCTTTCCTAGACGTCGCCCTTCTACTGGCACAGATGAAGATCTCACCAGCTTGTCCAGCTGATGTACCCCACTGCTGAATCATACTGGGCTAACTGCTCCCCAAACTTCTCAGTCTTCTTCACATGCCAGGCTGTTGGCATAGGTCTTTCCCACACCACTTTTCCTTTCCCTGGTCATGGCTTGTGCTTGGGACTTGGGGATCCGGGCCCAGGGCTACTCTTCTACTTGGCTACAAACGAGGGGATGACTGGCATCGTAACGTGAAGGCATCATGGCAGCCAGACTCACCGAGGATAGCTTGGGAGGTCAGCAGAGCCTTGTGTCACATAGCCCTGAGGTCCTAACCCAAAACGCCAAAGCAAGATAGGAGGAGACGCAGAGTGTGCAATGGGGGTGGGGGGTGGGGGGGGGGGACATGGGGACAGTTGCTGTATTTCAGAGCTCCCACGGGCTTGAGCTTGGGGGTGTGTTCTGAATGTTTACAGGGCAACACACAAATAAATACTAATCAGCCAGTGGAGCCCACAGTAAATACTGACATGATCACTCTCCTCTGTTCTTAATTGCTGAACTGCTTAATGTCTCAGGCTAATTATAGATTGAGCTACAGATGTGGAAAGACTATAATTCCGGCCCAGTAGGATGGCACTCCTGAAGGTGCACATATTCTAGACCAGGCCCCTCTGAACCTCCAGGTTGGGACTGTGAGTTCTTCCAGGCAATCGCAATACGGAGGCTTCTGCTTTCCCATGGGGAACAAAGGAGTTGGGGTGCAGGCTGGGAGGGTTTGGACATTCAAAAGCATTTCTAGTTATTGTATTTTCTGCTATTAAGCCATATCATCCGGCCAAGAGGCTGGTGAAGATGGACCATCAATGTCAATAACAGAGAAAATACATCAAGTGAACCCTAAAGTGGCGGATTCTCTATGGAGGGTCCTGGGAGTGTAGAGGTTCTTCTGGATTGAGTCTGCATGAGAAAACGCAGCATCCTCTCAGCAAGGACTTCCCTTCTGTGTATATTAGTCTTCGCCTCCTCTTGATTTAATCCGAACACAGTGCGAAACATGCTAAGGCAGATCACAAACTCAAAGGTCACCTGTAAAAAGAAATCAGGCTCTAGGACCTCCGGGGTTTTAGCCATGTAGGATTCTGCTCCGTTCATCAAAGAGACGCCAGGAGAGGATGGTGTGAGGTTACGCGGGAGCGTCCTTCAGGGGAAAAATGGGGCTCCTAAGAAATCCTTAATAGAGGACCTTTAAAAGAAGCAATAATTTGATATAATTTAAAAAAATTAGAAACGGCCACTTGAAAAGTGGGGAACATTGAGCTGTATTCAATAAAATATTCTTGAATTCTCTCTATAACCCTATAAGATGAAAAAGAGATGGGTAAAGAAAAAGAGAGATAAAATCTCAATGTGTCATAGCCCCAAGAGGCAAAGAATCAACAAAAATGCATGTGTCACATATATAGATCTATTTACTAATATGGTTTTTTGGAGAAAAAGTGATACCACCTTTACGATTAAAATTCAGGTTAAATATTGTCAGAATTTGTCATAACAATATCATAATGCTTACCGAGACTTTTTTTCACTTGAGATCAAATGTTAGACTACATATTTTAATATATGTGAGGAACACAGATAAAGAATTTAAGCCCAATAAAGAGAATCCCTGTATCTTCTGCACAATTCTCTTTCCCCATTTTTAATTGTAAGGCGACTCTTCAGCTCTTGTCTTGGCAGCAGCAGTATGTCTGTCTCCAGTGTCATCCGATCCGCAATGGAACTGTCTGCCGTGAAACAACATCCGTAGAATCTGTCACCAGATATTCCAATTCCCTATGGTTACCCCTAGTGTCTCATACCCAGGAGGAAGCGTTCGTTAGTTGCACCATCACTGCTCTCGAGAGGATGTGTGAAAACCCGTATAGAAGCTTTCTTCTTGGAAGTTGTGGCCCCAGTTGCTGAGTTTTCTTCAGCTGTGTTAGCTGTTACCTCTTCACTGGGCCCGGTTACGGCAGAATTAGGAACAACATCCCAAGTATTCAAATCGACGGTGAAATCTCCCGTAGGGAATAGGGGAGGTAGTGGCCTTCGAGTGTATTCACAGAATTTCACGGGAGTGCAACAGTTTAGCTCGTTCACACAGAGAAGACTGTACCTTTCGGTATGTAAACCTCGTATTCTGTGGCATCCTACAGTGTCCTTCCAGCCAGCCTGTGGCTCTGCCCTCCCACTCCTAGCTGTTTATCCGGGAGAAATAAAGCATACGTCCGCACAAGGGCTTGCACACAAGTGATCCGGGGCAGACTTAGTTCTGGAAGCTGGAAGCCCCAGGTCAAGGCCTGGGAGGCTGGGTTTATAGCGAGAGCTCTCTCCCTTGGATTGTTGATGGTGGTCTGCTCGCTGGGTCGTCACATGGTGGAGAAAGAGAGCTTGTGACCTCACCTAGACTTTTTAAACCTAAGATTCCTCAAAAACTCCTCTTTTCCTCATTTTAATAATGACGATTTCTGCTTTGAAAAAAGTGAGTTCAGAGTTTTCTTTTGTGAAGGTAAAAGTGTACATTCATGGAGCAACATTTTTGTTCCATGGTCAGTTAAAAGGCTGATGAAACCTTTATAAAGCTACACTGTGATTTTCTCTGTTCAGGATACCATTAAGATTAAGTTACAGTTGCAGGTTTATTGCCCCACTGCTTCCAGATCATGTATCTAGTGGCCAAACACATGAAACCATTTTGCCCTAGGCTCCAGAACAAGAAAATCAGAAGGGAGAAGTGCTCCAAATTACCCAGGGTTTTCATGGCTTGTGTAAAAACCCATTTGTTCGTCCGTCCGTCCGTCCGTCCGTCCGTCCATCCATCCATCCATCCAATATATATTGTGTCCTGGTACTTTCTAAGCACCATATCAGACACTGGGATACAATGAATTAGTAGGATGGACAGTCTGCCCTGGCAGAGTTTGCAGGGAGGAAGGAGGGAAAAGGGAAACTGGAGACCACGAGGGGAGGGTCTGAGAGGAGCAACCTACCTGGGGGGAGGTCTGTCCTCCCCATTGATTCCAGTCTCCTGCAAAAGTGAAATGTTTCCATGAGTCGCCCACCCCCTTATTCGCGGCTTCTCGCCCACTGCAGCTGCATATTGTCCATTATAACTCGGACCTGTACCCCAATGCCAGCATCGCCAGCAACAAGTCAGAAGGCCTCGCCGTCTTAGCTGTCCTCATAGAGGTAAGAGATGTTAAAAGGGATTTTACCTGAAATTTGAAGCTGGGATGATATCAGACTCGGCACTTGGTTCCATGCACACCTGCCTGGTTTTATGTGTATGCTCGCTCCCATTTGGGCTGTGTTTTGCCTCCAGAGCAGGGGTGTTCCCCATAGAGTTCCTTCTCTCTTGGCCTGGAGGCAGCACTTCCTGTGGCTGGGTGGCAGAAAAGGGCGAGTCCTTTGTGACCCTGGAAAAATGAGCCCTAGTCCCCAGCCCTATTGCATGAGACATGGAATTGCCCAGTTGGATAGGACATGTGTGGGGGAAGAGGGGCGCGGGAGGGTGGGAATCATTCAGTTCTGCACCATCAGATGGCTGAACCCTTGACACAGCTCCTGGCATCCAAGTTCCATCCTTTATATGAACCTTGGAATGAGCTCTTTCCTAATCCCAGAAAAGTGGGATATCTGATGCACCTGCATTATTTTTCCCTAATGAGACAGCATGTACCTTGTTTCTCAACATGCTCACTTGCCTGATGTGGCTCGCATGAGCACAGGCTCCCTTTAAGTTCTGGTTAGAAAACAAGCCTTCAGGCTCACAGCAGATAACCAGGAGCACAGGCTACTTTCCTTGCCCGGGGACACTCAAGCCCCAGTGCCTTGAGCTGGAAACGCCCTGAGCTGCAGGAGGGCAGGACAATTATAACAACCCCGTACCAAGCTAGTGACCCATCGTAATTGTCCTAGTGAAGGGCACTCTTCAGGGAGGGCCTCGCAGCAGTGACCACATACCCCAGCCAAGCCCTTCCATTAAAACTGTCAGTCCAGGCTCAGCCTATAGGATTCTGTCCCAGTTCAACCCACCCTGTCTCTGTTGCAGATGGGCTCCTTCAATCCAGCCTATGAGAAGATCTTCAGTCACCTTCAGCATGTAAAGTACAAAGGTGAGGGGTCCTGGGATGCTAATTGTTGAGGGAAGTAGTGACTCCCACGTGACCTGAAGAAAAATGAATGCTGAGGGCAGGTGTCTTCTGTGACCAGGTCCTAAAGGGGCTAGTTCACGTTCCCAGGCTCAGTCATAAGCTCAGCTGCCCCTCTGCCAGGGGTAGTGAGGCCCACACGTCCCTCGACATGTCTCTCCAGGCCAACAAGTGCACATTCCGGGCTTCAGCATTGAAGAGCTGCTGCCCGAGAGGCCCGCCGAGTACTATCGCTACAGAGGATCCCTGACCACGCCTCCCTGCAACCCCACTGTGCTCTGGACGGTTTTCAGGAACCCCGTGCACATTTCCCGGGAGCAGGTGAGTGGCACCCATCGCCGAGTCAGAGGCCGTGTGGTATCACCCACATCACAATCAATGGCTTGCTTTCCTCACTTAGAGTTTCACTGGCGGCTATTCCAGCCTCCCCACATGTCACAGGTGCCTGGAAGCACAGCAGAAACTACGTGGGGCTAGCAAGTCAGACGGGAAAAGGAATCTGTCTCCCCAGTTCCTTAAAAAAGACTTGTTAAGTTGCATTTCCTACTATATCCCTCGGTGGGTGGTGGTCACGGGTCCTTCACAGGGCGGAATAAAGGCAGGATCAGGTGGAATCGGTTCGCAGACTGGGAGCCGGGGCCGCAGCCATGAGTGAGCGAGGGGCTCACGGGCCAGGGAGCAAGGCCGAGAGCAGGAGCCTCGGCGACCATCTCTGACGCTCCTGCTGTACAGGTGATGAAAGCGAGGGTTAGGGGGTGAGGAGCCTTGTGGGATCACCGCTGCTCAGCGGCCGAGCTGAGAGCTCCAGGCCGCAGCCGACCCTGTCCGCAGCCTCAGCTCACCCAGGAGAGGAAGGCCCCAGGAGCCGGGGGGCTGCGCCGCACTCGGGCTCATGGCCCAGCCCCCCGCCACGCCCCCCCCCCCCCCCCCCCCCGTGTGGCTTTTTCACTGTGTGCTCCTGATCTGGGTAACCTAGATAAAGGGCAGCAGGCGGGTGGACAGGAAAAAAGAAGACGTGCTGAATCGAGGAGAAATGTGCGGGGACACAGTCACATCCTAACCCCGAAACTGCCTTGGACACATTATGTAATCCATGAGGATATATGAGAATCCCATGGACCCGGCCATCAGACGACCTGTGAAACTCTTGCCCCCTCTTTCCATTCCTTCTGATGGGACCATCAGAATAAGCCCCCAGGCCTATCTCATTTAGAGTCGGGTCCCAAATCAGGCTCTGGAGAGCAGCTGGGCCTCCGGGAGAGGCTGAGGAGCCCCTCCAGCACCCCGATCTCCCTTGCTGCACGCAGATTTCAGGCACCACCTGGAGCTAACTGCGCTAACCTTCCCCCAGTCCTGGGGAGGAGGGAGGACAGATCGGCTCAGTGCCCAGTCACCCAGATGCCCGCAGGGGAGGGGAGCGTGTCTCGGGCTTTCCTGCAGCTTTCCCGCCCAGGCCCTGGGGGTGCGAGCTGGCGGCCCCTTCCTCCACTGCGCCTGCAGGGTGTGTCTCTACCCTTCTCCCCGCAGCTGCTGGCTTTGGAGACAGCTCTGTACTGCACACATGAGAACGACCCATCCCCCAGGGAAATGGTCAACAACTTCCGGCAGGTCCAGAAGTTTGACGAGAGGCTGGTGTCCATCTCCTTCCAACAAGGTGAAGAGATGCGGGGGGCGTGGGGAAGTGCGGTGCCAAGACATCTGTTTAGCATGAAGTCGGGTGCCCTGCCCTCAGGCTTGGTCCCAGATGCCCTTAGGTGTGTGAAGAGCACTCTGGCTACCAAGGGAACCGGGGTACATGAGGAGCTATTGTGTGTGGGCTTCCTGAGGTCTCCCTTCACGGCTCTTGATTCCCCTGAGCCCTTGTAGGGAAGCACAAGCCAGGGCCTCCAGGCGCACGGACCGCATTGAGTCTGGGAGTCTCCCACAGATGGGGAGACAGAATGTTCTGGGGGACCTCTCTGCTCTGGAGACCTACCCCTTCTCCTAAGATGCATGATAGCACCCTTTTCATAAGATCACACCTCTACTTCCTATTCTAGGCTTTCTTAGCATCGAGGCCCGTCTCCGGCCTTACTAGGGGTTCACCACCAGCACCCTCTGTGCCCCGGGATGCTCCTCTGAGAGGAGGCACACCGTGGTCACAGCAGCTCGTGGGCTGACGCAGCAGAGCCCATCGGGCAAACCTCTGCCTTTTGGCTCATCTCCTTGACGCTTGTGTAAGCGCAGGCACACGGCATCTGTATATTGAATGAAACTCATTCGTCTGCTTTATTTCTAACGCGGTGAAAGCTCAGCTCCTCCTTTAAAATCCACAACCACAGCTCCCCAGAAGGACACCTGACATCTTCACTTGCTCAGGACCGACATCAACACTGCTGGAAGCTCGGGGTCTGGGAAAAGGGGGTAAAGGAGCACTCTTGGGGCCCACACCCTTCTTCAGACCCCCAAGTTTACTTTCTCACTGTAGATGCTTGAGCGGCTCCCAATGTGGGGGTCTCGAGTGGTCAGAAGCAGGCAGGTGTGTGGAAGTTTCACTTGCCAGAAAATCAGTTCCCTGTCTTACCAGGCACACCCTTTTTGTTTCTTTCTTATATGTGAGATTATCAATATCACCTACTAAGCTCAGCTAACATACGAAGATTGCACCTCAAAGCCGTTGTCGGAAAGCTTTAGAAACATGCCCTTGACTCACCCGAACGTACATCTGGTCACAGTTATGTCCCTCCCTGTCAGTTACCTAATCAAGAACTGCCCACGAATTTCTTTTTTGTCTTCTCCTCTCCAGATACCACTAGGTAAGGTAATTTCCCTCTTTCCCCCGCTTTCCTGGTCTGAAAACTGAATCTGTGAACCATGGACCTTCCTAAAAACTGAGACTGTATGTGGTGATGACTAAGAAGGGTTCTTTCCCAGGAAATGCCTCAGATATACAGAGTTAGCCCTCTGGGCTCTACTCTGGATATAACTTTCTCTTTTCCTATTCCTCTAAATGGAGTATGTGGTAGTCAGTGGCTAAATGGAAATACTTCAACTCTTACACAAAATAATAAACTCTGCCCACACAGATCAGGCAGGCTTTGCTTGTGATTCGAGGATAATAATTGTCTCTGTTCTCCTGGCTCTTCTATACAAGCCGCAGGGGACAGGGTGACAAATACTCCCCTACAGTCAGGTTCAAGGCCTCGCTTTGTTTCTTCCCTACTATATGATGTGGGCAAATTATGTCCCTTCCCTGGGCCTAGTTTCCTCAGCCATAGAATAGCAGGCTGGCCGAGGTGGGCGGATGACCTTCCAGGGCTAACGTGCTGATTCCAAGTGGACACTAACGACCACCCATCCTGACTTTACGTTGCAGGGACAGTGTTTGGGGGCAGTTACAGAGGATCAGAAGAAGCCATGCAGGAACTTGAGTCTGACATCCTAAAGTAACCCCCCACTTGTAACGATACCCTGTGGCATTGGGAATAATTAGCCATCTTCTTAGACCCGCTCAGAGTCTAAGTCGGCGCTTGTAGAGGGTGCGGAGCCGTCGGGTGCGGCAGAGCTTCAGTAGACTCGCCCAGTCTGGCTGAGGGAGCTTGGGGGGCCTCTAGGCAGAAACCCACAGACCGTGTCCAGGATTAGGACGATTTAGGATGTCAAGATCAAAGCCCAAATGCAGCTTTGCCACTGCCCCCTGCCCCCTGCGCAGCTCACCCAGAGCTGCTGCTCTCATGAGCCCAGGCTGGGCCCAGCTCTCTCCTTGGAGGGAGAATCCACTGCAGTCCCAGGCAAACCTGTTCATTTGGAGAATGATTATAGAAACTTGGCCAGAACTCTCCCCTCCCTCTCACTTCCAATAGATGTGGGCAGCAAATGGGGCTAGTAATGCAGAGGCCGCCCCAAAGGGGTAAAGCCCCAAATTTCATGCCCCCGGGGTACCTGCATACAGAGGGCCCTCTCACACCAACTTGGAGCTGCCGCAGACATGGTTGCAGGTGTGCTGGGATCCTGTGTGTCAGCGTGAGCCTGGAGCCATTTAGACTCGATTATTTGCACACCCTGCCACTGAGGCACTTTTGTAGTTAGGTGGGTTCACTCAGGGTTTTCTCAGGAAGTTATCAGGAACTGTGGAGCTGGGAAACTTCGCCAGGAGAAAAGCAACATTAAGGAAATCCTCTGGGGATGGACTTTGAGAAAGTGCATGGACTTTGAGAGGAGGATCTGAGATTCAACCAAACTGGAACTACTGGGATGCAGTTGTTTAACTGGACCCTGCCTTTTCCTCGGCTGTGCTTGGAAAGGAAGACAGGACCTGGTTCTGTCCTCAGGTGGGGTATAGTTTAACCATGACTTAGCCCTAGGGCAGGGCTTTTCAGCCCAGGTACTGCTGACACTGGGGCTGGGTAATTCTTGTTGTGGGGACTGTCCTGTGCACTGTAGCACTAGCAGCATCCTTGGCTTCTACCCACTAGATGCCCGTAGCATCCCCCCACTGTAACAGCCCAAAATATCTGCAGACATGGCCAGATGTCTCTGGGGGAGGGGCAAAGTTGCCCATGACTGAGAACTGCTGCCCCAGGGACTGCACAATGATACTCGTAGGCCCAGACTGACTTCTTCCACTCATATCACAGGCCTCTAGAGATTTATATCACCTGCCCTGGTCTCGATTCTACTACAGCTTGATATCTCCAGTCTGGCGATGGTTACCCCTGAAACAATAAATTTGGGGTTACTAATGTCAAACAGTCAAACCCAAGATGAACTCTGGTCCCCAATTTCTTTTAGAACTTGAGTATTCTTTTTATTTTTTATTTTTTTAAAGTCTAATTTCATTTTGTTTTTTAACCCTCACCTGAGGACATTGTTTCCATGTGGAAAGGAGAGACAGAGAGAAACATCAATGTGAGAGAGACACATCAGTTGATTGCCACCAGCACACCCCGAGGTACATGCTCTTGGCCAGAACCGAACCCGGGACCCTTTAGTCTGCAGGCCTATGCTCTAACCACTGAATCGAACCGGCCAAGGCTTGAGTATTGTTTTTATATAACTAGGTATGTCCAAGGCTAAGAGAAGTGGATGAGAGAGAACTATTTACCCTTCAGATTACAAATCTCTTTACCAGGCGTCCAGACGTCTCCCAGGTGGCAAATGTCTTCAGAATCCTTTCATCATTCTCCCTCCCTTTTGTACAAGTTTTTCTCCATAAATGTTGCGATTGTTGCTTTTGGTCAAAATGCCCACTCTTTACAGAGAGGTAACAGTCATGCCTGGCAGGTTTTTCAGCTCCTACAAGGTGCCTCTTCTAAGTGTCTCAAATGGAAAACTTGAGCTGAAAGGGGGAGAAACAAGACTCACTGTCCTTAAGGTGGGATCCCCCGAGAGGGAGCACGTCCTGGGACCATTCCCAATCTCAAGGGAAGTCAGCTGCTGTACCTGAGGAAGGGGAGGACTGCAGGGGCAGTTACAGCCAGTCCAGTGGCCCAATTCTCTGTCCCTTCAAACTGACCTCTTCTTAGCCACAGACACCAACACAGGGTCCCGATGGCGATGGGCAACGAAGCTCGAGCCCACTCAACCTAAGTACCCGTGTTATCCAGCCCAATTTTCAACATGTCAGGGCAAGGGAAACTTGAGGGACAAGCGGAAGCCAAAAAGTTTCTGTAATCATGTCTTTCGTGGGCCTGCTCTGAGCAACTGCATGTCCCCAGCCGTGGAGCTGGGAGCCGGCCGAGGTGCACTTAGAAAGCACGCTGCGCAGTAGAAGGGGGGCTCACCCACAGCAAGCCTGTGGAGGAGCACAGTTAGACCCTGCTTGACACTAAGGGAACTGGGTAGTTTTAGAAAACCTTTAAAAAAATAGAGAAAAAAATCTTACAAAGCTAAGATGGCTAATTATCTGATTTTTTTGAGACTAGAATGGATGCTTTGTGGTTATTGACCTTGCGTTTCTCAAAGTTCCCATTTGTAAATAAACTCTATGAGATGGGAAAGGACCAGTCCTTCCAAAGTATCCAAATAAAAGTCCAGAGGAGTTCCTACCTTCCAATTCCCCCGGATGCAGGAGGCTGAACAGTCAGGAGTCATCATCAAACGTGCTAAGCTGTGACGTCCGAGTCCCCTCATCTAATGCGGTTTAACACACCACGTGTTTTCTGAGCACAGCCCAGGTTAGGCACTATTGGGAACAGAAAGCCTCACCATGGGTGATGTCTTGCCCCTAACAACAAGCCTCTGGCACAGAGCAGACCGTGTTCAGGAAAGACAGTGGGCAAAGGGGTCAGGCAGAGGGCTGAACTACCTGGGCAAGGTGGCCCCGGCCGCTGTCTCCAGCACCGTCTCCCTGGCCCCCATCCACACTGCAGGGCCCCTTAACGTGCACACCATTTACTCTGCACACACCGTTTCCTTTGGGATGCCCCTCACCTCTTCCACCTGGAAAGTTCTTTCAAGACCCATTTCTAACCGTATCCTCCCAAAAGCGCCCCCCACCCTCCTAAAGGCGACTTCTGGTCTCCTTCTGTGAGCAGCCGGAATAACGTGCTGTCTCTGTGAAGCCGAGCGCACCACAGGGTAATAATTACCATCCAGAAAAAGAAAAAATGTCTCAATTATCCACACGCTGCAAGTGCCTGAGGGCAGAGACAATTGGCGTCTTACTCACTTTTGTGCCTGGCACTCTGCCTGGCGCTCATGGCAAGTTTGAAAGAAAGTAACTAATCCGTCTCCCTTCCCCTCCCCCTGCCAGTGGCTTCTCTGCGGAATGGTTTGAACATAAGCCCTACCGATTGTTAAATTTTAGTTTTGTCTTATTTCGCTTCGTTATCAATTTGCCGACAGCATTAGAATCAGTTCGGAACTTAGCTGCCAAGTTAAAGTCTGGGAGGAAGTCGCCTGGAGATGCTGTCAGGCTTTCCCCTGCTCTGGCCTGACGGGTGAAAGGGCCCAGTCCCACCACCCATCATTCCTTCAGCACTGACAGCCCGGCCGCCAAAGGGGGCTAAGGGTACGCAGCCCCCCAGGCTGGCACTGTGACCGCGCCTCCTGCCCCAGGATTCAGGCCTTCGGAGCAGTGTGGCTGTCTCCCGGGCCTGCATTCCTGCAACCTGGAAGGCAAAGCCCTCAGGCCCTATCATGGTCGTAGAGAACCGGTCCCCTCATATAATCTGGTGGCATCTTTTTGGCAGATTTATATGTAGAAATTATTTCTTTATTGGATTATTTCCGTATAGTATAGTGTTAAAAAGGAAAGGTCCCCAGTTAGATATGTCCTCCAAAGATGGTAATGTTCTGCAGTTATGAGGGCATCTTCCTTGCTCTTCTCACCAAAGCATCATCCAGAGGGAGGGAGAGCATGTTGCTTACTTGAGTCTACGACTTGTATTAAGCATCATGAGTTTTACCATTCAAAACTGGATCACCCAAATTCTCCCTGCCTCTTTCTACTTTCACTATGTATCATGTCACTTACCGAAACGGTCCATACTTTAAAAGAATACTTTGAAAAGGATTGTATTCCTTCTCATTCAAAAGTCTGTTTGAATAAACAGAATTGCAAATAGACCTAGAAAATGCTAGACTTGTTCCAGGAACTGCGAGCTGTGTCAATGAGGCGCTTGTTCCTCCGGCTGGACTTTTCTGTTTGCACTTGAGGCCTCAGAAGACCTCAAAAGCAGTTAAGCAGCATCCCTCGGTCCAGCAAGATGCCAGTGGAAGACGCAGCTCCAGCCAGCCGGACCAGGTAGCAATGCGCCTGTGGCCAGCAGCTTGCCCATCTCCTCCGGGGGTCTGCACCTTCCTGGGCGAGGCATGTGACAGTCAAGCTCTCCCGTATCTGTGTGGTTTCCTTCTGAGTGTTGCATCACCCTATCTCTGCTGGCCCTGACATGTACCAGAGCATTTTATGGGGAGCAGATGGCTCCCCCGTGTCTGTGCAGCGTGTAGCCTTTTACCAGCCAGCTCCTTTGCTGTGGCTCACCCACTGGCTCTTGGGACCGTCTCTATCAACAAGCCTGTCTCTGTTTCTCCTGTTTGTCCAGTTGATCTTCGATGGGAACTGCTTGTCTTACCGCCGTTCAGAAACAGACCATTTCTGTTTAATCTGCAGATGAATTTCTCTAGCTCTGTCTCTTGCACCACCTTTGATGCCTGTTTTCAACAGCACCCCAGAGGCTCTGCTCTGATTCAGGCTTTCGTTTCTCTCTCTGGGCCTAGTTCTCCAGTTGCCCCAGTAGCTCCCCCTCTCCCTTTAGTTAGTAGGTGCTTTGGTGTCTGCCTGCCAGGGACCCCAGCCCCATGGGCGTCATCTGGCTCTGCAGAGAAGCCCTGCTTCCGTGATGGCTGGTGGCAGGCGATAACATCCCAACCTCTTCCTGCCCTGGGCTTCCTGCAGGGAGAATTCTTAGGGGGTGACATGTCACCACCATTCTTCTTGTGTATCAGGCTCTTTGCTGGCTCAGTCAAGCTGCTTTGTTTCAGATGCATCAACTTCGGGGCTGAAAGCATTTGTCCCCGTTTCTGGGGATGGTCTTGTCTTCTGGTTGCTGGCTCTCCTTTCACTGTTTCTAAGGAGGGGCAATGGGCCCTGACAAGTAGTTGTCCTGGAGTAAGGAGCCCGGCTAAAGCCCCGGGCTGTTGTTTATAGGGCCTGACACAGCCAAGGGCACTGCTCAGTGAACCAGGAAAGCAGCCTCTTCCTCCAGACAAGCCACCAAGCTGGGCTCTTTTGAAAAGTCCATTCCTGGAGGCCTTGATTCTGCAAACTGCTCAGCTCCCTAGACCATGGCATGGGCACCTCCTCCAGCCCGGGGTGGGGTTGCTCAGCTGTCTGCGGGCCCTGTGGCTCTCAGGATGTGTGAGGCAACTGTAAAGGTGACAATGTTAGAAGCTGTCCTGTTTGGACAGCTTAGCTAAGTGGTTAGGCTTATGTGGTGAGAACTAGTTTGGTACCACAAGCATCTGGAGTTTTAAGAACAAAGAACAAAAGTTTATTTCATCAGAAGGCTTAGAAAGGAAACCATGATTAGTTAGGGGTTTTCTGGGTTGTTGTTGTTTTCAAGATCCTAGCGGCCTTGGTTGCCTCTAGGTACCTTAGAAAGAAAAAAACACCCAATACCAAATTCTAGTGTGCAGAGGCCACAGCCACGCAGGGAACAGAGCTCACGCTATACACACACTTGACACTCTCCTAGGGGAATGTCATGTCCTGAGTGTCTCTCTGAGCCACAGACAGATCCTTGTTTTCAGGGTATAAGGCAATGCCTGGGGCAGGGAATCAGGCCAGAGAGCCACTCTCTCTGCCACTTGGGAGGCCCTGGGCTACTGATGGTGGCCGACAGGAGCCAAGAGACAGGTCACCCTGTCCTTTGTGGATAGCTCCTCTCCATACCTGCTCTGTTTATCCACACAACTGCCCAGGACCACCTGGGGAAGCCAAACCAGAGACCCCAGGGGCCAGCCTTGGACCAGAGAGGCTGCAGACTCAATGAGAGATTGCAGAGGAGGACAGTAGGGAAAGGACACAGGGCTGATGGCTCCAAGGGAATCAGCCAGACTCTGGCCACGTGACAGAAGGCTTGAGGCAAAAACCTCACCCTGCAGTCTCAGGTCTGGTTTCCTAGGGTGTCATGTGACCCAAGGGCATGTTCCTGGCCTTCTGCTGGCACCTCATACTTGGTCAGGGGTCACCCAGGGTCTCAGTTGCCACAGTGGGCTCTAAGGACACAGGCTGTCCTTAGTATGGGGCTGGGTGGTCACCTTCTGCACAACTCTAGCCTCCAGTGTGAACTGGAACAAGCACCCCTACACACACACACACACACACACACACACACTAGAAGTTTCTACTGAAGTCAGAAAACCACCAGACAAGAGGGTATACATATACAAGACTTTCTTTAGATGGGGGCCTGATTGGGAGAATGGGGAGTAGTTCTAAGAATCTGGAAGAAACAGGGTGGGCCACCCAGGGGGTGACTGGGCTTCTGTGTCTTACTGAAGAAGACAGAGTCACCCATGACCCTCCCCCAGAGTGGTCCTAATAAACTGGGATTTCTCCTTGGATAGCTGGGCACTATTTCAGCCGCACTGAGAACACCTAACACCCCACTCATCTGCAACAATAACTTGCTGAGAAAAGCCACAATCCTCCAGTTCCACATGGCACAGAGGGAGGCTGGTACGGTGAACGAGTTTCTCCAGTTTATCTAGTGGGGCCACAGCAAAAATAGAGCCAAACCAGGACAACCAGACTGGATGGGGACAGGGCAGAAGTCTGGTGACAGGTTTCAACTAAGCTCTGCCAGCCCCAGCCAGCCAGAACATGGCAGGTTCCTTGCTGAGGAAGAGGGGTAGGTACCAGGGAAGCAGGTGACAACCTGCCCAAGTAGACTCTGATTCCTATCCCTCCTCCCCTTCCACTTTAGCTACTTTGCATTAAAAGCTAAAGTCCTGCCCAAGCAAAGAAACTGCTGTGATAAAGAGCGTCAGAAGGAGGGATTGCTGTGTGAATCCCCTAGGTGGGCAATTCCCTCTCCCATCAGTATAGGCCTAGTACCTCCAACCAAACAGAAGGTAGAGCTTCGACGCACTGGTCAAGCCCACCACGGTTTGACTCGGTTAATTTTGAATCTTTTCCTCCCCTCTGAAGAGCGAGACCTTACCTACGCAGGACTGAGTCTGGGTATGTGGCCGGCTGGCCATGCATGCTGCAGCTGGGCGATCACTGTGATTCTCAGTGTGATCTGGGCCTGCGACACTTCCAGCCCGTCCTCTCCGCTTCTCTGTGCTGTTGCTCTGGCTCCTGGTGCCTTCTCACTGTGGGTCTTACTCTCAAGTCACTCTCTGATTCAAAGGTGAACCTCCAATCAAATGCTTCCCTAATGAAAGACCTAATCACTCTATACCGCATGCGTGCATTCAGAGAGCCTGTCTGAGATCTTCTGTTGGCCATGGTGGAAAGCCATTGCCTGAAAACATGCCTGAGCCCAATGTGGAGGTTGGGTGACTGGCTAGGCGACCTTGGGGATGGGCCCCTGGTTGTTTTGGACTATTTAGGACTGTGCAATGGAACTTGGAGGGGTAACCCTGATAAAGAGACATCCCAATGGGCCTTAAATCCAGCAAGCAAAATGGAGTAAGTTCTTATTCTGTAGCCCAGGGTTTCTCAAAGTGTGGTACATGGACCACGTACATCAGCATCAGCTAGAGGTGTTTGGTAAAAATGCAGATTCCTGGGCTCCACTCCAGATTGAATGTCTCTGAGGGTTGGACTCAAAAGAAGTCTACATTTTAAACAAGCTCTTCAGATGATCCTGGTGCAAGTTTGAGAACCCCTGCTGGGGAATGACCACAGCTTGCAAATGGCCCCCTCTAAATACTCCAGCCAGTCCTGCTAAGCCCAAGGCCAGAGCCTGAGAACAGAGGTGGGGAAATTGCACCTTCCCGTGGATGATTATGCAGCTCTCGTTTGACATCACATGAGATGTGCACTGTGGGGAGAGATCAAGCGGAGGGAGGGATGTCATGTGTGTCCACTGTCTCTCCACCAGGAATCATTCTCTCCGTGGCCCTGGCTGGCGCTCTTGGCATCTGCATTGTCCTGGCAGTATCCATCTGGCTTTTCAGCAGGAAGAAGAGGTGAGCTGGCTTTGCTTTGAAGTAGGAGTGGGTGGCTTATGTGCCCATGAGGATTAACCTGTCTGGGAAGGCAGCCTGTGCAACGAAGAGGCCCTATCCCTGTACTAACACTTATCCTAGGAGTGCTGGCTCCCGGCCACCACTGGCTCAGGCCTTCTTTGCATGAGATGCTGGTCGTTCAAGAGTCACTGTGCTTAGAGCTGGAGGTATGTGTGCCAGCCTTGCTGCCATTCCTAAAACCTTGGACAACTCTATTGATTTGGGGGTGCGGGGGGAGGAGGGGCGGGGAGGGTCCCATTTGCCTAAATATAAGCAGCAAGGCTGTCTTTCAAGATCTTTACATCTGGTTTTTAATATATATATAATTGAATTTATTGGGGTGACATAGGTTAATAAAATTATATTGGTTTCAGATGTACAGTTCTACAACACATCATCTGTATATCGTAGTGTGTGTTCACCCCCACACCCTAGTCTCCTTCCCTCACCATTTATCCCCACTATGCCCTCTTCTTCCTGCCCAACCCCCCTTCCCTCTGGTATGGTAGCCACCATCCTGTTGTCTGTGTCTATGGTTTTTTATTTTTTTGCTTAATCCCTTCACCTTTTTCACCCAGCCCTCCCCCAACTTCCCCAACAGCTGTCAGTCTGTTCTCTGTATCTGTGACTCTGTATCTATTTTGTTTATTTTGTTCCTTAGGTTCCACATGTAAGTGAAATCATATGGTATTTGTCTGTTACGAATTCAAAGAGGAAAGTGAAGGAAGACTTGGTTTTTCACTCGCATTAGCCATAATGCCCTTTGCTCATGTCTTTATGGTGATGTTGATTTTTTCCTAAAGCCTAATGTATTTTTCCTGGTATGAGAAAAAAGGTGCCAGGAACCCCGCTATGGAATCAAGGGTCTGAAGCAGGGGCGGTAATGAGACCTTCAAAGTGCAGGCCTCGTATTGTCGGGTGTTAAAAAAGAACAGTTGGACAATGAACAGGTTCCACTTTGGTTAATGCTTTATTTGCAGCCATTTCCTCCTAAAACCAACAGAAAAGGTCCCCAAGAGAGGAATCTGACCCCTAAAACCTGCCTCATTCCATAGCTTGAGTCAGGCTGTGCTCTGCCCCTCTCTCCTCCTTGACTAATAAAACTCACGTGTTCTTGTTCCAGTAGCAAAAAAGGTGGCACCAATAAAGGAGTCATTTACAAACCGGCCATCAGGAAGGAGACCGAGGCCCACGCCTAGGCCCCGGCACTCCAGGAACATCAGAGGAAGACTACTTTGGACGCTACACACTGTGGCTCCCTGGACACTTGAAATAACTGAGGGCTCGATGGAGCTCAACCCGCAAACACCCCAGACCCTTGGAGACCTCTAGCTGGGTGACCCACCATTCTGATGCTACGGCCACTCCCAGTGCGATCGAGGGTAGGAAGAGCTCGCCAAGGAGGCAGGAACTCTGAGCTGTCTGCTTCATCTGTGAGACCAGTAAGAGGTCTGGAGTCTGGGGACACAAACCATGTCGCCTGGTGGGGGCTGTTATTGATTGAAAAACACTTCTCCAGGGGTTCACTCAAGTGTGGTTTCCAATGCCCTGGAAATTCTGCTCCTTGTCCAAGCTTTCAAACCAGAATGTACACCCCCTCTTCGGTTTTCCTTTTGAGACCTGAGTCTGTTTTCTCAGGGAAGGCTATTTTTTCTTCCTCTGATTTCCTTCTGCTGTGATAGAACCTTTAGTCTGACCTTGTAACTTGGAGAGTTGGGGGTGAAATGGGAAGCATTGATACAGGAAGGGTCAAGGCATCTGAGACAAAAAGAAAACAAGAGATATTCTTAGAAAGATAGTAGAGGCATCTTCAAATTCCTGTCCTTTGGCTCTGACTAGACAGTAGAGAGAGAATGGAAGACTCGTAGGATCTGGAAGAGTCTCAGAAGCTGTAAGACAGACTGTTAAGCCCAAGCCCAACCTCCTGTCAGGGGGGCAGTTACGGTTTATACTCTATAGATTTTATCAATAATTAGGCTATTCCTTGAAAATGTGCTGCTGCTTTCTCTCTGCTAGAGCAGATGTGAGTTCTGAGAATCTAGAGAAAATAGGCAGAAGCAAAGTGATTGAAGAGCTTTGTCTCTTTCGCCCAAATTTAATTTCTGCTACCTTTGTGGGGTCCCTACTATCAACCTGGAATTGGGACTTACCTACCTCTCTGACACTGAGGATGTCGAGCCATGGCTCAGTTAAAACATATTTTCAAGGTCTAACTGCAGGGAGTTATCTGAGCTGGGACTGGCAGTGTGGTATTTAGGGACCAAACTAAAGGAATGTTACAAAGATCCCTTCTGGTCTTCCCCCAAGTCCCAAAGACAGTTTCTGAGAAGACCCAACTCCTTCCCCATCCCCTTTGATGGAAGAGCTCCTTGGAGATCAGTGAGTTCCAGGACCCAGGAGGAGCCTCCACCCCCAACCTCTCCAGGTCAGCACCTCCGGGTTCACAGAGCTTTGACTCCCAGTCTCATTCTGACAGCATGGAATGTCCTCTGGAAGCACAGATTTCTTCATATCCCCTCTACCTTCTGCTCCTCCCTCTGACTCTGACAAGTCTTCGCCTTTCTCTACTGTCACAGCTCTTCATAGTGATGCAAGCCCCATGTCTCTGTAGCTTGTTTGCTAGGCAGAGTTGCAAATGACCTGGTGGAGACTTGGAAATGTGGGTGTTTGCAAGGCTTCTGACTGGGGCCTGGGGAATCTGATCCTGCCTTTAGCTCACCTGATGCTGATCAAATGGCAGCAGGGACAGCCCAGTGACTGCGGGATATGAACTAGGTGATGCTTTCTCGGCCTCGGCCCAACGCTGCCTGTCAGAAGTCAACATGAACCACCCAGAGCTGTGGGGCTGACTCAGAAAGCTCTCTACACCTTTGGTGGACAAATTTCGTGAGAGAACAGAGAACACTACCTGGCACAGTGCTTTCATAAAAAAAGATTTTCTAGGCAGTGAAACAGTGGATTGTTCTTGCCCTCTCCCCCTCACACAGCCCAGGCTCTCGTTCCTTAGCCCTCGTGGCTGAGACGAAACAAAGCCAGGGAAGCAAACAGAAGGCTCCAAGAATCAATAGTCGACTTCCCTGCAGAAGTGGGAAACCTTTTCTCAGGTTTTCACTCATTCCACGGACACCAGTTGCCCCTAAAGGAAACCAGTGCCTTGGTTTGGTTTGGTTTCTTTAGTATCATCTGGTAAAAATAGTAGAAACCTATACCTGTTTCCTTAATAGACACTCGGGATTTTGCTGCATTGACTAGTACTCACATTTCAAGTTCAGACCTTAAATTGTCTCCCCATTTCACTAAGCTCTCTGAGGGCCTCCTGCAGGCCTTGGGGTCTGCAGCACCCCTCTGTCCCTGTGCCTTGGATGGACCACCAGTCACTGTGATGAAGGTCCGTTTAGCACTTCTGAATTTATTGTAAGAATGATTGTAATGAAGACACACTGTAAATATGAGAAATTTTAAATAAAAAGTTTTTCACAGGAGACTGAGTTTTTTGAGCTGAGGTTAAAGCACTAGTCTGGGCAGGGCACTGTGCAGTTCCCTGTCAGTGGTGATAAGGAACCAGTCAGAATGAACAGTAATGTCGTTCGCATCCAGGTCTTAGAACCTGGCTCCAAAGGCAAACACACCAAAGCACTTAATCACTTTACTGCAGATGGAGGCCTGAGATACGTGCAGCCCACGGTCACACAGCCGCTTGCTTAGTGGAGCCGAGAAGTCTAGAGTGATCGGCAAAAGGGCCTTGAAAAATAAGTCAGATTTAAACAGATGTGTGGAAAAGAGGAAGGTGTTCTTAACCAAAGTGCCATAAACACAGGAAACGGGTCTATGTCCCTTAACTTTAGGTATTGTACCTAGTAGGCTGGTAGCCTCTCTTGGTTGCCTGTTACCTTATTTTGGATCTTTTTTGTAAAACATGCTATCACCCTCCCTATCATCTTTTGTCCAACTCCAGATTTCAAATTCTGGTTTGCTAGCGGAGCCAGTCCCCTAAAGGCTACAAGTGCGACCATCATTATTTACTTGAGTTATCTAGAAAAGCTTCTGGTGTTCACCTTAGTTGCCCCAGGTGGAGATATGTACAACAGAAGTCATCACCCTTCTCTACCCACATCCTTTCCCCCCATTCTCTGGACTCGAGATTCCCTTGCAGCGAGGCTCAGGTAGTGTGGCAGCCAGAGTCATGGGCTGCCAAGGAGACTCGAGTCCTCCTCAGCTTGGCCATTACCTTCTCATTGAAACCCAGCTAAAAGGACAATTTAGGTGCACAGCCCAGCAGAAATACACTAAAATAGAATGTAAGACCTGTGAAATTTTAAAGTTCTAGGACCACACCAAAAAAAAAAAAAAAAAAGAAGAAGAAACTAGGGACATTAATTTTAATATGTTTTAGTAACCAAATAGATCCAAAATACTATAATTTCAACATGTAATCGGTATTTTGATATGAAATATTTTCATTTGTTTTTTTCACAGTAAGTCTGAAATCTGGTGTGTATTTTACACTGCTAGCACATCTCAATTCAGATGCTAAATTTTCACTAAAAATATTTGATCTATGTTTAGACTTCATAAAATTTAGAGTTGAAAAGCAGATTCACATACTTGCTCTAAACACACTCAAAAATTTTCCAAACAACTGAATCAATTATCAGCTTTTAAATTTAGACTTGTTAAAATAAAATTAAAATAAAATAAAAAACTGAGCTTCTCAGTTTCACTAACTACACTCCAAGTGCTCAGTAGCCACCTGTGGCCTGGGCCACCACAACCACTGTGCAATATGGAACCCTAACCTTTTCCTTTGACACAGCCTTTGAGACGGTTAAACCTAGAGGACTTCCACACAAAAATAAACCCTTGCAGAAAGCTTTGGGAGGGGAGGGTGGGGCAATGGGAGATAGAGGATAGGGGAATCCAGGAAGGTGGATGCGGATGGCAGTAGATAAAAGAGAGCAAATGGAAAATCAGGCCAAGGCGAACAGACCAGCTGACCTTAGACCAGCTACCGGTCCCCTCCCACCTCTTTACCTGGCTCAGGAAGGTGAACTCCCCCAGCCCTCCCGGCCCTGGCCACACCCCTTGGCCATGCCCTGGGGTCCAGACGCTCAGCAGTGACTCCAATCTGGGGCATCCAGTGCCTTGTGGGGAGCTTGGACTGTAGACACAAGGTCACCTGGTTAACTGCAGGGGACCTCGATGATGCAGGACCCTGGCTAAGTACTAACTGCAACCAGGTCCAACCCCCATCTCAGAGTCTTAACATACTGTCTCCACTCTTCTGGAGCCAAAAAGCCCAAGGGGATGAGCATCTGAAACCTGAGACTTTTGAATTGTTAGCCGTGCCTCAGTTAGAACAAGTTGCCTTCCTTCCTTTGAGGTGTGGGGAGAAGTCTTAAGACCCACTTATAAGAGGAAACCAGACCTCGGGGCCACCGGCAGGGAAGCAGAGGTGTCACCTGTGCAGTGGGCATCGTTCTGGCATCACCACCCATGTCCACATTGGAAACGCCTGGAAGGGATGCACGGCCCAGGGTGTGGGGGGGGTGTGACGGCACCACATGGGAGGATCCCCATGCCTCTCCTGTGCCTTCTCATTATTGAATGACTGGGCAGAGATAAGAGCCAAAGTACTCTGTGGTATGGAATTCCGCATAAAAATTTACTGCAACCAGGTCAGCACATCATTATGACAGTAGGTGACCCAGGCACTCAGTATTGCCTCCAACTTACACACCTTCGACTGTTTCAATGCACCTTCACTCCAGCGACCCAGGGGAAGAGGGAGCACTGCCCTTATCTTATAAGTGGGAAACTAATCAAGGGGCTCTGGCTCTGGGCTAAGTCAAAATCACAAGGCTCCTGCAGTGGTAGGATCTTCAGTGACAATACGGGGTCGACTTCTGCAGCTCCACTGACATGGAAACACCTTCCTGTCATAGAAGTTACTCAATCACGCCGTAACCTCATAAAACCCCACAAGCTACAGGCACTAAAGAATCTGTGCCAAAGATTTCTGGAAAGTCAACAACCTCTTCCTCTCTCCGATCTGATGGGTAACATTACACCCTGGCCTCTGCTCAGGAAAGTCTGACCAATGAGTGACAACTGCAGGTTAAGCAAAGGAGTCAGCTCAGCTCCTGGGAGGTTACTCTTCCCTCTTAATTCAGCACAAATTCCCAAGGACAGTCGCTGAACTTTCTCTTTTCCTAGGGCTGGACTGAAGAGAAGGAACACACACACACACACAGTATAATTCCACTTGTATAAAATTCCAAAATATGCCAACTAGGCTACAGTGACAGGAAGCAGATCGGCGCATGCCTGGGGATGAGGTGGGGGGCGGTGGGGGAGGCAGGGGTTGCAAAGGGGTGTGAGAAATTGTTGAGGTGAGGATGCGTTTATTATCTTGATGGTTTCTCCACATATGTCAAAACTGTTCACATTTTACACTTTAAATATGTGCCATGTATCTTATATCAACGATACCTCAATAAAGCTGCAAAGAAAAAAAAAAGTAAAAAAGCAACCCCCCACACAGCCAAATGATGCCCTGCCCATCCTGGCATTTCCATTCAGAGCTTTTCCTCCTGGTCCGCCTAGAACGAGACACTGCCGGGGGGAGGCCAGGAAGGAGCGTGACCTCCATTCACCTTGCTGGATATGACCTCTCAGTACTCTAAGTCAAAGTCATTATTTCTGCCTGAGTTCACTCATTTCAAATATTAACTTTTAATTACCTGCAATGAAGACAACACACACAGGGCCTGTGGGTTCAAGGGCAGGCTGAGACCTCTACAGCAAGTCCGTGTCGGTGACGGCACAGTGAACTGGCTTCTCAGGAAGGAGCAGACTCTGCTGGTGAGGCAGGTAACGTAGCCAGTTAGTTCATTGCTGAACTAGTTTTCCAAGCTACCTAGACACCTACCAACAGCTCTCATGCGTCTTAGTTAGTTCCTCTCCTTCCCAACTACCCAACACATGAGCACCTGAAAATCTTTCCTGAACATGGTACATCCTTCCTGTGGAGATGCATGGTGAGGAGTGTGTGGTCCCCTCCCAGCCACTGGGCGAAATATGCAATAATCCCCTGTGATTCTGTGATATACTAAGAAATATATATTTGGTTCCCAATTCCTGGCACAGAGCTCCTAAATATTATTCATAATAAGCCCCTAAAGCCATACCTAAGTTCATGCTAAAGAAGTGATGCTTGTATTGGGGGGGGGGGGCGATCTGCTTGCCAGAGGAACCAACCCTGTGATTAGTGGGTTGGAGCTTTCAGCCCTACTCCCTGACCTCCACTCGAGGGAGGGAAGCGGGGCTGGGAACTGAGTTTAATCACTAATGACCAATGATTTAATCAATCACTCCTACACAATGGAACCTCCATAAAAACCTTACACTACAGGTTTGGAGAGCTTCCAAAAGGAGAAGGTGCTGGGAGGGCGGTGCGCCTGGGAGGGCAGAGCAGCTCTGCGTTCCCTCCCCATACCTCGACCTACGTGCCTCTCTATCTGGCTCTTCATTTGTGTCCTCTGTAATATCCTTTATAATAAACTGGTAAATATAAGTAAATGTGAGCTGTTCTGGCAAATTATCAGACCTGACAAGGGATCATGGGAACCCACAATATAAAGCTGGTTAGTCAGATTAAGGGATTAAGCAACCACCAGATAACAAAAAACACCTCACAGACACAGACCACAGTATAGTGATTGCCAGAGGGAAATGGGGATGGGGCGGTAGGACAGGGTAAAGGGGGATAAATGGTGAGGGAAGGAGGCTTGACTTGGGGTGGTGAACACACAATACAGTGTACAGCTGATGTGTTACAGAATTGTAGCCCTGAAACCTATATACTTTTATTAACAAATGTCACCCCAATAAATTAAATAATAATAAAACTATGTGCATATGTGAAACATTTGCAGGGAGGGAGGGAGAGAAGCCTGTTAGTCAGAAGTACAGGTGACAACCTGGGACTTGGGATTGGTGTCAGAAGTGGAGACAGACTTGTGGAATTGAGCCCTTAATTCGTGGCGTCTGCACTAACTTCGGGCAGTTGGTGTCAGGACTGAGTTAAAGTGCAGAACATCCACAGCTGGTGTCCATGGAGAACTGGAGGACTGCTCGGTGTGGAAAAACCCGCACATTTGGTGTCAGAAGTGCCACGAAGAGAAGAAAAGGCATTTTCCTTTATCTCGCTTCTGTCATTCAAAGTAGTTTCCAACTGACTTTCTTCCTCATACCTCTCTATTCAAAAGCAAAGATTTCATGAACAACTCGTGTGTCCTAAGCCCAGAGGGAATGATGGGGATGTATCCATGACTCAGATAGGGCTCCTGTGTTCAACGGTAACGGGTGTCACGGCCTCGCTTGGGGAGACAGACAGGAACCATGAATTGCGACAGACAGGAGAGTCTGAAAAGAATGGGTAAGCAAGTTGTGGAGCCATGAGAAGGAAACTAGGCAGCAAAAAGTCGCAAATTACTGATAGACACAGAGACACTATGTTGGGTGAGAGAAGTCACGCACAGAAGAGTGTGCTCTGTGTTACTCCACTTACACGAAGTTCAAAGCAAGCGAAACGCATCTGTGGCGACAGAAGCTGGAGCCAGCGGTCCTCTGCGGGAGGCGGGGAGCCATCTGGGGAAAGGGCAAGGCTCCATATCTATGTGGTGCTTACGTAGGTGTGCACATTCACCAAAACTCATCTAGTTATATGCTTAAAACCTGTGCATTTTACTGTAAATAATTATTTGATTTTAAAAATGTGCTAAGAAATCACAATGGAGAAAGCCACTTGCTTTTCTGAGTCTAATCAGGAAAGCCTTCGCAGTGACATTTGAGCAGGACCTTGAAAGAGGAATAGGATGTTTTCTGCTTGGAACAAAGGCAAAAATGTGCAGGCACGAGAGTCCGCTGTGCACTGCAAGCGGACACTCAGGGACGCGTTTGAGAATGCGTGGGGAGGGAGGACAGGGCGTGGTGGGAGGTGGCAAAAAGTGGTTGGGCTCAGACTGTGAAAGGCTCTGAATGACATACTCTTTCTAATAAAGACAAGAAATCATAAAAGTGCCTAGATTACGATTTTGCCTGATTGCATAAATCATATGTGCTCGTTGAAAAAATAAAAATTATGTATAAAGCCAAAAGACCCTCATAATTCTATCTCCCCAAATAGTCATTGCCAACAATTTAGTTTTCTCTTTCCAGACTTTATGTGTATGCATATTTCAATAGTCATTTTTAAATTTTCAGTTAAATGGACTAAGAGGGTACATATTGTGTGCTCTATAAAGGCCAGGATCATACCTATCTTATTTTCACTCTTGTATTCTCAAAATCTAGCAGTGTCTGGCATGAGAAATATTTGTTGAATGGGAACATGGCCTATACCTTGCTTTTGTTTTCAACACATTGCAAATACCCTCCCTCTTTGTAATGGCTGTAAAGTTTTCTGCTCTTTGAGGCAAAGCTCTATTGACGGGCATTTGTTGCAGATTCGTTACAGTTGCAAGACAATTATTAGATCCTTGTGTGCTTGGATATATTTATATAGGATAAATTCCTAGAAAAGGAATTTCTGGTTCAAAATATGAACATCTCAAAATTTTATAAACATAATAGATTTTGCTAAATGACCACCCATAGGGTTGTACTAATTTGCTTTCTCACAACATGCTGTTTCCACCATATGCTTAACAATCCTTGATATTATCAATCTTTTTCATCTTTGACAATCTGGTAATCTAAAAATTATTCGCTTGTTTTGCATCTCTTTTATTAATGATTTCGCATTTTCTCTTATTTTTATTGACTACATTTTTTTCTGTGAATTACATTTATGTCCTTAGATATTTTTTTTACTAAATCATATTTTTAATTAGAGAAGCTTCTTATACATTTAAGGTGAAAACTCTTTGTAGTATGTGCCAAAAATATTTCTCCCAGTCTCTTTTGTTTAGGGTATCTTTTGCTATATGGTTTTAAATTTTATGTAGTCCATTCTGTCCATTTTTCCCCCTTTGTGATTTGTAGCCTCAGTGCTGAGAAATACTCTCCACCATAAGATTATTAAATTCTTTTAATATTGCCCTAGTTATTTTATGGCTTTATTTTTTGCATCTGAATTTTTAATATGTCTAGATTTTGATTTATACTGAAAGTAAGGAAAGGACCTAGCTTTACTTTTTTTCCTCCCAAATATAATCAAATAAACCATCAAACAGTCCATTTATTGAGGAGCTGGTCCTTTCTCCCATTGATTTAAAATGTTAATTTTATTATATACCAGATTCTCATCTATGCATGGGCCTGTTCTGGAACTTTCTATCTACATCCATTATCATAGATTTATGGTATACTTTGGTATCTAACAGGGTAAACATAGAAACATTTTAGATACACTTTATTCTCTGAAAGTAGCATTGTTAGCAAACCCATCTAGAGATTAGATAACTTAAAAAAACAGGACACAAGTTCATTTATCACATTAAAAATTTTAAATATTGATATGCTGGGTATTCTTTCATAGTGTTAAATAGGTATTTAATATGGAGAATCATCTTTTCATTCATGATATTTTAGAACAAAAAATTTTTGAGTGTAATAATGATTCTATATTAATTGCCTATAAACATTTTCAATAAATATGTACATTTTTGTAATTCTTTCCTTTTAGCTTGTTTGTTTTGATGTTATTTACTGAAATGTAATTTAAAATATATATATATATATCTTTATTGATTTCAGAAAGAGGGAGAGGGAGAGATAGAAATAGAAACATCAATGGTGAGACACCACTGGGGATTGAGTCTACAACCCAGGCATGTGCCCTGACCGGGAATTGAACCGCAAGCTCCTGGATCCTAAGTCGATGCTCAACCACTGAGCCATGCTGGCCAGGCTGAAATGTAATTTTGTATCTGTTGACTCAAATAACAACAATTTTGGGTTTGTAATTTGAATGTCTGTTTTATCACATTTTTAAAATAATTCATTTTTGTTGTGGTTTACAGAAGTATTGATCTGTGATGGATTAGAAATCTTTTTAAATATAGTTCTTCACTTCAGATAGTTTGAGAGGCAAACTAGTTCTAGAGAACCAATCAATTTCAATTTCTAATTCTTTGCTGCTTGTATAGAGAAACATGATTGATTTTGGTGTGTTGATCTTGAAGCCTATGACTTAGCTAAATTCACTAATTAGCTCTAGTCTCCTTTTTGTAGCTTCCTTAGTATTTTCTACACTGACAATCATATCATCTGAAAATAAAGAACTTTCTTTCTTTCTTTCCAATCTGTATGACTTCTTTTTCTTGTCTTTTTGCAGTGGCTAGGACCTCCAGTACAATGTTGAATAAAAGTGGTAAGAGTGGGTGGACATCCTTGCCTTGTTTCCAATCTTAGTGGAGAAAGCATACAGCCTTTTATCATTTTAAGTATGGCTTTAGCTGAGAATTTACACAGATGTCCCCTTTTCAGGTTAGAGAAATTCCTTTTTATTCTTTTCCTAGTTTGTTGAGTTGCGTGTGTTTTTTTAAATAAAAAATGGGTGTTAGATTTTTAAAAAAACTTTCCTGTATCTATTGACATGATCATGTCTTCTTGTTTTAGTCTGTTAATATGATGAACTGAATGGTATTTGTATGTTAACCTTATTATTGGGATAAACTCCACTTGGTCATATGTTTTATACCTTTTATATAAATTACTGGATTCAATTTGCTAAAATATTGTTGAGGATTTTTCCATGTATATCCATAACAGACATTTGTCCATTTCACCCAAGTGTCTGTCCTGACCGGGAATCGAACCGTCAACCTTTCAGTGCGTCGGTGGGTGCCCAACCAACCGGGCCACACGGGCCAGGGCCTCCCTTTTTATTTAGTAATGGAGGATCTATAGTGATGTCTCCTCCCATTCCTGACACTCATCATTTGTGCCTCCTCTCTGCTTCCCTTATCATTCTGGCCAGAGCTTTACCAAGCGTATTGATTTTCTCAAAGAACCAGATTTTTGTTTTATTGATTTTCTATTTGATGTTTGCTCTTCTCTGCAGTGCTCCCTTTCTTCTGCTTATTTTAGCTTTAGCTGGCTCCTCTTTTTCAGTTTCTTAAGAAGCTTAAGTCATTGATGTTAAACATATTTACTTATCTAATAAGCATTGAATGCTCAAAATTTCCCACTCTAGTCCCTCCTTAGGAACTTTGCTTTGGCAACTCTCCCCCCTCTCCTGCATCATCAGTTTCCCCTCTCCACTGAACCGCTCCCATCTCCACGCAGACATGCTGTTACAGCCCACGGCACAGGAGGGAGGGAGGGAGAAAGACCGCCACGTCTTCAGGCTCTCACAGCTTCCTGCTCTAATTATATGACCGTCTGTACTCCAGAGGCCGCGTCCCAGTCCCTGCAGGCCACTTCCGTTAGGTATTCTCCCCACCGACACTGCTCTCCTCGGGCACCCGCAAGGCCGTCTTTCCACCAGCAGCCGTCAGTGCCTACTCGTCACCTCGCTCATTCTCCAGCAGCACTCAACACTCTCCCCTGGCTCTCAGGCCACACCTGCCTGGTCTCCCTTCCTTCCTCAGTGACAAGGGCCCTCCCCTTCCCAACCTCTCAACTGGAGTGCCCCAGGGTTGTCTTCAGTCCCCACCTTTTCCTCTTGATCTAGATCCATTACCCAGTGCCCTTCATCCACTCCTAAAATTTTAAGTATCATCTTTTTTTTTTTTTTTAAAATTGATTTTAGAGAGAAAGGAAGGTGGGGGAGAGAGAGGGAGAGGGAGGCGGGAGAGGGAGAGAGACATGGATTTGTTGTTCCCTTTATTTACCCATTCACTGGCTGATTCTTATATGCACCCTGACCGGGGATGGAGCCTGAAACCTTTGCATGTGGAGATGACACTCAAACCAACTGAGCAACCCAGCCAGGGCCTTAAGTATCATCTTATGTATTGGAACTATTCTATATTATTTCAAAATCTGTAGTGCATTTTGTAGTTGCCTTAAAGTAATACTCATGTGTTTTAATCTGGGCAGTGAGATTAAATGTTCCATGAGGACGAAGATCTCCGCCACCTTATTTTCTTGTCCATCCTTCTAAAGTGTGTCACATAGAGGTTTGTGCATGGTAAGCCTCATAAAAAATGCAAACTCCATGTCTGATTGTGCTCAAGCACTGAAAACATACCATTTTACTACTGGTGGAAGCAGCAGGGCTTACATCATCCACACTGAAACAAGTACCGCCTAAAGTTACTGAGCCTTGGAGCTAGGACCTGCTCAGGGTTTGTAGTCTATTATGGTCACCTTAGAGTGTGTCAAACCCCCAATTCTTTACTGAGACTGAGACCATATTCCAGTTGAGTAGTGCCTTCCATTCAGCATTTTCAATGTGGTGAAAGTAAAACAGATACTTCTTTCCGTTGGAGGTTTCTCATGTGTTGAGGCTGGTCACAGGGAAATCCCCGTTCCAACTAAACACCAAAGGAATAACAAACTAGAGCCGCAATTTCAGTGTGGAAGTGCTAACAAAATTATACACGAACCTGGGCTGACACCTGAGGAATGCACACCTCTCCCTCTGGCTTACAAGTTAGGAGCAAAGAGCCCTTGGTCCCTGAGGATAGTTCATCTAATAACAGAGTCAACATAAACCTGGAGCAGACTCATTTCAAACCAGAGTGAACAGGCATCTCATGGTTCTGAGTTTCAGGCCACAACAATCTCTATGTGGCCTTTCTGATGGCAAAGGCCAAGCTCAACCTCTTAGCTGCACTGTCTCCTCACCAAGAAGAAAAAGGACTCCATAGGCTACTCAGGGTCATTGGGAAGAAACTAAACTGTACTTTCCTTGTCAATCAACTCCCATCTATAGCCACAAGTATATGGTACTTTACAAATTCACTGTTTTACAATTAGATTTTTCAAGGTGAGGTTCCAGGATCTTTGAGGATTCTCCTCTGCTTGGTTTAAGACATCTCAGGGAACTTCTGTGCACCAGACTGTTTCTGAACACGCAGAAATGAAATCGGCCTTATGATTATAGATCAGATAACAAAGATTTATCTTTGAAAGAAGACAGAGCTGACCCGTCATAAACAACAGAATGTACAGCCAAGTTTTAAAAACTGCAATAACAGATACTGAAGGATACATTATGCCAAAAAAGAGAAACCCTGGAAAATGAGTAGTGCCAAACAATCTTTATTGTTCACTGAAAAATACAGGTCTGAAAAGAGTCTATTGCATTGTGTATCGACTGCAAGGTCCCATATTGCAAGTATATATGACAAGAGTATAACACAGTAAATGAAACATATTATACATAGAGATAATGCCCACCTCTCTAAACACTAAAATTTACTAGTGAAGTAAAAAGCCTTTTATAAAATGAGAAATGTAAACATTGCAATCATAAACAAAGTGCTCTAAGCAAAGCACTTAAGATTGTTTTGTTGTGACATCTGTCTACCTAGAGTTAGGAATGGTGGGACCAGGAAAACTTAGCCAACAAAAAGCTAGCATTTTCAAGTACTTAAGAGCGCTATCAACTCTATTCATAACACCTAGCATCTTTTAGTGAATCTGACACTCTCAGCAAACACTGAAATGTGCTTGAGAATAAAGATATTAACAATGGGGACAAAAGCCGTTTTCTGTGCAGTGTGCAGATATCACCATTTATTCTTTTCAGCCATGTTTTCATTAAGATGCATGAAAAGAGGCTATCCTGCCAGTTAGGCACGCCAGGATCGAGGTAACAATACTTCTCCAGTTAATACTACTAATTCAAATGAATTAAAAATAAATGCAAATGTATTAGAGAGCAACAAAATCAAACTCTACTATCCACATAGCAACATATTCAAGAGCTGCAACACTATTCACATTCCAAGGTCAACTTGACTATGCCTACATTTCCCCTCCAAACTGAGAAAGCTCTGTGTGGAGAACATACATCACCACCCCCTCTCCAGATACTATCAGGGTCCAGAAAGCTCGTTATAGATAACAAATTTTTAAAAACTGCATCTCGATATATATATACAGCAACAGAGGAAGACTATGCGCTCCCTCTGGGCTTCCTTGGCATCAGGCAAAGAGAGGCTATGAGGCTATTTGCAGCAACAGTGCCTAAGCTAACTATGGCAATGCTCACATTCTATGAGAAATTGGGATTACAAAGTTCCTTCATTCATAGGTAGTCAAGGATTATTAAATAACTTCCTGAACTAAGACAACAGTCTTGCCATCAAAGAAAATTTTCTTTTTGCCTGAGAAGTTTTTATAAGTGAGATTTTATAATATCTCAGCTTCTTTACTTAATATTAAACTATCAATGCAAAGAGGACATCCTCAGAGCTCAAGTATGAGTAATATTAATATTCTTGGATTTTTCTACACTTTACAGATCAGCAAATATTTTATCAGACTATCCATTTAAGAGATTTATAAGTCAATAGTAATAACCAATTGTGTATTTTTCTTATTCTGTTCATCAAAAATGCCATGTTCCAACAGGAATAAAGCCCAGTTCAATGGGCATCCTGTTCCACTCAGCTCTGCACAGTAAATTTCACTGTTTAGTCTCCATGTTCTTGGCATTTCCTATGACTCTTCTGATCTAAGGAAAATCTTCTATAAAGGTGGAAAAATGAAAACTCCAGCATAAGCATTGATATTAGTACTGAAGTAGACTTTAGGGGAACAACTGTAATTGCTTATGAGACTATTTATAGCCTTGCTAGAAACACAACTGCTCTTGAATCCCTAGATTGAGAAATTCTAGTAATTTAAATAGAGGAGGGAGTCCACTGAGAAAGGTCTAGTTCAAGGGTAAGGTTCTGGTCCTTGGAATGATCAGTGTCTAGCCCAAAACACCAGCCACGTTTCCATGTGCCATTATAGTTTGTCCAATTCTTCCATGTCATGTCACTGGTGAGCCCTGCCATTGCTGCTCCTGGTTCACCGGGACATTCTGCTGCACATATGGGACTCACTGAGGTTATCACTTTAGCGTGTAGGAATTTTCCATTTCACACCATCAGTTTTCTCAAAGCCACCAACTAGGAATGATTTCTAGTGAGTAAAGGCACAATTCACACACATTTCTTCTTTATAAAGAAAATCAAAAGGGTTGTTTAAAAGCTGAACAAACACCTTGGATATTCCTATAAAAGGAATGATGTATCTGCTACCAAAACTCAGAGATGTTTACCAGATCTACAGACTAGATAGATTACGTAAAAGCATGGATCTGGCAGTTGAAAACATATTTCCGATTTTACACTACACCATTCCGGGGGAAGTGCTGGTTAGTGCCACAGGAGCAAATTAAGTGTCCACACCATCCTTTTGGTTTGTTTTCCTCATACACTTCCCCCAGCTCCAGTGAAGCCTGTCGCAAGGCCCGTCACTCAGCAGCCTGCCGTGCTGCTCAGAGGTGGAACAATGGGATTCACTGGCCCAGCAACCAGCAGTCAGCTGTCCAGCAGAGCCCATAAAAAGCCTTAAACTCAGGAAAGACTTAATAGAATTGCATAAACATTCTTGGTTTTATAATACTTTGCAAGGAAGTCAGAAAATAATTGGTTTTTAGTTAAAGAAACTGAATCTATGCTCAAAAACAATGTAATGCCTCAGGAAGCAAAATCTAGAATGGAAAAAATGGACAAATACAGCTTGCTAGTCAATAGCTTGCTTTGGCTAAATTATCAAGGTAAGTCAGTGCAGTTTATTATTGCATTTGGAAGCACAGCTTACCATGTTCTCAAAATACAGGGTGCTCGTGAAGTCATGAAAACAGCGCACAGCCTTTTGTGACCTCAGAACTGGAAAAGAGGTCACAGGATTTGACATTTCAGCACAGGTGAGTCAGGAGACAGCTGAACATCTGGTCCTTACTCACTGATGGTGGTCTCAGCAAGTTCCTATTTGGACACTGATAGTTCTCAACCTGCTGCACATCAGAGTCATCTAGGAAGCTTTTAAAAATGCCCAAATGCCCAGACCAATTAAACCTGGAGGGGGAAGCCCAGAAACCAGGATTTTCTGTGTCCCCGCCAGGTGATTCTCATGTGCAGCCAGGATGCGCTCCCTTCTGGAGAGCTATTGTGTAAAAGCCACATCATATCTAGTTTTGTTTCTTACTGAATTCCACCAGGAAGAGGAATTTTTAGAAAAAGGCACTATTGTGCTTCCTCTAAAGACGCAGCTTACTGTTCAAGAGTGCTGGTTCTCGGGGGTTATCTGGAGCGCTGGTTGAAAAGGAGGAAGTCCTTGTCTTGGCAGAGCAGGCACAGCTTCAGGCTTCGGCGGCTGCCTCCGGCAACAAAGAATGCCCAGATGCCCATGAGCACCATGACCGTACTTGCTGACACCAGACTTATTCCATAATGAGGACTAATGAAGGTCTGCAAAGGAAAAACAAATCGGCTTGGGTAATAACAGCTAGCTTATTAAACATGTGGAGTAACCAAAGATAAAGGGAACTATGAAATACTTTTAATGGCTGGGCATGTTTCACCAGATTCCATGTGTGTCGTGTTGTAAGGGGCACCAGAACCACAAAGACACACAGACCAACCTAGTCAACAGACCCTAACCCATGGATCTGAGCTTTGCTGATTCAAATGCATTATAATAACCAAAAGTAGAAACAGAAGGGATCAGTCAGTTAAGCACTCTATAATACAATGTTTATATAATGATATAAAGCCAATAAACTTCATATATACGAAAAAGATTTATAAGAACGTGGAAACTGTTTAAGACATGTTACACGACAAAGCATAACTGAAGACTATTTCAGGCTTGAATGTACCTCTGAAAAAGAAAGATTAGGAAAAATCTTTAATGAAAACAACCAACAAATTAAGAGTTGCCTTTCTGTAGTAAGACTTCAATGATTTGATTTATCTATCATTCATCCATTCTTTTAAAGAACCTTTCTGAATTCCCCCTCATTTCCCCATGAGCATGTATTTCATTTAGAGTGGAATCTACCACTGTAGACGTGTGGACTTGAGCTCTAACAAGTTTCAGCACAGTGGCAATACTCACCAGGGCTGACACCAGCAGGTGGGTCAGAAGAACTGCAAAAAGGGGGTACCACTTTTTCTTCTCACAGCCATCAAAAAATACAATGCCCCAGAACATGTGTAGCAATATGATCACCAGCGTCATGAAAGCTGAAAGACAGGCATCCATTAGTGCCCAGTCATTCGAACAGCAAACACCAAAGCCCAATGACCACCTGGGCATGGAACACAGGCTCTGGGGGTGCCACACCACTGAAAGCGCTGAACTGCCACCTGACAGCAGGACCGTGACACCCCCCCCCCCCCCCCCCCCGCTCAAATGGTAGCTTGGAAAGCAATGTTTCTGAGCCAGGGATCAGCTCTGCACAGCTTCTCTAGAATGTGAACCTGGTAAAAGGTCAACTGGAATCTGGCTTTCAAGAAGGTTCTCTGAGGAATGCAATACAACTATTGTGGTATTTAATCAGCTTTTTCTAAATTAGTCTTCTGCACTAATTAAGACAGACTTTTCTCAATTAAAAGAAATATCTTCAGTTTAAACAAGTCTTTTCACTAAAGTGAAATTTCTCCTTGGATTTTTGTAAAGGCCAAATGGAAGAATAAAAATATTAAATATTGCAATAATTATCTAAGATTCTTCTTAAGCAACTGAAATTGAATCTGATTAGCACACACAGCTTTTCCTGTGGAATACTGCATATGTGTGTGTGTGTCCCCGATAACATTCTTTATTTAAAATGGTGAAGTTCCACATATTCTGAAAGTTTTAACGTGAAAAAGAAGGCATACAGATTTCCCTTTTTTGGCCATGTAATAAGATACCATTAACACCTGCCAGTCTGGCAAAAACTCAAGTCTGATGCTTTTCTTTCACACTGCTGGAAGGTAAACAACCTAGCATTACCTACTAGAGTTAAAAATTTGCATACCCAATTTCACCCCAGCAATTCCGCAGCTAGATCTCTGCTCTAAAGCAGTTAGTTCTTGAATCAATAAATCACTTGTTAGAACTTGTTAGAAATGCAAATTCTTGGGACCCACCCCAAACTTCCAGAATCAGACACAATGAGCCCAGCAAGCTATTTAAACAGCCCTCCAGTTGATTCTGATGCAGTCAAGTTTGAGAACAACTGCTCTAGAGAAACCCCCATATTTGCACAAGGAGAAACATATATATGACTATTTATATCAGCACTATTTGTAATAACAGAGAATGTCCATCATCACCAGAATACAAAGAGTGTAGTGTACTCACACAAGGAATACTGTATGATCTACAATATAAATCTCAAAAATATAATGCTGAATGGAGGAAAAATACATATTGTGGAAAAATGACTATTATTTCACTTATACAAAGTCAAAACCTCACAAAATCATATTAAAAAGACATAACAGCTGTGGTTGGAGAAAAACAAGTTGTTACATCTAGTGACAGCATGCCATCCTTTCCATAAATGATGGTAAATACTTTAAAGTAGAAGAGGGATTTTTTTTTAACTTGGGGACAATGGTAGACTAAACTAAAATGATGTATTTTAATCCCAGTGATGATCCTGGAAAGGGAAGCTGCCCTGAAGATAGATGTGTGGTGATATGATGGTGTAGAGCTGAGACCACTGAAGATACTCAGGAGTTAAGTTTATGTCAGAAAAGACAGGGTAGAAACTACAATCTACACAGGCACAAATGTTCACACTCTAAGGTTTTTCTAAAACCTAGATGTCAAGTGGAAAGAGAGAGCAACGACACCATAAGTGTGTCACTCATTTGTCACCTTATGTTTGCCCTTCTGTCCATGTGTTACCATGAACACTGAAACCAGCCAATCATGTTCCCAAATCCTGGAGTTCAGCTACTTGGAAAACGCTCTCATCCAAAGGAGCATTGCTCTGTGAGTTTCAGACAAGGAGCCTCAAGATAGCATTAGCCCTGATCTTTCTTCCAAATTCTAAGTCCACATTCCTGTTTGCAAGGCCCTTTCCTGCTAAGAAATACCTCTGATGGACTGGCCCTGTCTCCAAAGTCAAGTCTATGTCTATGCTGTGCCAGGCACCGGGGGTATCATGGTGCACAAAACACAGTGTCCTGGACTCTGCCCCACCCTTTCAGTGTGCTGTCTTATTAACACAATATCTAAACGGGCCTCTTGGACAGTTATTCGAACACTGTGCATGTCTACTTGACTGCTTATTTACTCAGCTAGCACTAGTTTCTGGCTGACTTTATGGTCATCATAAGTCTTTACTATTACAATGTGCTATTTAGAATACTGGGGGTTTATTGTTTATTTTCTCTGCAACTGGTCAGAGGTCCAACAGAAACCAAGACCTGGATATCTAAGCTCCTAGTAAATGGAATTAACTCCAACTAGAAATGAAGATTTGCTAATAGTATCTATAGGGTACTATCTTTTAATTACAAAACCTTTCTCATTTCATGTTCCTAAATACAAAGTTCTAAAAGTTCTTCAATGACTCTAACCCTAAAATTTGTTTTGTTCTAATATTTTAAAAAGTAGAAAAAAACTTCTCTAAGTTAACCATAAGATTATCAAAATTAGTTTATAACCCAGATTAATGAAAGAAGCTTCCATAATTTGTAATGCTTTGAAACATTAATCAGGGAGATGAACAATTCTATTAAGTATTATATGTGTGAAACTGTAGCTGTCTAGTTCAATAATGGACTTCCTCTTCTGATAATTTTTTAAATCAAATTCTCTTGGTACAAAATGTTTCAATCTAACCTATTTCTAAGCAAAATGTTTCAGTGTTATCTTTAAGAGGCCACATTTAACTGTTTGGTTCTTTTGTCTTTTCTCAATATACTCCAAATACTCTAGCACACAGATTCATAAATATCTTCATTTTCACATTTGTCCCTCTCTCTCTCTCTCTCTCTCTCATTCCTGATTTCTATTTTTCTGTCCTTGCAAAGTCAACAGCCTCAGATAGCAACTAATCCTACTACTGGATCCTGCCAGCACAGAAACTATCTTCTGGTTTTCTCTGACGACTTTGGAGTATCTCTAACCATGCCAGAGAGAGCTAAGGGCTGCTGCTGGGTGGCAGCAGCAATAGAGAGGATGTTTAACAACAGACTTCTGGCTTCTTTTTCCAAGTAAGAGAAGGGTCTGGGGTGTCAAGGCTCTGCAAAGTAATAGCCAGAGGGAAAGGGGGTTGAAGGTAGGTGGAGGTGGGCAAAGTAGGGATAAATGGGGACGGAAAGAGACTTTGCTTTGGGTGATGGGCACACTGTGCAGTGTGCAGATGATGTTTGGTTGAGTTGTATACTTGAAACCTGAATGGTTTTGTGAACCAATGTTACCCCAATAAACTCAAGTAAAAAATAAAATAAAAATATAAACAGTTAATAAACTGCCACATTGTAGAAATTATACTTTAAAACGTTGTGAAAGAAAGTGAATAAATGAAAAAAAAACCTCACTAGGTTACAACAGCAAGGATTTACTCTCACACTCACTGGTCTAAAGTTGACTGTGCTCTGAGGCTGGACTCAGCTGGGCAGCTCTGCTGCAGGCTGCTGGGTTTGGCTCCTCACTGCATGCTGGGCCCACGTCTGCTCTATACACGTTCATTTTGGGGTCCAGATTATGTGAACACTGACTACATGGGGCATGTTCTCATGGCACATGACCAGCGCCCAAGAGGGTAGGCCAATCATACAAGTGCTTTTTAAGCCTCTTACATCACATCCACTAATTAGCCAATTCAAGTCACATGAGTGAGCTCAAAGTCAGGGGCAGGGAAGTGCATTCTGGCCACCATGAGGCCAGGCAAGAATGTGAATGTATAATTCTATTACAGAAAAATGACAAATTGGGACAAAAATGGAATCTCCCACATTCCTCATACTTTCATTTTTCTTCAAGCTCAATATTCCTCCTTCCTTCAATCATACGCCATAGGACACAGCTTCTAGGTCTTTCACCATACTGACAATGTTCTACACCAGTTTTAGTTCTTCAGTATTCTTGTTAGATCACAATGCACACAATGCTCCATATGTGGTCTGACCATATTGATTTCTCCTGGAGAAAGGCTTAGTGATCTTTCTGTGTGGTGTTATGCCAGCAGTAGCCTCATATCTCTAATGTTTACAGCACCTCCTGATTGCATCATTTTCTCTTGTGCTTAGATTTAATCTCATCTTGTTTTGTACAGTGACATGCTATACTGGCTTATCGCCTGAGAGCAATAGGCTATACCACATAGCCTAGGTGTGCAGCAGGCTATACCATCTAGGTTTGTGTAAGCACAGTCCGTGATGTTCACACAAGGACAAAACTGCCTAGCGACACATTTCTCAGAACATATTCCCCGGTGCATGAATGTATTCATCCATTAATTCTCTACTCAAATAGTACTTCCTCCATAAGCTGTGCCTAGCTTTCATTTTTTAAAATAAATATTTATGGGTCCATCTAAAAACCAAACATTCCACAAGGTGCTGGGGGATATTGCAATGAACAAGACAGACAGTCCTTAGCATTTGGTTGGAACGATGTAAACAAATACACAGTTGACCAATTAATACAACTGCAGTAAGTACCACAAAGGAGAAGTACAGTACCATCTGAGCAGGGGTTAGAGCTTGGGTTCTGTGTGCTCATGGTTATTCCTCAGTACAGTGTTCATTACACTTTATTATATAATTAGCTACTATAAGTAGAAGGTATAAACATTTACTGGGCTGTATTTTCATAGCTTGGTGTAACTCCTATTGACTAAAAATGCTTAATGATTATTTGTGAAATGAGTGGTTAAATGATCAAATGGTTTTGTTCAAAATACTAAATTAATGAGCCAGGATAAGACCTGAACTAAGGACACCAATTCCCATTCTTTTGCCCCTTTATAGCATTACCAAGAAACAGTAATGATTCTAATAAAAGTTAATACTAGCCTACTACACAATTACAAATAAAAAAGAACTTATACATATATTTGTTAGTTATAAACTATACCTACCTATAACATGAAAACCCATGTACATATGGGAATCATATACTATATATCTTACACTAACTAGATATACTAATTAATGACCCCCATATTCCTTAATTATTTTGATTACACAGGCATTTATAATGGAATGTTAAACTAACATATAAACTTACAGATTTAACAGAAAAATTAAAAATGAGCTCATGCCTAAATAAATGGTAACAACAGCAACTATAAGTAACAAACACAAATATATACAAATTAGGGGTTATTTTTAAATGCAATAAAAATTAATTTCTTAAATGTATAATTCAAAATTTATGCTCCAAAGAAGAATGTTATAATAAATAAGAAACTCTTGCACCCGATAAAGTAGCAGCTGTTCTTTCACTCCATAGGTACGCATTCACAAGTGGTCAGCCTGGCTTCCTAACTTAGACATTAAAATATTTCCTTTCCTTTACAGTTTCTCGTGAATTTATAGAAATTACAAATACAGTCCTCAAATTGCTAGCAGGTGTTTCTTTTACTTTCTTCCAACAGAGTCACTGAAAGCTAGTCCTAGGAAAGCAGCCTCCTCACTCACTAAGTGAATTAGCACCATCTAGTGAAAGAAGCTGGCAGAAAAATAAGTTCCAGGAGGAGAACACTACTTTCAGAACCAAAACAACGTTGCCGATGTAGCAGTAAAACAGGCCAATTTAAGAAAATATAGAAACTGTAGCAGTAATGCTCCCTCCTGATTATGTTTTGTTCGTTTGTATTGGACTCTAACAGACTTTAGCTATTAATATTACTTTTGTTCTAAAAACTGACAGTACTATAATCATTAAAAAAAATACTCTAATTATGGAATGTTTTTTTAAAAAGATAATTTGCTATTTTGGAAGCACCACTAAGTAAGTATGACCCATTAATACACTTTCCTGTCCTCTAACTTGTAGCCAGAGGTAAAGGGCCTTGGCTTTATTCTGTAGACCTTGGAAAGGATTACACATTTCTGTATAGGGAAGATTAGCGTGGTACCTGCACACATGCTGGATTCACACGGAAAGTGTGCTGAGGGAGGACTAACCAGCTGGGAGTTGACGATAGTAAGCTAGACAGGAGATGCCAAGGCCCGAACTGAAATGGTGAACAACTGTCCAGTGGGTTTGGGGGTCACCACAAAGTGCAGAATGTCTCTAAACTTCTGCAGCACTATGTTTTAATTTGGTCATACCTCTTTATCTTTTCTGGTATTAGATGTTTTGAGATGTTTACTCACTTTTTTTTGTCTTATTCCCCCTACTAATGGGTAAGTTCTTTGAGGATAGAAATTACTTCCGTGTAGACATAATGATTTAATTTTAAAAATATGTGAGTGGGGTCACTTATTTCAATGATATAACTTGTAAAAACCAAAACATAAAGTGTGGTTTTTCAAAAGTACTTTAAAAAGGTTCTTCTTGTGAAATTTAGGAGAAATCTTATGTTAATTATGTCCATTACCAACTCTCAAATGCCTGATCACTGTATCATGATGACAATTTTTATCTTGTGGATAAAAAAGCACTTTGAAATGAGTTGGTCTTTTTATATTGCATCTTTGGATTAAAAAGGTCAACTCATCTATTACCATTCTTTCGTTTCATTTTATCTTTTTAAAGACTATAGTATAATTTATTTTTAAATGTTCAAAAGCAGAAAAACTAAATATTATTTTTCTTTCAGATACATACATGAAGGTAAAACTTTCATGTTTTAGTTTCAAAACCAAACATGTATACATGTGAGAAACCTAACTTTCAAACCCGATTAAACTAGGAAATGAATAATTCAAAATCAGGACAGCGGTTACCCATGAGGGGGCATGATGAGGAACGAGGAGCTCTAAGTTCCTGCTAACAGTCTAGTTCTTAAGGAAAGGGGAAGATGGGCTGTTATTCTTTACATGATACATGTATGTTTAAGTATACATTTTTAGATATATGACTACTTCACATTAAATAAGAACCATTTTTTCTCTCTCAAATTTTGAGATTAAATTATGCTACCTATCCCAAAAAGGGGCTAAGATAACAAATTAATTAAGGATTAGGGCTTATACTGAAGATAAGTATAAACTAATAAAAAAGAGCACAGAGCCTATAAAAATTCACTTGTGATATATCCAATATACAGCAACATTGTTAGAGTAATAAAATAAAAATAAACTTTACACAAGCTAAATGCTACCCTAAATTTCTTTTTATTTTCATAGGTCCTTTACTTTGTGGTATCTAAAAGTATATTGCCCTTAGGAAATATAACACAAATTTCTATTCATTTGAATTCCTAAGCCAGGAATGATCATTTAGACCAGAAGTCTAAATATTCACAGCTACCAGGCACATACCTGAATATAGGAAGAACTGGGGAGAGTCTCCATGAATGCCCACTGTGCCTGGCCCCAAGGAGTCAGACAGGGTGTTTACAAAGGAAAATACTCCACTCATGATTCCAAAGCCCAGGCCAGAAACTAAAGAGGAAGAAAAACACTATTAAACTCCTTCATGCTATGATTTATCTTCAAATCAAATTTCCAAGGAAATATTATTTTGTTGAAGGGGAAAGGGTATACATGCTATTGGAAAAACAGTGGAATGCTGGCTCAGAAAAGGCAGGTGCTTGGCTAAATGATGAATCGAGTGAGAAGAGGAAAGGAAATGAATAGTGGAATGTACCAGAGACATGGAAAAGCTCTCAATAGGCACAGAAGCAGTAGGTGAGATAGAGAAGGGTACGATGCTGAAGCTCTGGCTTTAGTTTATGATAACAGAGTATGCAGAATTAAGTGTGATGGCTTAGAACTGGGAACCACACTAAGGGTGACTTGCCCCAAACTGGGTGATTTAACTTAATAGACCCAGATCCAATCTTTACAACACAATTCTGAAAGAAAAATATGCAGAGGTATTAACCGTAGTAATATAAAGAGTCCTCCTAGTACAGCCAAAGTCCTGGTAACCACCTGGAGAAGGTAACAGTAACCTCACTTAGAAGTTGCTAGTTAGCTAGAGTGTTAAAAACCTAACTTTCAAACTTGACTAATATTTAATGGACACACAGGTAAGTGTCACCTGCAATCACTTCCCTTTACATAAGGGCCCTGAAAAGCTAGAAAAATAAGCAATATACACCAATACACCAGACAGAAATAAAATACTAGATCTACAAAGATACAAAAGATAAAAATGGCTTTTATGCAAAATTTGAATTTTTTTTTAGTGACACCATGCAATTCTAACTTACCATAGGCCAGCAGTAGCATAGAAGGTGCTGGTTCATCTGGGTTTATAGTCTTCAAACCCTCACTGGCTTTTCTAAGATAAAACCAAACAGATAATTTTTTTTTAAAGGAAAAGTAGTACATAAGGAAAATATATGAGATACTTCAAAATCCAGATACATACCGAGGCTTCTGATAACGTTATACTTAAATCTAAAATCCATTTAAACAAAAACCCAGCAAATTTTCAATTACCTAAAATCAACCAAAATTTCCAGCCCACTTTTGCCTTTTATCTGGCTTTCACATAAAAAGAGAAAAATATAAGTAAACAAGCCATCAGAAAAAAAGCAATACTTCTGACTACTTTCTGAGATTAGTAAATACTTAGTTCAATATCTTATGGCAGACACAGGAATGGTGGTGTGGGAGATCACATTGGTCTCTCCCCCTGAAACTTTAACAAACTGATCAACTATAACTCAACAAAGGATTCTCTACTCAATATAGAGGCTTGCCTGAGAGACCCATGCATTGAAGCATCTAGGCAAATGGAAACAAATGGGGAGGTGAGAAGGGAGGAGAGCTCAGATGGCCACGGATGCAGCCCTGCAGCGGAGAGTTTGAGGAAGGCTCAGCCAAGAGAGGGGAAGAAGTCAGCAGTAGCAGGTGCTTCCTACCCAGCTAGGAGGAACAGAGAGTGTTGGTGAGCACTCCTACAAGAGTGAGCAGTGGGAGCTTTGGCTGAGCCAGCCAAGATATCTGGGCAAGGACACAGCACTTGGGCAAGGACACAGTGTGGGGGGTTCTGCCACGGCTATCCACTGTTGAGCGGCCAGTGTTGTAGACAAAGAAATGGAGCCATAGAGCCCTTGGACTCTCCAAACTCACCTCCCACTGCCCTTGGTATCAGGTTGAGGAGCACATTATCAGCAAACCAAGAACTACTGCAGCAGAATCACTGTTTCCCTTTGTGACTGATCCCCAGTTGGGGCATGTGTGGTGAGGGGAACCCCTGCAGAGGTCTGGAGTTGCTGAGAGGACAAAACAAACCTCACCCCCAAGCAGCTTGGCTTTATTGCAGTGGTGGTCAGCTGTAGGATTTTACAGAGGTAAAAATCTTGTGATTCAGTGCCACCTACTGGTAAATAGTAGAAAGGCCTCTTTGGAGAAAGCTGCTAGAAAAGAGCCAATAATATATAGATGCCTAGACAGAGAAGACCAGCAAATACCATGAATAACAATGGTAGCAAGGCAGCTCAGAAAGAAATGAAAAATCTCTAGAAACCAAACTGAAACACATGGAAATATGTGATATAAATGACAGAGAATTCAAGATTGCAGTTCTCAAAATACTCAACGAGATGCAAGAAAATACAGACAGGCAACTTAATGTACTCAGAAAACAAAATGAGTACTTTACCAAAGAGATTGAAACTTTAAAAAAGAACCAAACAGAAATCCTGGAAATGAAGCATTCAATTAAGGAGATTAGGAGTGAACTACTGAGCATAGGAAATAGAGCTGACCAGATGGAGGAAAGAATTAGTGATATCAAAGATAGGAATCTAGAAATGATACAGAGAGAAGAGAGGGATCTGAGCATAGAAAAAAAAAAAAAAAATGAAAGAGCTCTATGAGAACTATCTTACTCCATCATAAAAATCAATATAAGGATAATAGGCACAGTAGCAGAAGAAGAGAGAGAAGGGAATGGAGAGCCTATTCAAACAAATAGTGGATGAGAACTTCCCAAACCTATGGAAAGAGCTAGATCCTCAGATCCAAGAAGGAGACAGAATACCTACTTACCTCAATCCAAAGAGGCCCTCTCCAAGGCACATTGTATTAAAACTGTCAAAAATTAATGAAAAAGAAAAAATTCTCAAAGCAGCCAGGGAAAAGAAGGAAGTGACCTACATGGGAAACCCATCAGATTATCATCGGACTTCTCAGCAGAAATTCTGTAAGTCTGGAGAGAGTGGAATCAAATATTCAAACAACTGAAAGAGAGAAATTACCAGCCAAGGATAATATATCCAGCAGTTATCCTTTAAATACGAAGGAGAAATAAAGACATCCCCAGACACGCAGAGGCTGAGGGAATTTATAGCCAGAAAACCTCCACTGCAGGAAACACTCAAGGGGGTTATTCCACCTGAAACAAAGAGCATAAGGCCACAACACTATGAGTAAGATCACCAAGAAACTTACAGCATAAACAGGGATAATTTGTGACAACAAACACATAAAAGGGGTGGGGGTAAAGGTCTGAACAGGCAAAGGAGGATGGAGGTTAGATGTATTAAAAAGAAAAAAAAAAAACCACTACTGTATAAATGCAACTTCTTTTTCATAAACCTAATGATAACAACGCACAAAAATCCCCAAATTGAGACACACAGCTTAAAAAAGAAGAAACAGAGGAAAGAAGTATGGATACCAACAAATAAAAACAACAGACAGAAACACAAAGGAAAAGAATCAGTGGAGGCACAGAGCTACCAGAAAACAAAAGATAAAATGGCTACAAGAAATCCTCACACATCAATAATTACCCTAAATGTAAATGGACTGAACTCACCAATAAAGAGGCAAAGAATAGTAGATTGGACGAAAAAACAAAACCCAATCACGTGCTGCCTTCAAGAGACACATCTAAGCTGCAAAGACAAGGGTAGATTCAAAGCAAAAGGGTGGAAAATGATTCTCCAAGTAAATAAAATCCACAGAAAAGTAAGTGTAGCCATACTTATATCTGACAAAATAGATTTCAAGATAATGAACGTAATGCAAGACAAAAATGGACATTTTAAAATCATAAAGGGGACACAATATCAAGAAAACATAACACTCCTTAATTATATATGTACCCAATTAGTGAGCACCATAATATATAAAGCAACTACTCGCAGAATTAACAGGAGAAACAGATCAAAACACAATCACAGTTGGGGACCTTAATGTTGCACTGACAGCTCTAAATAGATCATCCAAACAGAAAACCAATAAAGAAATATCGGCCTTAAATGAAACACTAGACCAAATGCACATAATTGACATTTACAGTCTTTTATCGCAGAACATCAGATTATAGTCTTCTCTAGTGCACATGGAACATTCTCAAGGACAGACCATATGTTGGGTCACAGAACTAGCCTCAACAAATTCAAGAAGATTGAAATCATACCAACCATATTCTGTGACCACAATGCCTTGAAATTAGAAATCAACTGCAAAAAGGAAGTAAAGAAACCCACAAATACATGGAGATTAAACATCATGCCACTAAAAAATGACTGGGCCAAAGGAGAAATAAAAGATGTGATCAACAGATATATAGAGGCAAATGAGAATGACAATATAATATATCAAAACTTCTGGGATGCAGCAAAAGCATAATAAGAGGGAAGTTTATATCATTACAGGCCTATCTCAAGAAACGAGAAATTGCAAGTAAACAACCTAACACCACATCTTAAAGAACTAGAAAAAGAAGAACAAAAGCAACCCAAAGTCAGTAGAAGAAAGGAAATCATAAAAATTAAGAGCAGAATTGAACGAAATAGAGAACTAAAAGACTATACAAAAAAATTAATACAACAAAGAGTTGGTTCTTTGAAAAGATTAATAAAATTGGCATCCCCTTGGCTAGACTAAGGAAAAAAGAGAAAAGATCCATATAAACAAAATCAGAAATGGAGGAGAAGTTACCACAGACATCACAGACATACAAAAGATCATACTAAAATACTATGAAAGACTATATGTCATCAAATTCAATAACCTAGAATAAATGGATAAGTTCCCAGAAATACATAACCTTCCCAGATTAATCATGAAGAACTGGAAAATCTAAATAGACCAATCAGCAATGAGGAAACTGAGACCACCATCAAAAACCTCCCCAAAAATAAAAGTACAGGACCAGATGGCTTCACCAGTGAATTCTACCAAACATTCAAAGATTTAAAACCTATCCTTCTCAAACTATTCCAAAAAACTGAAGGAGAGGCAATACTTGCTAATACATATTATGAGGACAACATAACCCTGATACCAAAACCTGGCAAGTATAACACAAAAAAAGAAAACTACAGACCAATATCTCTAATGAATACAGATGCAGAAATCCTAAATAAAATACTAGCAAATCAAATACAACAATACATCAAAAAAATAATACATCATGATCAAGTGGGGTTCATTCCAAGGACACAAGGATGGTTCAACATATGCAAATCAACCAATGTAATACACCACATTAACAAAAGAAAGGATAAAAATCATATGATCTTGTCAACAGATGCTGAAAAAGCATCTGATAAGACACAACATCCATTTATGATTAAAACATTCAATAAAACAGGAATAGAAGGAATGCACCTCAACATAATAAAAGCCATATATGACAAACTCACAGCCAATTATTTAACTCAATGGCAAAAAACTGAAAGTTTTTCCTCTAAAGTCAGGAACAAGACGAGAATACCTACTCTTACCACTCTTATTCAACACAGTACTGGAAGTCTTAGCCAGAGCACTAAGGCAAGAGAAAGAAATAAAAGGCATCCAAATTGGGAAGGAAAAGGTAAGAGTGTCACTTTTTGCAGATGAGATGATTCTGTACATAGAAAACCCTAGACTCCACCAAAAACTATTAGAAACAATAAACAAATACAGTAAAGTTGCAGTGTACAAAAATCAATGTACAAAAATTCACTGCCTTCCTATATACTAACAACAAAACTTCAGAAAAAGAAATGGAAAAAAAATACACAAAACAACAATTCCTTTTGCAATTGCAACCAAAAGAATAAAATAGGAGTAAATTTAACAAAAAAAAAAGATGTGAAAGATCTATATACTGACAACTACAAAGCATTATTAAAAGAGATTGAAAAAGAAACAACAAAATGAAAAAATATCCCGTGTTCATGGATTGGAAGAATCAACATAGTTAAAATGGCCATATTACCCAAAGCAATATACAGATTTAATGCAATTCCCATCGAAATGGCAATGTCATTTTTTAAAGAAATAGAACAAAAAAATCATGAGATTTGTATAGAACCACAAAAGACCCCGAACAGTCAAAGCAATTCTGAGAAAAAAGAATGAAGCCGGCGGTATCATGCTACCCGACTTTAAATTATACTACAGAGCTACGATAATCAAAACAGCATGGCATTGGCAGAGAGACACACAGACCAATGTAACAGAACTGAAAGCCCAGATATAAAACCACATGTATATGGGCACATAATTTTCCACAAAGAAGCCAGAAACACACAATGGAGAAAAGAAAGCCTCTTCAATAAATGGTGCTGGGAAAATTGGAAAGCCATCTGCAAAAGAACGAAACTAGATTACAGTCTGTCCCCGTGTAAAAAAATTAATTCAAAATGGATCAAAGACCTAAATATAAGATCTGAAACAATAAATTACATGTAACAAAACATAGGTACTAAACTTATGGCCCTTGCTCACAGAAAACATTTTATGAACTTGACCCCAAAGGCGAGGGAAGTAATGGCAAAAATAAATGAATGGGATTATATAAAACTAAAAAACTTCTGCACAGTAAAACATACCTACAACAAAACAAAGAGGCAGAGGACTGAATGGGAGATAATATTTGCAAACAATAGCTCCAACAAAGATTTAATATCCAAAATATATAAAGAACTCATAAAACTCAACACCAAACAACCCAATTAAAAAATGGGCAGAGGACCTGAACAGATACCTCTCCCAAGAAGACATAAATATGGCCAACAGAAATATGAAAAGATATTCAACCTCGCTAGCAATTAGAGAAATGCAAATCAAAAGTACAATGAGATACCACCTCACACCTGTTAGAATGGCTATTATCAACAAGACAAGTAACAACAAGTATTGGAGAGGTTCTGAAAAAAAAGAAACCCTCATTCACTGCTGGTGGGAATGTAGACTGGTACAGCCACTATGGAAAACAGTATGGCAGTTCCTCAAAAAATTAAGAATTGAGTTACCATATTACCCAGCAATCCCTCTCCTGGGTATATACCCGAAAAACTCGAAAACATGTATTCTCAAAGAAATATGCACCCCTATGTTCATTGCAGCATTATTCATGGTGGCCAAGACATGGAGACAACCAAAGTGTCCTGCAACAGAGGACTGGATTAAGAAGATGTAGTGCATATATAACATGGAACACTACTGAGCCATAAGAAAAGACGAAATACTGCCATTTGCAACAGCATGGATGGACTTTGAGAATATTATGCTAAGTGAAATAAGTCAAGTCAGAAAAAGCTAAGTACCATATGATTTCATTCATATGTGGATTATAAAACTAAAACTCATGGGCACAAACAGCAGTGTGGTGGTTGCCAGAGGGAAGGGGGTGGGAGGTGGGGAGTGAAAGGAGCTTAATATATGGTGACGGAAGATGATTTGACTGTGGGCGGTGGGCACACAGTACAATATACAAATCTTGTATCATAGAAATGTACATTTAAAACCTATATGATCCTATTAACCAATGTCACCCATATATATGTGTGTGTGTGTGTATGTGTGTATGTGTGTATATATATATATCCATCCTATGGTATCTACCACTCTGAATTTTTTCCTTTTCCCAAAGAAATATATCTTCAACCCCACTGTGTTGGTGCTTTGTTATATCTTCCACCTGGGCTATACTTATTCTGCCACCATCCTTTCTAGCTTCCACTCTATAGAATTTCAATTGTATTCAACCTTCAAAGTCTAATTCAGGCTGCAATTTCTCAAAGAAACCACCTTTACCAATGATTGGTAATCATTCTCTCTCCTTTCTCTTAAATCCTACAATACTGATAGTCTAAACTCCTATATGGGTGTTTAATCATATGGTTGTCTGATTCCAAAATATTTACATATTTGTGCCACATCCCCCCAAACAGGCTTCAGGGAAAAAATAATCAGAGGAGAATAAAATGCTTTCCTCGGAGAGGAAACTAAGTGAATAGCTGAGTGAAAGATTAGAAAACTGCTTAGTAAGAAATGATCCTCAAAGTGATCATATCTATGCTTCTGTTGTGGACAATCCACAAACTTATCATGAGTGCCTGCCGCCCTCCCCCACCCAAATGTTTTGGGAATGCAATGTGTGGCTGGTAGTTGGTTCCACCATTGCCACTGTTACTAACCCTTGTTGGCTAGAAACTCTGCAACAATGACCCTGACTCAAAGGATATTGAAATTATATTTACTATAAATATAAATATCATTAAATTAAAGGCAATGCAGAGTTCAACCAAACAGCAAAAAGCAGAACAAAAAAAGGTCTTTTGTTTTTCTAGACTCTAAAGAAGCAATTTGCATTTCAGTGCTCTCCATTTGGTAGGATCATTTGATGGCAAAGACGTGAGCCAATGACTATCAACCTCTTTCTCTGGAGCAGTAACCAACTAAAACGTACCATTTTCGTAAATAATAAACTTATCTGTTACAGGAGTGTTGTTAAAGGCTAATTAAAGCTTAGAAACATAGGTAGTAGTAATACTTCCCATCAATAAATGAATATAATGGTATAAGAGAATCAATAAATTTTGGAGAATTTTTGTTTTATATAAATTGCTCAGTAATGAATAAAAGGGTTTTGCTATTTGGTATAGCAAAGTACTGCTATCACAAATATTCTAAATATGTAAACTCAAAAGTTAATAAACTTCCTCATTCTATACTACAAGTCTGTGGGAGGAAAGCTCTATGGCCCTAACAGTTCTCCACGTTAAGATTAGGAAGTGAGAAAGTACAAACCATCATCAGTTTCCATGTTCCTGACAGAATGCACTGATGACGTGTGGGGCAGTGTTCTTATTATGACCATTGTACTGAAGTGGAAAATTCTTTGTTTTCATTTATTAGAGTTTCCAAAAACAAAAAAGAAAAAGCCCAATTTTTAAAATATAAACTTTGAAGAACTACTGATAAATCACCTTATCTTTCTCACTTGTTCTGATTCTTTTTTTTTTGTACATGTGTGCAAGGGAGGGAGAGTACCAAGGAATATGTATATAAATTAAATACACCATTTTAGAAATTTTAAAAAATATGCCTTTTAAGAAATTATAGCAATGATTAATTTTTTTAAATAAATGGAAGATTTTCTCAAATTACCAAATATTTATGGTATCAGCATTATAAGACAAAATTGAATTAAACTACAAAAGTTTCAATCCAAGCCAAAAAAAGTCTAATGTATGTTTCAGGCAATGTACAGGACGATAACTTGAATTTTTTAAAAGAAATTAAGGTAGAAAGGGTTATCACTTGTGGCCACAAGCCAATTTCTCACAGTGCAACTCTTTGCTAGGCTGAAAGTTACAATTCATTCATTCAAGGTGAGGCACTGTTATTAAAGCATGACCCATAAAATAAATGTATAGTCAAGGGAGGGATGGGCCACTGCCCTCTGCACGACTGCGATCATAGCAGGGTATTCTGCTGGGTCCTGAGCACAGGTAAACTCCAGGCACTGACAAAAAGGGATATGTCCACTGACATAAAAGAACAGACCAGAAAAGGTTTGGAAGCCACAGACATGTCATCTGAGGACCAGGTGAAGAAATGACGAACGTTTAGCTATGAAAGAAACCACCACCACATGACAGAGATGTCATTTGACTGTATGGTTCTTGAGTGGGGCAGAGGTCAGAAAGAGGGAAGTTTTGATTATCTTAATAATAGCCTACTATTAAAATTAAATTTGGGAATGGTAGTAACTACTGCATACCAGAGACATTAAACCACAGATTAATGTCCATCTGTTAAAGATAATGTATTCCCGTGGAAACTTAAATTTTATCTTTGATATTTGTTGGTTGCTTTCTAATATTTCCAAGAACTAATGGAAATTTCATCTTTAACCTTTTCTAAAATATGACTTTTGCTTGTAAGCAATAGCTTCATGGTTTTCAATTTGTAATTTAAATTTCTTCATTAGTAAATTTCAGTATCTGTTATTTAAAGCAACAAGTAAACAATATTGAAAGCCTAGCATATAGGCAAGAACAAATTACCAGAAGTTATTATAAGAGATATTGTTGAGATTCTGTCTCGGTTACATCCATGAAATTCATGGAGTGGCTTAACTATCTCATCTGCCAAAAGAGAAAGGGCACATTTATTCTACTAGGTCTTACTATATAATCAAAGCCAATGTCATGACTGCTTGAAAGAAAATGTGGTTCTAAGTTCAAGCTGTGTTTGAAATCAGTGGTTTCATGTGAGGTCCTCATGAATCCTAGATGACCTACTTTCTGGCCTAAAGTTTTTTCATGCCCACGGCTTTTTTTCAAATATGTTTTTCTATTACAGATATGAAATCACATGAAATACCACAAAATGAACCCTTATTTTTCCTAATACAATCAAAATAATGGTAGGCATAATCTCTATAAGAATTTTAGTTGGTGGCAAAGGGAAGCTGATATAAATTCTAAGGTGGAATGTTTTTTCTTGTTTCAATGACTATTTCTCTAGCTTATTTTTCTTCATAGCACATATTATCTTCTAATATACAACATACTTTCTTATTCATTCATTTGTTGTCTATCTCTTTCCATTATAATATAACCTCCATGAGGACAGAAACTGTCTTTTAATCATGTATCCCCAGTACCTAGAATAATGCCTGGCATTATTTCTTGAATGAGTGAATGAAGAACTAACCACGAGCTAAAATACTCATTATTTTCAGGTTGAAAATGTTCTAATCCTTGGCTTCAAACTATGTAGGAAGGCATGGACCTTCGAATATCACACTACATTAGTATTTCAAATTACTAAATCATAATTCAAATTAACTAGGAAAAAGATAAATAAATATTTAACTTACTTTAAAAGTCTGTAATATGCAAACCGAAACATTTCTTGGATAAGGACTGAGATTAACACACCAAATATCAGTAGATATTTCTGTACTGGTTCATCTTTGTTGTCAGTAATGGTTCTTGCCCCGAACCAGACAAGGGAGGAAAGCAGCAGAGATATCAACCAGAAGAAAGCTCTGAAAATTAGGGGGGGAAAGGACACAAGTAAACATAAGTACAGGATTAATTTTTTTTTTAAGTCCTCGTAAAGTGATGCTATGGATCCATTGTTTTTAATCAGTGGATCAGTGATGAATTTTCTCTGGAGAGACGAACATGCGATCCAAAAACAATCTGGGATTTTTCCTAACAATCACTCTTTTTCAGTAACCCTGCTATTTGTTAAGTACATCTGCAGACTATCTGCCAAGGACTATCTAGCTGGAAACGTTATTTGCTATTCTTCCGAATTAATGCTTTGCTCACTGATGTACAAATATAAGTATCTTTTCCAGAAAAAAATGTCAACATCTCTATTAATAGAGTGGTTGGTATAAAATCTGGAACTTGAAAACCTGTGCCCTGATCTAGATCAGTCTTCCAGGCCTGTTTTCACCACACTCCTGTGGGCTTTGAAAAATACTCATTATTTTAACAAGCTTTTAATGATTTTTAACAAGCTTTATAAACCTTTTGCCCAAATCGCTATCGCTTTTTAAATTATAATGGGATGCAGCATTTTCAATACAGTTGTGAGACGGTGAAGAAACTCAGGAAAGGTGAGCACTGGCCTAGCCTGGCTGCTTCTCTGGGTGCCAAGTGAGGTTCAAGGGTGGAGGGGTACGTGGGAAGCCTCAGGAAGTGCTGCCAGACAGAGGAAAACTGGGATTATGACCGCATTCACCGCCAGAGTTCGGTATTTACCAAGCTCCTGAAGGAGACGCACTGACAGGTGCTTCTGTTTGCACAGGTTTCCACTCTTTGGCGGCACACCTTAATCATCTAGGGAGCTTTAAAAAAAATAAAAATAAATCCGTAGCCTGAATCCCACCCCCTAGACACTCCAGTTCAGTTGGCCTGGGCCAGGGGTTGGGCATCGGTATGTTTTCAAGCCCCGGACGCGCAGGTGCCGGGCTCTTAATCCCTTTGGGATTACAGAAACTGCGAGAAGCTGAAGTTCACTTGTGACCCCATTCCCCAGAAAAATAAGAGGCATATTCGAACGTATCCACACTTTTTTGCATACAATTTAAGTGGCCTCACGACCCACTATAAGCCCACCCACGGAGTCTAAGTGAAAACTCAGGAGCCAAGTATCAGGGTTGGGGGACCCACAGTGAGAGCGCCTTCCCCAGAGCCCGCCCTCTGCGGTCGCGGGGTTCTCGTCTTTGCCTGCGGACCCTCGGAGGCGGGCGAGGCGTCCCAGGGGAGCGGGGTCTCGGCTCCCACGGGTCGCAGCCCTTCTCCCCTTCAGAGCCCAACAAGGTAGAGCCGTTAGGTGGGGACGCCCGGGGTCGCCGGTACCCCCGGCGGGGGAGGGGAGCCCCGGGTCCCGGTTTCCCAGCGCGACCGCCTCACCCGACGATGAGGAAGATGATGCGCAACGGCTCCGTGGAAATGGTGATGGTGTAGAGGGCGAGCGCGGGGCCGAAGGCTATGGAGGCGCAGCCGAAAAACACAGCCGCCGTCATGGCGACCGCGCCTGCGGGCCTAGCGGGGACGCCGAGTGCGCGCGGCGGAGGCGGAGAGGAGCGCGGGGCGGGGCGGGGCGGGGCGGGGCGGGGCGGGGCGGGGCGGGGCGGGGCGGGGCGGGGCGGGGCGGGGCGGGGCGGGGCGGGGCGGGGCGGGGCGGGGCGGGGCGTCCGAGGGGCGGGGCAGGGGAGCTTGGGGAGGGCCTCCCAGCGGGGCTTAGGTCTCACCCAGCGTCGGGGGCTGCCCGGGGAGGAGCTGCGGTTCCAGATCCAGAGGTTGCATTGAGGGCGACTAGTGCGGGAGCTGTAGCGCCCCCACTTACATCTCACTACCCAACCCGAACACATAGATCAGGACCACGGTGCCGGCTGCCTTAGGGCGAAGAGGAGGGGAGGTTCCCAGTCCCCTTTGGGGCCAGAACCGGGTAAAATTCCAGATCAACTAAAGAAAAACAGCGCCGACAGAGGCAGGATTCTATTTCTAAATAAAGGAGTCTTTTTTAAAGCACATTTTTTCATTTGCATAGTTGTGGTAACTTCCTGCTTCATAACGTATAAAACCCAAGTTGGGAAAGTGGTGACTCAGATGATAACTCACGGAGACAGTACCAGGATGAAATAATGGAAAAGCTCCTTCTCAGGGTTGTGCTGGCACGCTGGTTTTATTTGTGCCCCACTGCCCCAAGTCTTCAAAAACGTTGTTTTGAAGGCATTTTCTGATCACCCTGTGATATCTCCTTGCTCTGTTTTTACTTGCTCATTGGTCTCCCCCATTAAAAAGAAACTTTTGGAGGGCAGGGGCTTTCTTTTGTTCTTTGTTGTTTCCGTAGCACCTAGACGGTGCTCACTAAATATCTGTTCAATTACTGAAATAATTTTAAAAGTGGAACTTACAAACATTTGCTATTTTATATTAATTTAACATTTTCTGAGAGATTTAAAAATTAAAACCAGAAGGTTAAGTTCTCTGATCATATCTAAGATTTTTTTCTCCAAGTTTAATGGGAATAATAATAATGTCTCATGGGTTATTTTGAGGGTTGTGCCTGCACATTAAGTGCTATATAAGTGTTAGCCGTTTCTACTCAGTCTTTAATGTCTATCACGAATAAAACTCATGAAACTTAACATTGAAAAGAAAAACACAATATGCAAAAGCTGGGACCTAAATGAAGATGTTTTACAGGTCACTTCTGGAAATAGGCCTTCAAATAATACATCTGCAGGTATTTAATTTTTATGGTAAAATGTCACCTTTGCCCACTTAAAACAGACATATATATTTCCCATTTACTCCATAGAATACTTCTTCATTCTGAAATATCTTATCCCACACCTGTCGATACTGAGTTTGAGACAGTTCAAGGTGGTAAGGTGACTCACCATTGGATTGATTCTTTTGGTTCTGTCCTGAATCCTAGTTATCAACTGCAACTCCATTATTTCAGCTCCGTGCAGAGATGCCTTCACAGAGGCATAATGTACTTGTGTCCTTGGCGTAAATTCAGATTTTTATACAAGAAATGGTCATCTATATGTTTTCCCCTGCATATTTTATAAAACTAATTGGTTGTCACTGTTCAATATCTCTAATAGATCCATGAGTTCAGGACTAGAAAAAAGTTTTGTTTCTCCTGACAAATTCATATGGACCGTTTGAAAGCTAACTCTTCATACTCAGGCTTTACCTTGACTCCCAGGAAGTGGAGCTAAATTTAATAGTCAATTTATAGCAACTATTGCTTTTTAAATTATAATTATTGCCATGATGCCAGGATATGACTTATTCTTTTATCCCTGTTTTAGTAATTTGAATACCCTATGTGTCTTTTTTTTCATCCTCACCTAAGAAGTGAGGATATTTTTTTCCATTGATTTTTAGAGAGTGGAAGGGAGGGAGGAGAGAGAGACAGAGAGAGAGAGAGAGAGAGAGAGAGAAAGGGAGGGAGGGAGGGAGAGAGAAACATCTATGTGAGAGACACACTGACTGGTTGCTGCCCCCACACGCCCCAACAGGAGGCAGGGATTGAACCTGCAACCCAGGTACGTGCCCTTGACTGGAAATTGAACCCATGACCCTCCAGTGTGCAGACCAAGGCTCTAACCACTGAACCACTTGAGCCAGGGCTACCCTATGTGTTTTGGTTAAAATGGACTCGAATACTTTGGAAGTCGGCAATTCAAGCAAAACTATGTCACAGGAATGTGTATTCATGTTATCTTGACCATATTTCAGTTGAATTTTGGTCCCCAAGTCCAGTTAAAAAATGGGAAGGCAATACAAAACGTAATGACTCTGCCCCACCATCTGTGAAGACATCTTTAACTGATGTCTGTTGGGATAGAAAAGAAAAGAGCAACTAGACCAAACTGCCAAAATAACCAATAAAATAGTCATCTTCAGCGTTCACGGTTATTTACTAGAAAAACCTATTTCAAGTTTTCTCTGAATAATGACATCTCACATTCCTGTTTAAAAAGTGCATAACACTGATTTCAACAATTCTGTTAACAAGTGAAGAATTTGAGGCTAAGCAATAGTAAGATTTTATGAACTTACTATTAGCTTCTCCCCAAGACCTAAAAACATAAGGGTACTAAGTGTGTTGGGAGTTAAGTTCCTAAAAGGTGACTGGGGGAAGGAAGCAAGCACACACCATGGATACAAATATAGCCTGCTGAGAATTCCTGAGAACTGGGTGTTTGCTGGGGGAGAGGGGGCAAAAAGCAATACCATATTTTAGCAATTTATCAAGTAAGGCTTTGACATAGCTACCAGTAATTCACAATATACTAATGAATTCACTTGAGCTTTGTTTTGACAGTGCTGAGAGATGTGTATTTACCTAACCATTCATTCATTCAAAATGCATGCTGGCTGCCTGCTAAGTATCAGGCACAATGTCAGGCACTGGGAATACACCAAGGAAACAGATGTGCTCCTGTTTCCACGGAGCTTACAGTCTCGTGGGGAAGCCAGACAGTCGAGTGGAGGGGCTATGAGAATGTACAGGAAGGCGGAAGGCACCCAACCCAAACGCATGGCCTTTTGGTAACAATAACACCCACCCATTCAGGTCTCATATTCAAAGTCAGCAAAGCTAGGATATAGGGAAGAAATGGAAAAACAAGTGAAAAGTCTTCAGAATGAAAGAAAATAGTTCAGGATGTCCTAAGAATGGGAAGAGAGGGACGAGAGATAAGACTGGAAAGGCAGCAGGTTAGAGTTTACTTCAGGTCTTGGGTTTATTCATGCAAGTGCATGATGAGATCTCCTTTGTACAGATATGGAAAATGGGATTCCAGACAGGACATCTTTGGCATACTGCAGGCATGAGATGATGGTGGCCTGGGTCAGGGAAATAGTGGGAGTCTAGGGAGGGACAGGCAAATTAAAGAGAGATTTAGGAACTGTGCAAACAGAATTTAGTGACTGATGAGCTACACAAATTGAGGCTCCTTACTGGGGAGTGTGGATATAAAACCGAAAGGCTCGATCCCCACCCTGTAGGAGCTTAGAGTCTCGTAGGGAAGGGAAGAAAGCAGACCATTCAGATCCAGTACAGTGCTGAAGGTCAGAATTACGAAACGAGTCTCACTAGGCTAAAACCAAGGTGTCAGGGCTGGGCTGGCTCCTTCTGGAGGCTGTAGGGGAAACTCTTCCCTCACCTTTTCTAGGTCCCAGAGGCTACCTCGTTCACTGGCTCATAGCCCGGCATCACACCTTTTCTCCTGTCCCCACCACATCGGTTCCTTTTCATTCTGTCTCCTCCTCTGTCCCTCTCATCAAGACCCCTGGGATGACACAGGGCCCTCCTGGACAATCCAGGATCATCTCCCATCTCAAGATCACATCTGCCAAGTCCCTTTTGCTACACAGGAAGTCAGTCACAGGTCCTGGGGATTAGAACATGGACATACTTAGGGGCCACTATTCAGCCTACCACAGAGGCACATTTTTAAGAGCCATGAAAAATGCTGAAATTATTTTGGAAAAGTGGGGAAGACTGTCACAGAAGCTTAGGAAAGAGAACATTTCTGGGAGGGAGCAATAAACTCGTCAAATGCTGCCAAGAAGTTAACCATGATGAGGACAGAGAACTGTCAGCAACTTTCTCAACTAGGCCGCTGTACACGTGATGTCACAGAAGGGACAGGGAGGACGCCAAACTGGAGGTGGCTCAGGAGTAAAGGCAAGGCGACAAAGTGAAGGCGGCGTCTAAGGGCAGCCCTCCGGGGAAGCTCCGCGGTGGCGAGAGGAGGGAAAAGAGCACTAGTGAGAGGACACGCGGCAAAGGGGAGGGAGGGGTAAGGACACGAAGGCGCTCAGGGGAAAGGGGCCGCACAGGACGAGAGCCTGAAGGGAGGGGTAAGAGCTGTGAGTCCCCAAGAAACAGGGCAGAGGGGCAGGGGGACGGGTCCAGGGAAGGGGCCGAGAGAAAAGCGGCCTCTGCTGCCAGAGGGAGGTGGGCAGGGGGTGGCTGGGGGAAGCCAGCTCCGGGAGGCTGCGGGCGGGGGGCAGAGGCACTAAGCTGGGTTTGGACTCGCTTTCCTGCGAGGCACAGAGCAGAGGTCTGTCTACCAAGAGCGAGAGGACAGAAGCAGGGTGCCCGAGAGGAGCAGTGAAGGTCCGAAGTGGTGGTGGGGGTGAACAGGGAAGGCGACGACTGGGGACATGCACAAGCACGTGGTGGGACAGCAGTAGGGCTGGAAGTGAAAACAAAACAACAGAAAGTAAACTTGCAAGGGCTGAAAAGGGAGGGATGGTCAGCTCAAGGCGGCAGCTGTGTCGCCGAGTAACCTCAGTGCGCTGTTTCTGAACCAAGCATGAGAAGAGGTCTGGCCATTTGAAACACCTCTAAGTCACAGTTTGCTAAAGCACCCCAAGTCGGCCGTGGTTGGAGTCACACACCTATAAATTCAAAGAAAGGCTTCAAAACGTGCAGTCCAGTTCAGAGTCATGAGTATTTTCATTATGTAGTTTTTATTTTAGACGAACATTATTGTAAAAAAAAGTTCACCTGGAATAAAATCCATTTAAAAAAAACAAAAACACAGCAATAGTATCAGTACACAGTTAATTAATTGGCTTAAACAAGATTAACCATGTGACAGGTCTGCTTTATCTGCAGGAGCTTTTCACAGTAAGCTGCTGGAGCAAAAACATGCCGAAACATATGCAGTAGGATAATTCTATGGAAAAACTAGATATTTTCCATTAGGGGAATGATTTTAGCCAAAGAGTTTACGGTATTTTGCATTCAAGGAACTGCTGTGTCAGCTGCAATCAAAATAAAACCCATCTGTGAGGCCATAAGAATGAACTTTAATAATTAAACTCACATTTTTTAAAAAGGTAAGAAAATGAAACAAGTTCTATTAGTTCTTGGCAATAAGAAATGCAATTGCATACGATACAAGTATTTAAAAAATGAAGTACAATTTGAAAATATCCCTAAAATAATTATTTGCTAATTTTCATTTCTGTAAATTTCAGTCATTTAGATTTTTTTCATAGTGAGCATGACACCTATTAATTTTATTAGTCTTTTTTTAAAAAGGCCAATTCTATTGTAAAATTGTGCTAGCATTTGAAATTTTATTAGCATATCCTGTCACTCTAGGTTTCTCTAGGACAAGGAATTTCATTTTTAGACACCCCCCCCCCTTTTAGCTAAAACAAGAAGGCAAAAGGAATGTAAAAAACCTGACAGCAGAAATGACTGCTTAAAATCTGACACAAGTACACCAACATAATGAAGTGCTGTTTTAAAATTTTAAGCTTAGAAGTTCATCTTTAAAGATTAAGAACTAAATTTATAAAGACATCTAAGTTATAAACTAGAAAAGAGAGTCTGCTTAAGTGTATCACTTACTGTTCACAGGAAAAACTCTATATAAGCCTTAATACAGATTCTCAGCATAGAACCTGTAAAATGGAGTTATAATCTCTTATTAGAAATTTCTGCAAACATTTATCTATATTGCACAGCTAAAATTATTAATGGAGACAGGGAGATAATACTTCTTTTTTGCACTATTGGATATGATGTGTATGTTCTATTCTAAACTACCTCCTACCTTTCCCAATGATGCCTTTAGTTCAAAATGAAACATGTGATCTAAATTGTGTGGATGCTTAAAGGCTGGCTCACTGTTTTTCTACCAGGTATTAGAATACTAGTCAGCTAAATGAGGTATAATTAAAAATAGTCCTTCAAAGTAAAGAGTATAGTCTTCTGAAAATTTATAACAAAGACTGCACAAAATGTCCATGTAAATAGTAAGAAACCCTGCAGCATCTCCTAACTGATGCACAGGTGGGTTATTTTCTCATAATCTGTCTGAAGTAAAATAGAGCTAAAATAAGTTCCCAGTGAAACATTTTACAGTCAACTGATTGACATGCTTCTTAGTTACAGCACATCTGCATTGCCTGATACCCTCAGACTCTATTTGACAAGGTCTAGTCCAACCACTGGCAGAAGTGAGCCCACTGATAATAAAGTGCAGCCACTGAAAACCACTAATACTGCTGCAAAATCTTCCTGTACCTGGTCCATTAGACCACAGAAGTGTTCACACAAAACTAGATTTTCTTCAGTTTCAGCAGGGAACAGACAATTATCTCTCACTAAATTCATTGACAAATAGAAAAAATAATGCACTATATGTACATTATTAAGCAAAGTGGAATATTTATTGGGTCATTTTGCCATGCAAAAGGTGAATTTCCTAAGGTCTTAGCTCAAATTATATACAATTTAGCAAGACTAAATGTAAGAAAATAGCAAGGACGATTTATTTCAGTACAACAGAGCATATATCCCTAACTTGCTGCTACTTCAAAGAGCACCTTTAGACTCATCTAGCTTTTACAGGCTCTTTCAAAGGGAAGTTCACGGAGACTAGTTATTAATCCATATAAGACAAAAGAAGAGGGAAGGAACAGAACAAAAGCAAAGCATTCTATTAAAAAAAAAGGTAACCATAGAACATGTCAGTTTTGGTTTGCAGATAACCCCTGAGATATAAACCAGAGTGTTAAGACACCAAATAGTCAGAGGTAAATTACTAAGAGAATTACATTCATACATGGTGTCATAGCACTTGCCTTTTAGAAACTACTTTGTTATCCTCCAGAAAGCTTAACTGCTTGGAATTTTTTTCCAGAAAATTAGTGAATACAATATGTTTCTAAGAAATTATTTTTTCTTTCCAAAAATGTATCTAATTTTAAGGTGGTAGACTTACAATCAACTTTCAATGACTATACTGGGACACCAGCAGGTGCTTTTAAGCCTATAGGTACATTAAAATCAAGGAGGCTGAAATCTGTTAATAAGTTTAGAGTATCCATCGAAAATAGCTCTGGAATATTTGCTGCAGCTAAATTGTGCATAGGTTTTCAAACAAGTAGTAAAGGTTGAGCGGTTCAAGCATTCTAATGACACATCTTAATTGGAAGCAGAATTCTCCGTGGTAACAAGCAATCCGTTTCCACTTCCATTTACTATTCTGAATTTAAGCATGATGGTCCACTTTGTGAAACAAACCAGGCCTAAGAGGAAGAATAATTACTACGGTTCATTTCCTTCATCTCCTCTTGTTTCTCTTTTTCGTGTTATGACCCTGAAGGCTAGAATAACAGCAGTGACATAATGATCTTAATTTGGCACATAGTTAACACTAAATACCTTTATTTTCCTATGTGGCGGTTTCATCTACAAAAGGTGTCCCAGTACCAGAGTGTGGTGAGAAAGGCAGCTAAGCTTCTGGCTGGCTTTGGCCCAAACGACTGGACCACGTTCTCTAACAAACCTGAGCAGATGGAACTGGTTCTACACATTCAACAACAGCTACTTTAAAAATGAAACCTTGCTCCTATTTTCTCTCATGAAAAGGCAAGACTTTTCCTAGAGGCTGCGTTAGGTCTAATTATTTTTAACTTTTTAAAAAGCCCAAGTAAAAACAGAACAAAAATAATTATTTTCACCATTACCAAGAGCTATCTCTACTAAACTTATGTTAAGTAACCTCTCTTCCTATAGGTAAGCTTTTTGTGAACTAAAATCTAAATCTAACTCTTGTTAACTCTTGTACACAGGGATTATGGTAGGAACTGGGTATTACAACTAAACCAGCAGGCTGAGGAGTAAACCTAAGACAAAATATATTACGCATGCTATTGTGATGGAACCACAATTAGATGCTGCAATAAAACCCTAAATGGTACATTTCTCTGCCCAGGTAAAATTTCAACTCAAGAGTTCAAAACTAGAAACAAACAACAATGGTCAAATGTGTTGTTTTAGGTAACTGGGTGATTACAATAGGTCAAACATAGGAAAAGACAGCAAATACAAACCCCAGGAAAAGTGAGAGTAAGGTCATTTCCAGGTGCAGTTTTTATAGATTAGGCAGAGGGAATCAACTGAAAAGTGATTTATGCAGCTACCCAGACTCTGGCTAAAAGGTCAGGAATGAAGCAAAGCACTAAACAGTAAGAAATAAAGAAATTATGGCCTCTGATGAAGAGAGGGACACTTTTATGAATTTTTAAGATAAACTTTTATCAGAATTTAATGATTCTTATTTAAGAAAACCATAAATCAGAGCCCTTAAATAAATGCTATGAATGTAGTAACATCTGGCCATATGAACCAGAACAATGTCCTTTCATTTTAGTACACTGATCTCTGCTTTAAATGTTCTATTCTTTTTTTAAAAAACATCCCCCAAAGCATAAATTTGTCTAGAACTTCATGAGACAAAAGTGTGCATATGAGAGTATCAGCTGGTGCTATGACAGGGAAAGGCTAACACTGATGTGCAAAGTGAAAAAGAAAGATAGCAGCTTCTGCAACAGGCAACAAAACAAAGAAAAAACAAGTCTTGCATGTGTCTCCACTTCATTGCTTCCAGGTTTGAAAAAAGGAGCCTGTTATTTTGCTAGGCCACAGGGCTGGAATCCACTTGGCATTGTGTCAAGAGGTCTAGGTTCGGTGGTGCTCTCAGCAGCAGCCTGGCGGTGTGATTCTGAGGCTGGGTGACCTGTGCTTTCAGAGAAGCAGGAAAGGGTCCTCTAGGTGTGCTGCAGTCTCTCAGAGAAAGTTCATCAAAGGAGTGAACACCGGAAGAAACTGGTCTTCTTTGATCGGTTTTCTGTTATTTTCACTGGTCCGCCTGCCCCTGATGAATTGCTGTCGTTCTAAAAAACAGAAGATAAAATTACCAAGAAAATAAAAGTTTCATGGTTTGAATCCAGTTATCTAAAAGACACAACAATATCAACCCATACCACAAATGTGTATTCAGTAGAGTATTTCAATGGAAAAGGAAGTAGTTAAGTTACAATGTTGTTGGTTTCTTTGGAAATGGTGGATTATAATGAGAAAAAATGCTTTTAGGACAGCACCTTTTGTATGTATTAATATGAGTTAGGAAGCTCTTTTTTCCAATTCAAAGAAATTATTGCCAAGGGAGTGTAAAGTTTCAAGGGTAATGATGGAAACAATGTTAACATATTGGTATAGGCAATTTGTTGTCAGAGGTAAGAAGAGTTGGTTACATAAGGTATACAATTATATTCAGAAATCATGTTAAAATAAACTTTCAAGGTTGTCCTAATGATTCATCACTGAGATCGTTTCAAATTTAAGCAAATTTTAGCTGCTTCAAGATCGTAATTATATATAGATATAAATATGTCACATCAAAACGGAACTAGATAATTTTATTGCAAAAATTTAATTTGTGCCATTATTATTTTAATAATTTGGATCAAAATTCAATTAATGCCCACTTAGAGAGCCAGATGAAAGCTCAACCAGGTGAATATGTGAGCCAAAAAAAAAAAAAAAAAAGAGTTAATGTGATTATAATCAGACCTATTCTTTTAATCAAATAAACATACAGCATAAATAGGACAAATTTACAAATAGCATAATGAAAATAAAAATTATAAGTGATACAAACCATTTTTCTGTTGAGTTTTGTCATTATATCTCGTGCAAGTGTAAAAAATGCCTAAAGGTAAACCAAAAATTGCATTGTTATATATTTATAATGTATTTTAAATAGAAATATAGAATGTTTTTATTATTATAAGCATATTACTTTAAAGCGTTTGAGAAAAGAACATAATTGTGATCATAGTATACCCATGACTATTGTATCTTATTTTTTTATTATATCACAAACATTTTCCAGTGTTATCAAATTGTCATTCATCAGATATCTTCTGCACCTAATATCTGGCCCATGTTCCTGATATGACGCTTTAGTTATGCATGGCTTCCTCAGTACACCCAGAGCGCCCGGGGGCAGAGGCTCGGTCTAAGCCGCCCTGCACACCCAGGGCGGGGCACAGTGCCTGGTCCAGGAGATGCTGACTATCTGTTTAATAAGTGAATAAGTGTTTCACCCTATAGCTCTAAAATCTGTTTTTACAAACATCTCTGCCTTTTATTCCCAATGTCCTCTCCTTCAATCACTCTCACTCGTATACCTGAGAATATGTATAACCCCAACATTCTCAAATCCCTACTGCGCCGCAGCCCAGTTAACCCCCAGGTGGAAGTCAGTTCAAATGCACGTAGGACGAATCGGATTCGCCTCAGGGACATTTTGTGCCTAGTGTCTCATGACCCAAACCTAACGTTTTTGTCACTCTGTCCTCCCTACTTTGTTTCGAGGGAGCCAAGACTCAGAACTTCTTCCGCTGTCTTCATGCTAACTAACCCCACTGTTGCCTCAGTCTCTGCTCCCAACCACGCCTGATGCCCCAAAAAATATTCAGCAAAAGGTTATTTCCAATCAAGTCCAACAAAAACAATACAGTACCTATTATCATCACTCACCGTGTCTCACTGTCACACTGGTCACCTGTGAGCCTAAACTTCTAAATCAGCCCATCGCAGTTTTATGAGGCTAACTAACCACAGTCAGTTAAAGCTCTGGGAAAACTGCTAACTTCTGCAGACTACGGGCCAGAGCAAGCAACCTGGGCAACTCCCAGCTCGACATTTCCATAACTCACTGCTCTCTCTAGGCCACAGGTGTGATCAGGGCACAGGTACCGACAGAGGCCTAAGCCTTTTCCAGGAAGCCAGGTACCGAGTTCACTCTATGGGAGAAATCCTGCGTGGGCCATCTCAGTGAGTAAGCTCTTCTGCCTCCGTCAAAGCTGATTTAAGAGAGGCCCCTCCTTCTGACAGAAGGAAATCTTTTTGTGGCAAGCAGAGGAAGCATTTTTCTGCTTATCCATGCTTATGTAAATAAATCAGTAGAGACTTCCTGTTTCCTAACACCCATTAGCAACCTGAAAAAAATGAGTTTTAGTTATTTTAAAAAAAAAAGAAGTTCTGATCAGTGTCCACTATCCAATAAAGTCATTTAAGCCTCACTTTTTAGCCATGATGATATAGTGAACAGTGAATAGCCTAAGAAATTAAATGTTATGAAATCATCGGTATTATTGTTAGTGAGTTACATGTTTTAAAGTATATTACATGTAATATTTTTATGACCAGTTTTTAAAATGTTTTTAAAAGGAAAATATTATCAACAATTCTGCCCTTGGTAAAGAAAATCTATTCTTAGAAGACTTTAGGATTTGGTTTTCTTTAACAGTTAACTTACTGAAAATTTTTTAAATAAAGTACTCACTGGTAAACACACTTTATTTCTACCAAATGCCATCATTACAATGTATCATGTTAATCTACTTAAACATGTACACTAAGGGAATTTGTTCAATAAGCTAACAGTTTAATTCTTTCTCTTTCTCTGGTACAGACCTGAGAGTAATTAAGGCGACTATAGGATGACATGAATGATGATAAATGAGCAGAGGAAGACACTGCGCTTGGTCAGCTAGTGCAGGATTTCCAGCTTCCCAAATACAGGGTGAAAGTGAACTTAAACTGAACGTCTATCTTCTGTTCAGTGAATCTTAACTGAGCAATCCAATACAGGGTGTCCCCAAAACATGTATACACACTTTAATAGCTGATAGCTCAATTGATGTTTCTTTCTTTTCAGCCATACTAACTTTTGAACAAAGGAAATTCATCCTAAAATGCTACTGGGAGTTTGAAAACGCAGGTGAAGTACAAACACCGTCTTTATAATTATTCAAAGTGTCCCCCCAAAAATGTATACACACTTTAACAGATAATCACTTAATTTTCACTCCTTTTCAGATTTAACTGATTTGAAATAGGTGAAGCCAGACTAAGCTTTGAATGAAGAAAATTTATCCACTAGACTTTTTTATAGAGGTACATAAAAGATAAAGTTTATGGTACAAAACTGGCAACAGTTGATGAATTGAGGGTGCACAAATACTGAACGAAATGATTCTTGATGTTTGTGATTCCATTGCTTCGAGTTATCAGCAGTGCCTGGACCAAAAGGGTCATCAGTTTGAAAACAGGTGTTAACAAAAAAAATTATTCATTTCTGTAGATTCTTTTAAATTTTGAAAATGAACTGTATGTTAATAAACACCGCTTTTATAATCATTCAAAGTGTGTATACATTTTTGGGGGAAACCCTGTATATTCCATGTGGAGGTTGGGTGCTAGAAATTCAACAACCAGGATCCACATAAAAGTCAGAAGCACAGAAGTTCACAACACAGAGGTGGAGTTCACACAAGGCATTCACTAAGTCAGGAAAAAAAACAGGCTTTGAGAATTGCTTGAACACAGGCAGGTAAGCACTGGTGCTACTATATATGTAACAAGTCACCAGACATTTCTTCCTTTCTTACCTCTTCTACATTTGTGCTGGATTTTGCACTTGTCTCCAAGAATTTAATCCCATAGTCAATTGCTAACTGAAAGGCAAACAGAAACACTTAAATACAGTGCAAGTTGCTTGAACATATAAAGCATTTATATTTTCTAGGATTTTCAAAGTCCCAAGAGTAGGATATCTAGTTCCGAACTCCTGTGGTTCTCTAATATCTTTGCCTTCTTCTATTGTGACTGAAACTGAGATACCCAACTTCATCATCTTAACATGGCACCACTTCCACTCAAAACATGATTTAAGTATAGTAGTTCTCTTTTTTCCTATTATACTTTTAGTTTCTAATATACTTACAGAAAAACTGTAACACTCACCCCTACCATTAATTTGAGATTCATTCACCCCTTTTATCTGCTCTGAAAGTACGATTCTCCAACAGTTACTATACTGACTTTTCATTATTTTTTAATAAATTAGTGCTTAACAGAAAAGCTTAAAATACTAAGTATTCATTGTTTTGGTTTCTATTGATTGTGACACATGTGAACTCTTCCACATTTCCATCTACTCCCAAAGAGTTCCCAGTTCATTTATAACAACAAGATTAAGAAAATGTTTTTTGTGTGTGTACGTTTAATATGTCTTTACTGATTTCAGAAAGAAAGAGGAAGGGAGAGGGAGAGGAAGATAGAAACATCAATGATGAGTCATTGATCGGCTGCCTCCTGCAAGCCCCTGCTGGGGATCGAGCCCACAACCCGGGCATGTGCTCTGACCGGGAACTGAACCTTGATTTCCTGGATCCTAGGTCGATGCTCAAGTGCTAAGCCACACTCACCTGGAAAGTGAGTGTTTTTAGGAGAAAAAAGTTTCAGATTGAAAATGATGTGTCACCAAGGAAAAAAAGGGGGGGGGGGGGCTAAAGCAAAATTCCAAGACTTAAACATTGAAGCCTCTATGTCAACTTAGAAAATGTCACAGAAGTAAAAATGTACACATAATCCACTCCTTTGCTTTGCAGGACACAAAATAGAGAAATGCCTATAAATGACATCCACAGCTTGATGAATTACAAGGAGTTTATTCATAATGATCTAAATTTAATGTGTAGTACAATATTCTTTTAAAAAATGAATTGGAAAATGATTACTGTTGAACTTCATCTGTCCTATTACTTTTTTCCAAAGTGAATAAATTATTTTAACTTTAAAACTGGGCGTTTTCACACAGATATGGAAGAAATAGCCTGAACTCTAGGCTGCAGGAATCTGAAAAAGAACCAATTTGTATCTCCCAGAAAAGAGCAAATTCTTTAGGAATGAGTCATGAACTCACAGTATATAGAGTTGGGTCTCGAATACTAATTCGTACCATTCAAGTATGGATTACATCTCTTTGTTGTTTTTAAAGGATTAGAATACAGGTATTTTCAAAACTTAAATCAGTAATTATACTAAGAAAATAAATGCTTAATGTTAGTAGATTCGAATCTTTACGCATTCAGTTGAAATTTACCTTCTCCCCTCTTTCTTTTGACACTTGTCTTTTGTCATTCATATCGCATTTGTTACCCAGGATCATTCTCTCCACATCTGAAGAGGCATGCTGCAGAGAGAAAAGAGAATGCTACAGAAACGGCCTGAGAAAGACAGTCACTCAACAGACAAATCCTAGCTTGTCAGAAACATACCCGTGAATTCAATAATTAAGACTAATAATCTTTCACTCAACACAAGGCATGATTCAAAGAAAATCTTAAAAGACTATAGTGTAGTCTTTTAAGAGGAGGGGAAAGGCTACAGTGTAAACTTTCTTCCCAAAGGCTCCCATTCTCATGTCTTTTTGTACATGAACAAAGAGAAATAAAACTTATGGTTCTCTAACAATGAAACTTCCAAATATTAGTTTGGGACAAAGAAGAAAAAAAAATTTGGTACTGAGTTAGCCAATGGAGAAGGTATTCTGGATTCTGAATTACGTAAAAAATTAAATTCATGTAGGTTAATATAATTGTGTACAAAATTATTTCTGAGTCAGATTTCTTTCTGAAATGTCATAGTCATAAAATCTTAATGCTAATCAACCTGAAATTAAACCAAACTTCAAATATCTAAGATGGAGAAAATGTTAGAGGGCAAGATGATAAATTGCTGGAATAAAGATATATTTTTGCCAAACAGATGGTGGAACAGATAGAACCCAGGAATCGGATGTTTTAATCCTGGCTCTCTTTTTTAAAGGCTATATTTGCACAGACAGGCAAGTCACTTCTTTCTGAACTCAGTGTGTAAAATGGGGACTTAGATTAAATTATGTCTAAGATTTGGCCCAAGTTTAAAATTCTGTGAAACTGCCCCTCTGCCTGCTTCCGCCCCCCACCCAAATCCAGCAGGACAGTCGGACTGGCACGCAGGAGATCTTGCCCTCTATGGGGCTCCTCAGAGCGAGGGCTTGCCCTGTCCGTGCCCTACTTCTCAGCAGGTCAGCTGCCTCTTCTAGAGACAGGAGGCCTTTATAAGCACCCAGCAGGTATCATCATCCCAGTAGCACCATGATGATCTCCAGTACCATCATCCTCTTTCCATATATACCTCTTCAATGTTTCTTATCCAATTTTTAATATTGTCGAAGGACTTTTCATTTGTGATGTCATAGACCAGCATAATTCCCTATAGAAGAAAAAAGATCTTTATTTAGTACTGTATGTATTTAAAGTTATAAAATATAATGTAAATGTACTCCTCCCCTCCAGAAAGCTTTCATTTGTTTGTTTGCGGTTTTTCTGGTCTTTATAAAAGGGATTCACAATAATATTTTAAAGTATGGAGAAGCAAAAATAAATTTTTCCATTGCCTTGCCATGTAAATAAATACTTGGTTAACATTTTCACTGTTAACCTTTAATGAATTAGTGATTATGGTAAAGATGATACACCCTTTCTATCTTATCACATGATAAGAATCGGCACTAAACTGGAGCTGAAAGAGTGTTTAAGCTAAAACACGGACAGCACTGAGAGTAAGCAGTAATCCCTTCTGTGCGCACTTGTTTATCCCAAGTAGAAACGGTCTTGCTTTGTCCTATGCTAAGACTGTAACCGTCCTGCTTTAAAATGATTTCCTTTTATATAGGCTGATCAAAATGTCTCTGTCTAAGTAAATCACAGACACTTAAAATATAATGAATCTGTCATACAAGTTTAATGAAAGGCATTGTCATATTTTTAAAGGCTCCACGGCTGGTGTTTCTGAAGGGTTTATCTTCTAAATGCTCCAATTGATACCTGTATGCTAATATCCCAAAATCTGTATCACCAGACCACGCTTCTGTATTAAGTGCTAGATCCACCCACCCATTAAGGCACTAGACAAATATTTAGTGGGTGCCTACTATGTGCCTGACACTACAGTAAGTATTACCATCAGTGAACAAGATAGCCAAGGCCCCCTCCTCTCATGAATGGGTAGCAAAGAAAACATTAAGCCAATAATTATACAATTAATTATAATTTTGAGACTTGCTATGAATAACTACTAGGAGTTCTGAGTATAAATGCTAATCTAATCTGGTTGATGGGCTGGGGTGGTTAGGGAAGCCTTCCCTGAGAAAATGACATTGAAGCCAAGGCCTGAGGACTAAGTAGACCTGAACTGGGCAAAGGGGTTGAGGTTGGGATAAAGAAGGGAAGACCACAGTGCCTGGCACATAGGAGAAACGTTATAAATATCCTGCTGACCAGGAAGGCCCACAACCCATTGGACTGAGTGAAAAAAGTGAGTTTGGCAAAAGTGCACAGATCCAATGGGAGACGAGCCCAAGATGTGGCCAAAGAGATAGATAGGGGTCAGACGGGACTTGGAGGCCACTAATTGGACTTCACTTCCTAGGTGTCCTCTGTGATAACCGAAAACTCAACGAAGTAAAACATGAGGGTGTCTTCGCCCACCTCTCTATCTTCCCTTCCTTCTTGTACTTTTGTTTGATGAAGGGCAATACAACCCACCAGCCAGCCCAGGCATACCCCTGGGAGTCCTCTCCTTCACAGTCAGTCAGTCATGGAGTCCTGCAGGCCTGACAACCTCGACAGTTCCCGAATGTGACACCCCCAACCCACACACATGAATGCCTTATTCATCTTCTCAGCAATTAACCTCTACCTGGATTACTGTCATAGTCTCTAATTGGTCTCCTTGCTTTCATTCTTAACCACCTCTAATCCACTCTCTATAAGGACACTGGAGTGGTCACTTTATTGATACCTCTCCACTCACTGGACTCATAATTAAACTAAAATTTCTTAACATGGTAGATAAAGTCCTTCAGGGTCTGGCTTCCAGCTTGATAAATAAATATAAAAATAAATCACATAAAACACACATGTACTCATATGTAAAAGAATCCAGGAAACAACGAAATGTTAACATATCTCAGGGAGGTGGGATTTCGGATGATTTCTTGGGATTTTCAAAGTTCTCTATACTACCTGTAATCTTTGGACAACCAGAAAAATATGTGTTATTGTTTAAATGACAAACTGATATCCTCTCTCCACCCTCCTCCCAGCCTGGGTGCAAATATGCCACTTCGGCTACAAAGTAAAGGAGATTTTACAATTGTCAATGTAAATATTTTTTAAAAAAATCAAAGTGGAGAAGTGTACACTTAAATGGTCAATTTTATGTTATGTATATTTCACCACAATAAAAAAAAAACCCTCAAAATGAAATTTGAATAATTCCTGATTCAAAGCATTTAGCTGCCTATAATATAAACATTAACCAAATAATTGCCATAGCTCTGCAACCCTTTGGGCTATATGGGCAACCTTGATCTTTATTGCCCATGCCTGTCAGTGGCACTCTGGGTGGTTAGCACAGGAAGTGTGAGCACAGTGTAGTAGTTAAGGACACAGGCTCCAGAGTCAGAGGCTTCTCCTCGCAGATTCCAGAGATGTAATTCTAGCCCTCAGTCTCCATTTCTCGTTTGTAAACTGAGGACAGCATGCTTTCCACACTGGATTCTCTTGAGAATCTACTGAGATACTTTGTATAAAGTACTTAACCTAGAACCCAGGACACAGCTTGGATTCAATAAATAGCAGCAATTTTTAATTTATATCTTTGGTTTCAATAGCAGAAACCCTTTGGCTCCTTCCAGCAAACTGACATTATGAATCAGCTGGAAATACAAACTCAAGTATACTAGTTAAAACTTTATATATCTGATATATACCTATAATAACAACAGTTTCCTTAGAGTCCTTAAGACAGTGTTAGTCTATGAGAAATGTTGACAATGCAATGATATGGTGCTTTTCTCCAATAGTCCAGTCATCCATCAGGGCCACTGCTATTCCTACAAATGTTGAAGAGTTTGAAATAGACCAAAGGCTCTGTGATGGTGGCAGACTCCGATGCAGTGCTTATCAACATGCCGCACACCTACAGCAACCACAGTAAGCCTGCCAGGACCACCACTAGCTGAAATGAGACCATGCCCCAATGAGAACATGATGGCCCCCACATCCCATTGGGACAGATGACCTGCAAGACCAGTATTTCCTGAAGATTTACCTAAGACTGTTTCTAGGTCTGAAATTTTCCACTGATTCACTCCTTCATCAAGTATTTACTGAGCATCTACTATGTGTCAGGCACTGGCATTACAGCAGAACAAGAGAGACAAAATCCCCTACCTTCAAAATGGAAAAGACAACACTATCTTAGAATAGCAACAATTTCTAATTATTTGAAGTAATGTGAAGAAAGACTAGGCAGTAGATAATGAAAAATACAGGCAATCCTCAAATCTAAATGAAATAATGCATTTTAATGCCCTCTTTCCTCATACCATGAACTAGAGCTAGACCCCTAAGGAAACATGCTCAACACTCTAGTGTCCTGCCCACTCTCTAGTGAAAACAGGCAGGCAAGTGGGATCAATATAGCACTCTTGGAAAACAACAAACTTGTCAACAGAAAAGCTTGTATTTATAAGATACTTCTAATCAAAATTACCTGTAAACTATTCTAAATCAAACCTATTAAGATGTTCTTATTTATTCCTAAAATCCTTCCTGGGGAAAACAAACAACAAACAAACAAACTCCTTCCTGGCACACAGAATAAGTCCCTTCCCTCTGATTATAATCTAAGCAAAACAGAGAGTAGCTGACAACTGTCTTTCTTAAAATGATGACCTTCACAATCATAAAGGTGTTACAGGGTGAAGTGTGAGGAACACATACATATAAATGCTTAGTGGTGCACAGTGCCAAGGTGAGAGAGCTTTGATAAGGAATCTGCAGTTTTTCTGTGGGGCTGCATTACTGGTGCTCAAGTAACAGAGGGTAAGTAGCAGCAGAGGAGGGAGGGAGGGCAGCATGGTAATGAAGGGATCTGAAGATTCACATCACATCTCCCTGAAAGCAGGGGGACAGCTATCACCCCTACAGCTCTGTCGCCCTGGCATCACTCCCAGGAACACAAATCTTTTAATAACGAGCAGGGTATGATGGTAGCTGGTACCCCACAGTCCACTAGGTTGAGCTCAATAATCTCAACTGCTCAGCCTTCTAAGACTCTCTGAGCACACTGAGTTTCATCAAATTCAAAGCTCCAACGAGTGCTTGGATTAGGCCTAAAGCCAGAGATGAAGGCCTGGCCTGGGCCGACGTTCTAGGGCACGGTTCAGCACAGCTCTGCTTCTCGGCTGCCTTATGCACCACCGTACTCCCAGCAACACACAGAATCTGCTCTGAGCCAACAAGCAATATAAATGGGTCGTACAGATGAAGACTTAGGATGGAAATCGGCGAAGTGATGAGGTTATGCTATCAAGGATAAGGCTATCATGTAGCAAAGAAGGACTTGGTTGTCAAGATTCACCAGATTCTAAACCTCAAAGAGTCACGTATCATTCAGCTACTTCCTGGCCAGCTGGCAAAATGCTGGTGGAGGAGAATCCAGAGAGCTGAGCCATTGAGACTGGGTGTGGTGGGCTGGGAGAGGTAAGGAATGATGGTGGCGGGGCTGAATGATGAGAGGGTGCAAGAAACAAACAGTGAGTCACAAAGCTTGCGGCTTACTAAGAAATAGCAAAGGAATTAACAAAAGGAAAATCACCAAAACATACTCAGGATGTATGGAGGATTCTAAACACCCACAAGCTAATTACTTATTAATATTATGACGACCAATAGCAAAGTATATAGTTACTAAACATTAAACATTTTTTTCACATAAAAAAATCTACTTTCTCCATTTTACTAGACTTTAGCTTGAATCCTATCAACTTGACAAATGAATATTCATGTTTCACTTTCACCTGAAATGTTAGCAAGCCCCCAAACACACTCACCATGGCTCCTCTGTAGTATGCTGTCGTGATGGTTCGAAATCTTTCCTGACCTGCTGTGTCCCTAAAATTTTAAACAAAGGAGAGAGTGGTTTTAAACAACATCAGCAACACTGAGGAGAGACCTAAAGCTAGAGGGGAGAAAATTCTGGTCTGCTCACCAATGCAGTGGTTTCAGGGAAGGAAAATAAGATACAAAGGGAGCCTGTTGTGTCTGTGAGCTGGAGGCGGTGGTGGCCACAGGAGCCTGTCAAGAGCTCATAATAACTTGTGTGAAAAAGTTGGACCTTGACGATAAAAGCAGCAACAAGCAAATCCATGGCCTGCTAGGAGCTGGCATGCTGTATTAGTCAAACACATATGGGAGAAAACAGAGAACAGTTCTAAATTCTTGGACTCCTAGAGGTAGTCATAATCCTTTTAATAAATGCCTAATGATTAAGGCATTTTGCTCTCTTGAGTGAAAGTCTGATTTCTGTACAAAGAAAGCAATTGGGTTGGACTTACTACTGTGTAAATTTGGCTCAACTGAGCACACTAAAATGGATCTCCTCAAGAACTTTTTCAGCTATGGAGCCCATAATTAATGGGAACCTGGAGTTCAACACATAATTGTTGACAATGTTTCCAAAGGCTTTGAAATAGGAACAATATGGCAAAATTACATAAGCTTTCATATATTCTTGCTTTTTAGCTGATGGGACACCATTAGAATACATTCTAAAAAATACAAAAGTAATCCTTATAAAGCAGGTCAAATTTCCTTGATATCTGGGAAAATCAGTATTCTTCAATTTGCCACTTACCAGCAGAACTAATTCACTCCCTGTGCTACTAAGATAAACTAAATTATACAATTTAACTGTAGGGAAGAAAGAGGCATTTGTGAAAATACGCTAGAAATCTAATGCATACCAAACCCAAGCAAGAGATAAGGCCCAAGGGAAATATAGTAAATTAAAAACATTAATAAATCCCTTAATACTTATGTGTACCTTAGAAGATACTCTCATATGACGTCCACCACAGCCAGTGTGTGGTACTACCATCATCCCTGTTCTGCAGGAGAGGAAACAGGCTCGGGTGGCCGTGGTCCCAGTTCTGCCACTAACCAGCTCATGCCCTTGAATGAGACACAAGCCACCTACATCTCTGCTGTTCAGTGCAGGGCAGGCCTCACCTCAGTCACTGTATCCAACCCTTCTGTCACTGATCAGGACTAGCTACATAGGGCACTTGCTTGCACAGGGCAAACAAGTCATGGGGAAAATATAAGTGAAGCATCTTTGAGTAGACCAACTATATTTTGATTCTAACACACTATCTGATTTAGAACCAGCTCTGTAGTGAGGCTGGAAGGGGAAGCCCTACCATACTAAGTGCAGGTCATGAAAACTAAATAGAGAACACTCTGCTGCTAAGAGTATGCATGAGAAGTGCCCTGACATTATATTAAATTCTAATTAGCTGATCACCCACAGGCTCCTAGAAACCCTCCTTATTGCTACGATCAGGACTATACAGCACAGAATCAAATTCTCTTTGCTTTCCCCTTAAAAAACTGTTTTGTATCTTTCACATATTTTGCTTCTTATTGAATACCGACAGATGAAAAGGGTAGCCTGTGGTAACCTCCACAATGTTTTCCAAAGACATACACTGGGAACTACTATCCTAACATATGAAAGTGACACAATGTCCCAGGAGATTTGGGTAGTTGTCCCAGCTTTATCACTAACCCAGACATTTGCCCTCAGGTGAATTTAACCACTCTAAGTCCTAGTTTCCTCCCTCATAAATGAAGTGCAAGTGAATTCCAATACAATGTTCTAATTCTACTCCTGTTCTGAGATACAAAGAAGAAAAACAGCCTAAGAAATAAGTTCATATTTATTACTTTACTATTTTACCCTGTGTAGTCCACGTGGCTCTAAATTTCTAAGCTAGTCTACTTCTGTCATCATCACACATTAGATAATAAACATCGTCAAAAACCTTTCCCAAGGCTCCAATTCTATATGGCTCCACGGAAGGCCCTCTAGTGAAAGAAATTAAACCAGCTTACAGGAGGTTTTTAAAAAAGTCTATGAAGAGTTTCTGAGTTTAAGCCAAAAATATTCAACCTGGCAATCTGGGAGAACCAAATTTATTCATTGTAGTTTGACAAATTCTCCAGAAATTAACCAGTCAGATTTGGGTGATCTTAAGGAGATCTTTGCCCTGCATATTGCAACACAAGAGGTGAGAAGTATGACTTTTTTCTTCCTTATTTCCTAGTCCAGTGTTCCTCATTTTTTTAATTTAATGAGAATATGCAAATAAGTGATGAAATATCAGAGCTGGAGGGGAACTCAGGTATCATCAGTCTAGTCAATCAATTTACAAATGAGGGAAAGTAGTGCCCTAAGAAGGGAAGTAACTGTCCCACGTCCTCAATTTAGGGGTAGTCCTGGCTAGAACCTAGATGTGCACTTCCTGTTAAGGGTTCCTATCACTTGACAACCAAGCCTCATCTGATTTCACAGCTGCAACAACTACAATAAAAAACTAACTGACCCTCTAGAATTTAGTTTCCTCCCCTATAAAATTAGCATTTGGGAAGAATGAGTTCTCAGCTCTCTTCTGGCTGAGTTAGTGAGTGATATCATTCCTACCTTCCCACTCTTGGTGTGCAGACCTTTGAATACGTACCCATTTCCCCTTGGTTCTGATAAAGAAAAGATGTTTTAGCTATCACAGAATGCCTCTAACTTACCACAATGCATATTTTAATTCCCAGGTTCAATTCCTGACTAAAGTAGAAACTCTGTATGTATATATTTACTTACCATATCTGAAGCTTGATTTTCTTTCCATCTAGTTCTATCGTTCTGATTTTAAAATCAATTCCTGCCAGAAAAAGAAAGACATGCTAAATTTCTTCAACTATAATCCAAGTCTTATTAGAAAAAGAACAAAGATTTCTATTGGGGAAAAAAGAAGCTCTCCAACGCCCTGGAAAATGTGAACACAGAGAGGGTGTGCATGGTATGTTTCCTCTGAATACAGGCTGAAGAAAGGAATGCTAATTACTCTGGAAAGAATTCCCACACGTTAAATGCAATGTATTATATGCCTCAGTATTTTGACATAAATGGATCACATCCCCCTCAAAGTTACATAATTTAAACAGACTGAGAATGTGCCGTATTTCCCACTTCCTGAAATACATATGAACAGTGTTTCCTACCCCTCATGCCCCACCCGTCCCTAAAGGTGGCCATGGGACCTCTTCACATGTCTTCCTCCATCTCCTTCCACTTGTTTCTTTAGAATCTGCAACTGGCTAAGAAAAATACCCCCCAAACAAAAACAAACAAACAAAAAGCCATTTCTATTTGAGGGAAGGGATCAGAAAGCCTATATATTTATTTTATACAGTGTTAAGAAGTATTTTACATACATTTTAATAAATGTTCCCCACATCTAACTGGCTAGGGCTGAAATAACTAAAATAGTTTTTGGCTGTACTTTAGAATTACCTGGGGAACTTTAAAAAACAAAACAAAACAAAAAAACCCCACACAACTCATAGCTAGGCCGGCTCCCTTTCCAAAATTCTGAGATTCTGACTTAATTGGTCAAGCACAAGGTCTGTGCACTTGTAATTTTCAAAGCTCCCTAGGTAATTAATTCTAATCTGAAGCCAAAATTAAGAAGCCCTCAACGCCGCCTGACAGGTAGCATGTGAAAGTCCTCTGAGGCTGAGGCAGGCACTCCAAGTTGAACCCCTCCCTCACTTATCCACCGCCCCCCCATGGGAGCTCAAAACTTCTTTAGCAGTTTCAACTACAAAGCACCACAAAGTCCTAGGCAATTATCAGCATGCTCTATCAGGAACAAGCTGCCACTCTTTCTAAAGGAACTTGTTAGTGAATACAACTCAGTTGCAATTTGCTAAATCCTCATCATTTGGCTACTCAGCTTTTAGATTTTTCTGTTCTTCTGCATTCTATACAGAACCCTACAAAGTGGTTTCCAAGACACTTACAAAAAAAACAACATACATGTCAAATATGTATCCTCTAAACTGACTTAAACATTAACTGTAGCTATCTGGGAGGAGGAGAGCCTTCACAGGCTATGTTACCACAACCTTTCTACATATCAACATTGAGAGCACTCCAAAAGGATGCTTGCCAGCTCCAGCTTCATATAATGCATAGGCATAAGCCACGTGGGTTTTCCACTTCTCTGTGTGGCACTTTCCCCCCAGGGACCCTTTTTCGGTACTCTTGTGTATCTTGAAATAGACAACAATCACACCCAAGCCAATCTAGTAGGGCAGCGTCTCAATATTCTTTCCCCTCACCAATAACCACTATTACTGTTAACAAGTACAATCTGACACCCAATATCCCCAGGTTATCTGGCTCACGTTTCCTTCAGGGTACTTCAGTATTGCAGGGTCAGCAGTGGCAGAAGCAAAACTTAGCAAAACAGTATAAATATTATAGTTAGCATCACACAGATTTTACTGTGGCCATCGCTCATTTAAGACTTAATACGCATTGATTTTCATTGTGATTTACCTTTTTATGCATCTTTGAGTCCAATGTAACAAAGACCCTTTAGGATTCTCAGCTGTCCTTTGTCTTTTTTTTTTTTGGTCCAGGCATTAAGAACAATGCCCAACAGGCACTCAATAAATGTTTCTTGATATTAAAATTTTTTAAAAATTTGTAATTTTCCAAATTCATAGGAAGAGAAAACAGGATGGTAGTTACCAAGGGCTGGAGGGAGGGGGAAAGGAGAATTGTTGTTTAATGGGCACAGTTTAGGATTTGCAAAAGGTGAAAAAATTCTGGAGACCTGTTAAGCAACAATGTGACTACACTTAACACTAGTGAACTATACACTTAAAAACAGTTGAGATGATAACTTTTATTTTGTGGGGTGTGTTTTTTTTACCATAATAAAAAAGAAAAAAAATTTCATGACTTTCAAAACGCCATCTGTATATCTGAAAAATTTACTTTCTCAATTGGAAGGTCAATGTCCAACATTCCATCATTTACTATTACTAGTTCATTCAGTTTAAATAAGAGATTATGTATATCAAATGCCTGTTCATACAAATATTTTCCTTATTCTGGCTTATTGAGATCATAACTCCTGTTCTTTCAAGGTTGTTTTTGCCTGCAGTTGGGAGTCATGGGCAACTTTTCCACCTTCATTCAACAAAGCCATTTTGAGGCTCCCTTCAAGTCTCAGTTACTCTCCATTCATTTAAAACATTTAGGAAACTTTCTACTGACCTAGCCTTTTGTTTTTTGTATTTTTTAGAAGGATTACCTTTCTGTTATCTGAGGAGGTTTTACCATTATCTGGGAAACTTAACCATCTTTTCACTATTGAGTGGTTTTCAATGTTTGTAGGAGTTGTGAACTGGTATTTAGCTTTTATTTATGTGCCTGTCAGGAGCCAGTTGATAGACAAATGCTGTAGAGCACAGTCAAATTAGCACAACTTATGGAAAATATGGTTTATATTATTATTACTGAAAAGTACTGAAACAGGAAGTCAAAAGACCTACATTGTAGGTTAGGGTTTGTTGTTAACAACTCTGGGGAGGTTGCTTAATTGCTCTGAACCTCTATCTCCTCCTTCTTAAAAACAATTGAGAGGATCTGCTAGATAAGTTAGGTAGTGTGTATGACTGTGCTGTGGAAACTCTGAATTCCATATAAATGTAGGAGTTACGTGTGCAGGTTCTCTTACCCTGCAGCTCTTGTCACTTCCTGCATGGATTGTGATAACAGCTTCCCAGGACGCTGTGCCAACCTCTCTCCCTGGTCTAATTCCCCTGCCAGCCACTGTGACAATAACTTTTAGCACTCCCTGTGGTGATGTCACCTCACTATTTAAGAAACTGTGGATCCAACTTCCTCAGCCTCGCCATCCAGCCCTTTCCATGGGATACACTGCTCTCCTGACACTGCTCCCTCAGAGCCCTTCTCCAATGTCAGCCTCTGTTCCTCTCAGGAGGCCGCACATGCCCTCCCCTCAGCATGTGTGTGGCCACCTCACTGGGCAGCCTTCTCTGAGGATGTCTCCCTCCCTCCTCAGCTGTCCACTCAGCTGTGTGCATCACTTCTCCAAGGCCTGGCTTTGGCACAGTAGTTCAATCCTGCATTATTTGGCTTATTAACATATTGCTCTAAAGTGCTCTCACATCAAGCAAGGACTCCATCCTTTCTGCCAGTTAGGCTGCACACAGTAGATACTAAATGAAAGGTTAAGTACTCTTATGAAATTACATAAATTCTACTAAGTGTGCAGAGAGCTAAGAAAACCATGGAAGTCCAAAGTTTTCTTAGTAGACCACAGTAACAACAGCGAGAGTGCTGAGAATCTTATTACAGTAAAAAAAAAAAAAAAATCTTTATAGTACACTTAGTTTGACAACATCAGTAGAATATATAGTAGATTAATAATCACTTTAAATTTTAAAGTTTCTGAGGCCACTCCAAGATTAAAAGAATAACCAGTCATAAGAACAACACATTACATCAATTAGGGTGCTTTCTGCTACAACAGAAATCCCAGATCTAACTATCTTAAGGTAACTTGTTGACTCATATAACAAGCCCAGTGGTGAGTTGGGGTTTTGAGATGGCTCAGTCCAGGAGTTCCGGCTCATTTCTCTGCACCTCCTTTGGCTCTGCCCTCCTTGGGAGTATCCATTTCATCCTCTGACTGGTAGCAGTTCCTGACCACAACAGCAATACCAAGAAGAAAAGAGGTCATCTTCTTGTGCCTCTTTCTTAAAAGTGAAGGACTGTTTCCCCAAAGCCTCTAGCAATCTTTCCTTCATGTCTCATTTTTGGATCTATAACCGGATTTGTAACCATGGGAATGCCATGTTCTGGGGACTAAGGATGAGTTCCTGAATGAATCACTGCATGGTCAATTAGGAAGATTAAGTTAATCTAAACCTACCCTAAATTTAGATTAATCAAGTCCCATCCCTGGAGCTGGGTCGCTCCTGCCAGATCCACAGGGCTGCTAAGGTCAGGAGAGTGGAAAAGCTGTGAATCAACCCTAAGATGTTAGAATAATACTCAAATCTATCTAATTAATACGACTTCGTATTCGTAGCCATAGGAAACAGACAAGTCGTGACAGCTCTCCCTATGACTTGGGCAGGAATGTTATTAACCTCGTGATAACCACAGCATTTATCTGCAGGTAACAGTGCCTAGTGTTCAGCCACAAAGCAGAGAGGAGGAAGACGCAAAAGGACAACGCACAACCCACGCAACTCAGATGACAGCTCTGTGTGCTAAACCGTGACCACTGTCAGGAGAGCCCCGTGCCCACAGTCTCAAAGACCTGGCTTGGGCTCCAGCCCCAAAAGATCAGACTGCAAAGGAGGGGCTCTCACATCAACAGCAGCAAAACCTACATTACAGCTCATCCTGCAGTCAGGGAGCAATTTTTTTTCCATTTCAAAGGACTATGTAATCTCAAAAAACACAGCTTCAATGGGCATTACATTTGGGGTCAAAATGTCCTTCACATTTCAGTGGCCTTTTAAAAAGCATCGTTGGTTTTTGGCAGTGTATCATATAATAATTCATGTTCAAAATGATGACCCTGAGTCATCCCATCGCATGAGCAATCCATGAGCCACCAGGCTGCATGCAGCCTTCCCAGCCGGCCACACAGTCCAACACCTATGTTCAGGAGACAAGACTCCAACGTTGCTTCCATATTTCTCAAATATGCCCCATCATTCATTTTTTTATGGCCTGAAAGCAGTGCCAGTTTTCTCATTAATATTTATCTAGTCAATAAAATAGGAAATCCAAATGATAAGGAAACATTCCCATGGGACTCAAAGGCTCATTTTGAATTACACACACACACACACACACAGAGATTCTTACTTTTTCTGAACTGATTCTCATGCTAAACAGTTGCTCATAACTGATACATATGATACACTATAAGGAAGCAGGGAAGCAAATGCGAATCACAGATTTCTAGACTTAGAAAGTACCTGAGAGCCCTGGCCAGGTGGCTCAGCTGGTTAGAGTGTTGTCTCAATGTGCCAAGGTTGCGGGTTTGATCTCAGGTCAGGGCGTATACAAGAATCAACCACAATGAATGCATAAATAAGTGGAACAACAAATTAATCAATCTCTCTCCCCCCCTCTCTCCCTTCCTCTCTCTCCAAAATCGGAAGGAAGGAAGGTGGGAGGGAGGGAGGGAGGGAGGGAGGACCTTAGAGATTGTTGAGTCCAGTCCTCCCTTTGTACCTAAGAAAACTGAGGCCCAGGAGAAACAGCAACTTACCAGATTCACAAAGACCAATTCAAAAAGGGGTTAAAAGTGAATTTTGGCAGTTAAAGATCAGGTCTGCCCAAACAAACAGGTATAAGAATGTCCATGTCTCCTGAGAATTCTTCCTCTTTAAGGGTAACAACAAAACCCTAGCAACAACGGAAATGTCGACAGTAAGAGAACACCTTGGTATACAAGGAGTACTCGTGAGCAGTGAACAACTGCCACATATATCAACATGAGTGAAAAGATCAACTGCAGAAATTTACAGTGTCAAACCATTTCTGTAAAATTTCAAAAATATCCAAACCACCCTGGCCCATGTGGCTCAGTTGGTTGAGTGTCGTCCTGTGCACCTAAAGGTCGTGGATTTGATTCCCAGTCAGGGCACATAGCTGGGTTGCCAGTTTGTTCCCCAGCTGGGGTGTGGCAGGAGCAGCTGATCAATGTTTCTCACATTGATGTTTCTCTCTCCCTTCCTCTCTCTCTAAAATCAGTAAAAACATATTTTACAATATGCCCAAACCAACAGTATGTATCATTTTTATATATATCCAGGTGTAATTTAAGTATAAAAATATGCACAAGAATGATTATCAACAAAATCTGGATAACTATTACCTCTGGAGAGAAATGGAAGAGGAGGGATTGGGGAGGGGTTCACAGGGACTTCAACTTTGTAATTTACTGTTTCTAAAACTGCGTGGTGTACATGGATGTGGAAGTGCTTTTTATTAGGTATACTTTTGTATACCTGGAATTGTTCATAATTTTTAAAAAACAATGACTCGTTTTCTAGAAAAATGAGATATGGAGGCACTCATTCATTCGTGGTAGAAAAGTAAAACCAAATTTTAGAGATGAAAGTCACCTTCTAGATTGAGTGGGGAGGTGGAGCAGGTACTACCTCCTCCGGCCCTAGTTCCATTTAAAGAGGGCCTGTGATCAAGAGCAAGACTGGATCAAGTTCAGAAAGTGAGGGGGCAGATCAGGGGCTTGGGGTAGAGCAAGGAGTGCTGGTTACTCAGATTTCAGCAGGGGTTCAGGGACATTTCCTTCCCTGCCTGGAGGAACAGGAGCTTCCACTTGGGCCAAGGGCAACAGGAACAAGACACATTTGGTCACTGATAGGAGTGGCACTCTGGGAAGGGAACAAAGGAGTTCTAATTTTTCATTCCAAAGGCTGAAAAGAGGGGGCCTGGAGAAGGGAGTTGGGGGAGAGTGGCTTTGCCCTGCCCCTCTGAGGAGAAGTTAAAGTAGGACTTGACGTCTAGCATTGTCCACGAGACTCACAGGAGCAAGAGCTGGCAGAGACCCCGCAGTGAGGCTCTAGTGAGGGATATGAAATCAGCACTTGCGAAAAGACAGCTTATCAGATATTTCTCAGAAACCTGTGGTGCAACTGGAAGCACTGGAGGGAGGGCTTGACAGAGGGAAAGAAACTCTGAACCCAACCCAACCCCACAATTAACAGACCTAACAGGGAAATGAAACTTGGAATGACCAGTATTGGGCCAGCTTTCACTCTACAAATTAGATATAATTTTGCATGGAAAGGGAACAGATTAACAAAATTATTTTACACTGAAGTCAAATTAGCCAGCCAACAAATATTAATAATATAACCTTTTCTGTTTCAAGAGGATAGGGAGGTTTCCCTGGGTTTGTGAATGAATGAAAGGACACCATCACTGGAGTGTGGGAAAAAGTAGGAAGAAGGACTTTTCCTGGCCTTTAGACTAACTCTCTGGGGCCAGCCAGTTGTCCTGACCTTCAGCATAAGCTGTGACTTGCTGCATTTTTGCCCTGTGGGTGGTGTAGCACACGCACAGCTGTCTCCTGCCTGCCGTACTATCTAGGCTTGCTTGGGAAAGTCTGCTGCCTAGCCCAGGAAAATCAGGGGTGGACCTTCAACTGAAGTTTTAAACACCTGGTTCCCACTGAAATTCTGTTAAAAGTCCAATTTGGATGCAGTCAAGAGAGCCATGAAAAAATATTCAGATTTCTGGGACATTGAGCCTTCCAGTGAATGACAACAATGCAAGATTCCAATGCTGGGTTTTGACATCAGTGAAGAAAAAACATGAGTTATCTATCCCCTTTGACCCACTTTAAGAAGCAGAAAGTTAACAACACACTCTTACAATTAAAACATGTACTTTGCTTCTAAAGGACATTTGGAAACAACATCTGTGATCCTCAGTGTAACAGAATATGGGTTATGTGGTTCGTCTATTTACATTTCAGAGATATCCCAGAAACAGAAAAAATTTTTTTTCCTAAATATTAAAATCCACTTTAAGAAATGGTACATTCACTTACTTAGAGTTTTACTGTTAATGATGAAAATACATTGTGGATGGATCCTGCCAGTTTTGAAACTTTGACACCCACATTTTGCTTATGCTTTTTTTGGTGGACTCTCAAACATGGAGATTAATGAAATTTTAGAGTAGCTGGTTTTAGGATAATTAGCTAAAGTCTCTAATTAGAAAAACAGATTCCTGAAATAAAAAATATGAGTCATAGATTAAAGCTTTAAAATACTTTTTTTTCCAAAATAAATTAAGGTCTTGGAGAAAGTATGCAAATGTAGAAATAAAGTTAAGAATGTTACTTAGACTGAAAGAGAGGATTGCTCTTTTGTAAGTACACATTTTTGTAAGTTCATAAAAGCATATTTTCACCAAGTGCCAATTTTGTGGTGTATATTTAGAACCATTTAATTTTTATTTATATTCAAATTTACATTTTTTTGTTTGAAAATCAGAAAGTCTACAGTTTAGAAGGGAAAACTATTTATTTATTTAAAATATATTTTCATTGACTTCAGAGAGAGGGAGGGAGAGGGAGAAAGATAGAAACATCAATGATGAGAGTCATTGAATGGCTGCCTCCTGAAGGCCCTCGACTAGGGATAAAGCCTGCAACCTGGGCATGTGCCCTGACCGGGAATCGAATCGAGATATCCTGGATCCTCAGTCGATGCTCAGAAAAACACTTTAAAAGAAAGTTTAGAAGACACTTTAACAACAGTTTGAAATGATCACTGGGAGCCAAATATGTTAGTTTTGTTAAATTCAACATTTAAATTTTGTTTAAATCCTTTCTAAATTCAGCAGGGAGGATTTTTTAAAGTGGACGAACAAGTAGTCTTTGAATATAATTTGTTCTTAAAAAGGACACCTGATTTTTTAAAAAAGAAGATAGAAAGAAGACTAGAATTTTTCAGATTTCTTTGCTTCTTCCATTCTGTGACTAGGAAGTGATAAATTAAACCCCATTTATGGTGTAAATCAAGTGACATATATTACCACTTCCTGCTGAAAAAGCTGCACATCTTGACATTCTTTGAGAATTCCCTAATTGTTACTGAATTAAATTCAACACTTAGCATTCATAAGATAGCTTTAATCCGTAAAATCTAATCACACCAACAAAAGATAGCAAACTCAAACTAATTTACTAATTTTTCTTTGACAGATACAAAAATAATACAGTTAAGAATAGTTTTAAGTCATGTCTGTATTTGAGAAATCTCCAAGCGCTTTATAGATTTAAATATAAAGATTTAACTAACCCTTTATATGTCTTCGGGAAAAATAAAAGGGCAAAATAACAAATCATTATGTACTAAAAAAAACTACTAAAATATAACTATGTGTTGAATCCCAAATAAAAGGTTTCTAAAATGCTAGAACTACCAAAATATCAAGAGAGAAAACCAGAAATAGCAAACAAAGTGTAATAACACAGCTACAATCCTAGGAAGGATTGAGAATTTTAAATCTGATTAAAGAGCCAGCAGAGATTACCCAGGATTCAGCTCACCACTTGAGAATGGCCAACATGACAAGTCTCTTTTGCAAATCTTGCAGTTTCAGAAGGAAATGTGCTTTAAGTGTTACTCAATCTGGAAGTAGCAATGTGCTTCACGTTGTCAAAATGTAGATTCTGGAGGTTCTCAAAGAACAGATGTTTTACTTTTAATAAAATCTCTTTTCATAAAGGGCCTAATTTATAAACTAAACTTTCTTGAAGAATAAAAGTTCAGAATGCCTCTGAGATTTCCATCCCGTTCCTGTTATTAATTCATGAGCATCTTAAAAACCAAACTGCTCCTAAATGGAACCAGTTGCATCTCCTCTGCTCCATCTACTGTTTCTGAGAAAGTATACTTTTACAGCAGGCAAACCCCTCCAGTATGAGTCACTTACCATTTTCCTAAACTTAGAATTTCTTTGTTTGCACTTTGACAACTCAGGGTCAGGTTTGTTTCAGTTGAGGCTGAAGAGAATATTATGGTTATTCAAAAGATGACAATAAAAAGGCAAATCCCTGATTTTATATACTATGGGAAAACCATACTGCCGAATCACTGGAATTATTGCTGGAAAAAACTACAACTACATTCCAATGATGTTGCACCAAAAATGCAGTGAAACTGATCTGTCAGATCCTTCCAAGCACTGACCATGTATCATACTTTCCACTCATTTAGAGGTAAGTAAAAGCTAAAAAGAAAAAAATTATAAAGTAATAGAACTAATAACAATACTACATGGTGCAACTAACTAAAAGCATCACGTATGTTTCCCTTTGAAAATGAGTTCTTAAAAGAGGAAAAACAAAAAAGATTATTACCAATGTAATGTATGAGTTAGCAACTAGGGCTGAAACAAACTCTGGTTACAATTTTATTATTTTCCAGGAAAATTTTCAAATCACTTTTAAGAAAGATTTCAGCTTATTGGTGCAAAATGGAAAATGTAGTAATTTTCCTCACCCAGTTAATACAAATCAATTTTTTTCAGGGTGGGGTGTCTGAACCAAACTACTGGCAGCTGAAGAGAAGAATCATCTAGTCTTACTCTCCTGCCATACCTACCTCACTTCTTCCCATCCTCTTCTCCCACTGACTTGTCTAGAGAAAAGGAAAGTGATCAGAAATAATAAACGTAACTGAAAATTCACAGTGCTCAGAATCCAGTTAGCAAAAAAGCGTTCTCTTGATCAAAACCAACATCAATGCCACAAAAGTACAGTAAAAGTAAGCAGCACTTACAGCTCACAGCAGCAGGATGACAGATGGATAATGATAATAAGCTATTGCTAATGAGGGGGGTTAAAACAGACAGATGGGGGATATGCAAGAAAAGGATGAGACAAAAATCAACAAAAAGGGCACAGATCATAGTTTTCCCCAATCAAAAATTAAAAACTACCAATGATTATATCATCCTGATTTGTAAACACAACTCCCTGTAATACAAATGTTTACAGTTGACAACACTCTATAACCTTCATGTATATAGTTAACACTTCAAGACAATTATGCAACTCTCATATATACAGTCATTCACCTCTAAACACTTAGGACGTTTTTCTAACTTTACAGGGTGATAAACTACTTCCTTGACTTGGCTTTTAAAACAGAATACAATGTTACAACTGGGCTGGGAAACCCTAGATCTTCTCTAATCTGTGCTTCAGACTTACGGATGCCATCCCGACTAACAAAGGAGCTAGGACACTTCATATTTTCTTTTGTCTCCATTGTCCCCTAGCTAATTGCCACTTTAATCTTCAAACACACAAAGGATGAGTAATAATTATATTCAAAGCATAAAACCAGTAGGTTGTCAAAATATGCTACAGCGGACTTCACATTTGCTCATTATTCCCCAATTCCAAACCCCAGTGTTTGTGGGAGGTGGGGAGGAAGAAAGCCTAAACAATATTGGTAAGAGGCTATTTTTAAAAAGACATCCTGATACTTTACTGGCTTGGAAAATCAGCCAGTGCACATAAAATAGTTTCTCCAAAATTGAAAGAAAATTATTTCAAATGATAAAATTTTATCAGCTTGTTCTTAAAAAACCAACTTCAAAGTTTAACATACTATTCAAGGCCTCCACCCACGCACCCACCCACCCCCAATACCAAGGAAGAGGCCTCAGGTGTTAAAGCGAGAAACTTAACTGCACAGTTTCTACTGCCCGGCTCTCCACCTTGGATAGAACTATTCACCTTATGCTTCCCTTTACCCACTTCTTTCAAGATACATGGTTCTTTTTTTATCCTCTTCCAAGGTATGTTTATTGATGTTAGAGGGGGAGGGGAGAGGGGAAGGGGAGGAGGAGGAGGAAGGAGAGGGTATGTACCCACAGTTCTTTCCAAATCCTGGAGAAACACATTAAGGACCACTTAATGTCTGTTAGCACCTGCCTTTCTCAGGCATGTTTTACAAAGTTACAAACACAAAGTGTTTTTTAAACTGGTTATAATCAGGCAGTTGTCCCAACTGACAGACATGTAAGATACAAAAGACTCATTTGGAAGTCTCTAGTCTGACCTTGGGTCCTGGAGGGCAGTGACTCTTATTTCCTCAACAGAATACCTGGGGGGGAGTGACCAAGAACTATGTCTTTTCTTAGGAAAATACAGACATATACTTTCCCTGAAAATACCCCCCTATACCCCACATCCCCCCACCCCCACACACACATCCCTCCCTCTTACTTCCCAATGCTGGAGTAGCCACTGAAGGCCTTGAGACTTTTTCGAATGAAGGAATATTTTGAAGGAATTCTTGATCATATCAAGACTTATAAAGTATATATGTTATAATGTTATAAAAGCAAAATATAAAGTGTCTATGTCTGTAACTATGTAGAAAACATGTGCATATGGCCAGCAAAGATAAAGGAGTATATTAGGGTAAGTATGTTATGGTGAGATGATTGTCAAAATTATGAATTTAAATTTTTCACCTATTCTTCTTTTATTTTTGCAGTAAGCAACTTTGAAGAAAATATTACACATGCTAAAGCTCAAATAGTACTCACTACAGCTATGCTTCAAATTCTAGATTAAAGAAACTTTGAGGAACTGCTCTTGCACGATCTCACCATTGAGTACAATGCTGTTTCTACGGGGGGAAAGCATAAAAAAGCACCAAACAAACAAGTCAGGCACTTCACCCGAAGGAGCTAACCGAAGACTTCAACATTATTTACCAAAGAGCTTGGCCAAATTTGCCCATCCTTTTCTAATCCCTACAGTTCCAGCTTACTTGCTGTCACCTGAAAGAGAATGCGTGGGAAGAAAAAGACAGGGGTAAAGAAAAGCAAGCTTGCTTTCAGTGTGTCTTCTGCAGACACAAACCCAGGAGGAAAGGCATCATCTGCAGATCGCATTTTCCATGCTATCCCTGTCCCTAATTAGCACAGATAATTCTGAGTTTGCCATACTCTAATTTATTAATCTTATTCAATTTATCTAATCAGTTGTAAATCAGGAGAGGGCAACAGTGCAAGCTTTAATAAAGTGAGCTCATCGGACTTTGGAAGCTGCTCAGCCGAGGCTCATGGTGAACTCCCACATACCCAAAGGGCAACTGTGGTCTTGGTGAATAATTTGCATTGTCTATTTTTAACTCATCTTTCTGGTCATAGGGACCCATATTACAATGTGGATTAGAAAAAAGAAACAGCAGGTATATATAGGTTATTTAAAAAGTAAACTCAGGGGTATAGAGGGTAGAGAATTCTGGGCTCTTAGGTATGTAAGGGGTGGATAGAGCCAGCACATTGCCCTATATAAACAGCTGAGAAAAAAATTAACCAAAACAAATGACCACCAAGTTGAAAATTTTACCTCTGCGACTGAAAAGGTAGCATTTTACAATGTTAAATTTATCTACTCAGTTTTTGAACTGATGCAAAAGTATACTGGTAGCACCCCAACTGTAACCCTCAGTTACTAGTAATATAAAAAACAAAAACAGAATTATCCACTCACATGATCATTTTACAGACACACTGTCATTTCAAGGATGTCCTCGGGCAAGCCTGGGGCAGGATTTCCACATCTGGTGGTCACAACCTTACGTTCCCAGTTTGGATAGCATAGTCATTAGGCCAGGAAATGCATACGACAGTGATGCAAAGAAGTTAAGAAATATGACACACAATGACTGTGTATTTTTAACCCCAAATGGTCTGTCAGCAGAATGGGAAGGAGGGTGAAGGAAAATGTCACTGGCCCTTTTGGGAACAGAAGAGATCACAACCACTGGGCTTCTGATCTTTGCATGAACTTCTGAAAGTGACAAGAGCAAGCAGAAAAGAATTGTACATTCCGACAAACTAATATTTAATCTACCTCAGATATGCCTTTGCAGGCCTCAAGGTTGAAGTCCATGCTTGTGGATTATGATACTGACTGCAACAAATTCTTCAGCCTATGTGTGAGTATAATCCATTTTCAAATTATAGAATAGAAACTTACTGAGAAATAGAAACTGACAAGTTTTACTTGGGCTATACAAAGATATGGCTAAAGATTTCTCAACCACATATGACACAATGAGGTTTAGTTTAGTCAGGTGTAGTCACACTTAGTGAAAATCAAGTTGACTCATGAAAGAGCAAGTTTAATATTTAATGCGACAAGAAGTATTGAGCCCAACATGAACCTGGCCCTGTACTAGCCTCTGAGGAACACAAAGAAGGAAAGTCATGGGCCTCGGGGAGCTCCTAGGTTAGCAGTCACTAAAATTTCATAATGTGAAAATCCTATATCACACTTGTATCTCTTTAGGAGCAGGAACTAACAACAGATGTCGAACCAAAAGAAAACATGATTTTCTAAGATACAAAACTGCCTGCTTTAATCCTGTCATTCCCACAAGCAAGCATATAATTATCTCCCTAAAGGCTGAGAGTAAACAAGTGGCATTTGTCTATCACAAATGGCAAAAATAGTAATAGCAATTTTTCACTGTTGTTTAGAAATCAACTTGGCTTAAGGTTGAAGAGTAGTTGTTTTTTAAAGTACTCACTATCACCTTTGCATTCCCCCCAGAACTCCAGTATATAAACTATAGTCTTAATCAAGTTTGAAACTCTCTCTGAACTGTAAGAGCTTCGATGACTTGTTGAAAACCAAAATGAGCAAACATCATATTTATCAAGAGTGGTCATATTAAGAACTCCATCCATTTTTAAGCTGTTATTAGCAAAGGCTAGCGAGTGCAGCAAACCTCTGTAGCTCAGGTGTAGAGTCTTAAGTCCCAGACTCCAAAGTCCTTTGTTTGATAAACTTAATGAAAATCTATTAAAGAGCTACCATTTCTGGTGTACCTACTATGTGCCAGGTATAACCCTAGGAAATAGCCATTATTTCCCCCCATTTCACCGATAAAGAACCTAGGCTCAAAGTGGCTAAGTAACTCACCCTTCTTAGCTGGAATATTAGCTAAGGAGGAGAATTCTAAAGTGGCACTAACAGTGGACTCTCCTCTCAGAGTCCTCCCTGGGCGTACTAACTCAGATGACAAAGGATTTGTGAAGAACCAGTTTCCAACAGAGTGCAGAAAGCTGAACCTAGCTCTAGGTCATCTCTAGCTCACAAAAGAACAGGTCCACTCCAGTAGACTTGAATGTCAGGTATTAGACTGTTGAGTCCTCTGAGTATGCTTAGTAGAGCCATTCCATAAAGAATTCTTATTCTAGATTAATCTGATACAGAGCTGATCACCCTGGCATCTTTCAAACTGGAAGACTCCATCAGTACATGTCTGTTTTGAACCAAAGTAAATCTCTCCCCCAAGGCAAGGCCCCAAATAAGGGAAGTTCAGGTGAAAGGGCAAAAGGCTCTTAACTGAAATCTATCCCATGTTAGCCTGTAAGACAGGGACTGTACCACTTACACTACACCAGGGAACATGCTCTTGGTTCTATAAGAAAGTTTGGGATACACGGGGTATTATCAGTGGTAAAATGTACTTCTTGGCCATTTGGAAGATACCTTTTAAATACACCTAAATTTCTTCCTATATGAGATGGATGCTTTTTCTCTAATTATAGTTGCATCTTCCAATTCTGAGTTTATAATGAGAAAGAAACTACTGGAAAAAACTATAAATGCTCATAAAAAATTAAAATATTTTCAGCTGATAGGCTGTTCTGTGACATCAATGGGGCTCCAAACCCAATGCTCTCTTTACTGTATCACATGCTTCATTATGAGACACTTTGAGGGATAATAAAATGGGTTGTTTTATACCGTTTCTGAGGCTGCACCACAGGGAAAAACAACATAAAAGAGAAGAAAAACTCCTTTCTGGAACAATGTATATCCGTCAGGGTCTAATCAGGAAAAATAAACCACTTCAAGAATTTACAACAGAAGGAATTTGACACCGGGACTTGGTTACACAGTCATGAACTGCTGAAAGCCAAAGAGAAGATAGTAAAAGGTTTAGCAACATCAGGAAGCCACTACCATCCCTGAGGCAGAGAGACAAAAGGAAATGAGGTTACTGGAGCTGAAGGCCTAAAGTCACCTGACAAGAGGGTGGAAACACTGAGCGCCTGTCCAGTGGGAGCAAGAGCCCCAGAGAAGCCATCTAAAGCAGAAAGGGAGAGAAGTACCCTGGTTTCTCCCTTTCTCCTCCCTGCCAGTCTCCTGCCAGTATCCCTGACTGGCTGAACCCAGTCTGTAGCCACCTGACCCAGGAATCGGGGCAGGGGAAGAGGGAGGAGTGGATGGGAGAGAAAACTGACTGCGGACATGATTAACCTTTAGCTGCAAGAATTTAATGTGTGTTACTGTTGTAAGCCACAGATTTTGCGGCTGTGTAACAGCAAAAGCTAACTGATAGATACTGCCACAAACACCAAGTGGGTAAATAAACAGACAGAAAAATCAGATAAATGAGTAAGTCAACTGTGAAATAATTATTTTTAATAACTGCTTTGAGAAAAACATTTCCGCCATTAATTTGTGAGCCTGGGGAGAGGGCAAGCACCTGTACAGATCCCCGACCACACCCTGGTCCTGAAGGAGAAGCACATTTGAAAACCTGTCTAGCGGGAGGGGGAAAGTAGCCCTGGCCATTGCTATCTCACAGCTTCAAAAGCAACTGGGCAGTTCAGCACGGGATGACCTGGTGAACTGGGAGTGTCATACATATGCTGGCAAGTATGGAGCTAGGCCTTCCAAAAAGGAAGTCTGTCACTGAGTCAGCAATGTGGCCAAGCCTTACGCCAGAGCTGTATCAATATAGCTCAAGGGTAGCCACTGACATGGTGACTCCCAGCTCTTTGCCTCTAAGACTTCCATCACAGTCTCCTTAGTGTTTAATAATCTCCTCCATGTCCCAAAATAGACTGGAAGCACCCAGAGGATGCGGGGTACTTTTTTAGCTTACGGAACTCTACAATTACCCACCTTAAAATACATGGCCCCATCCAACCCTGTTTTTTTTTAACCCTCACCCAAGGATATTTTTTATTGATTTTTAGAGAGAGACAAAGGGACACAGAGAGAGTTTTTGAAACATTGTCGTGAGAGAGAAGGATGGATCTGTTGTCCAGCCTGTAATGCTCCCCAACGGTATGTGCCCTGCCCAGGAATCAAGCCCACAACCTTTTGGTGCATGGACGATGCTCCAACCAACCGAGCAACCAACTGGGCTCTAGGCATTTTTCAGGATCCCACCATTGTCTGGAATATTCTCCATCCTTCCAATCAAGATTCAGTAACTCCACTTCCTCTGTCTAGATATTCCAGTGAGCCGACTCTGCTCACTCTCTACCTTAAATTCCTGCAGAATTTATAATAAATATATTAGATATGGCATTTAATTCTTCTTGTTTCATGTAAGTTTTGCCTTCCCAATTAGACTCAGGCAGAGAATCTAGCACAGCATCCCACTGATTAAGCAGGTGCTCAATAAACGTTTAAAAGAATGAGTGAAAAGAAGCCCTTCAGAAGCAGGAGCCTCATCTTTTACTTATAGCACTGCTTTTGGAACCTCTCTCCTGTTTGCCTAGCACATCACAGGCATTCAATAAACACTTCCTGACACTGATTAATTATTTCTGAATACACTCAGATTCATATACCTCCAAACTGATCCTGCAATGCATCTTAATGACTGACAAATTAAGTTATTTATTTGGATAACTTTTGGTGGTGAATGCAAAAATAAAACAAAAAACTCCCATGAAAATATTTAAATTTTAGAGAAAAGAACAAAGCACAAAACACAGTACTAAGCATACATGAAATAGAGGTTTTTTATTTTAGAATGGAGAAAAGACAACAATGCAGTTTCTTACAGAGACATGGAATTTAATTAAAGGTTCTGTTACCATTGTCTCAAATCTAATCCTTAAAATCATATGTTAATTTAGACAGGTTTAGGAGTCTGAGTGATTTAAAAAATTCACACACAATGAAATAAATACCAATTCTGTAATTATATTAGGAGGACCAATATACATGCTCCCACAAGGGATGAAAAAAAGAACTGGATATATCATGTTGATTAGAGAGTTTTACTTTCTTCAGAAATCGTAATTTTCTTAAAAGTTTGGCAATAATCACAAAACCTTATGTTGCAAATGCCTCTGTTGTGTGGAAACTTCTACCATTGCTCCAACAACTAGAATGGCTTCCAGGGTCCACTCAGAGAGAAAAAGCAGAAAACCAAAACAGAAGAGAGACAATAAACTCATTACCTCAAAGACCCTGACAAAACCACAGCAAGTCAAACCAGCAAGAATGCCCTCCACCAACAAGGACTTGATAATTAAAAGGCTCAGTTTTCTTTCACGGAAAAAAAGGATTTGTCAGATTAAGTACAGCCTCCATAGAACTGACTTTTTAAAAAATTGTAAGTCTTTAGCAGCAAATCTAGCCACAGCAGTAGCTTTCTAGCTTTTTTGACCCACATTTAAGAAACACTTTTTATATCACAGCACATTACACATATATACATAGTTAAATAACTGAAACAAACGGTTCAAAAAATAGCACTTGACCTTTACTTCCTGTTAGTCTTGTACATGCGACTCTTTTTTCTATTTTCTTCAGTTCTGGTCTATTCTCTTGCTCTCCATTAAAAAATAGTTGGTCTGGACGCACTAAATTGACTTCATTACCCAATGGGTTGCAACCCACACTGAAAAACATTGGTCTGAAGAACAGTCTGGAAGCCAACCAAAGGTTACAAAGATTGGTTGCCTCCTGTATGCACCCAAACCAGGGATTGAACCAGCAACCTGGGTGTGTACCCTGATCAGGAATGAAACCTGCAGCCTTTTGGTGTATGGGAGGACGCTCCGACCAACTGAGCCACCCAGCCAGGGTTCAGGCCACTCTACCTTCACTTTTTAATGAGAGAAAGAGGGGGGAAATGACAACTTTAGGGCCTTGCATATAGTAAAATTAAGACGCCATTAAAAGGTATGTGCATGTATGTGTATGTGTGTTCTGTGGTAAGGTAATAGAAAGGAGCAAGGGCTACGACTTAAAGGAGAAAGTGGAGAATTCTAATGTGGAAATACTGCCGAGCAACATGCAAAATTTTTTGAGCATGACACTGCCAGAGATTCTGCTTCCTCCATCATTTGAGATGTTTTGATCCATGGCCTAAGACGAAGAAGCAAAAGAGAAAAAGCCTCATCATAAGAGGGCAGAAGAGTTCAACATGGTTTGTTAACTGACCTTACTTCAGATGAATGAAATGGGAATATATCCTTTAAATGAGAGAATAATTGACTACAAAATCAACTACTTTAGTTTAAAACAATCCAAAATGGCTATAGGACAAATTATACCAAAGAACAAAATGAGCCAAACAAAATGAGCATTGGGCTAGATAACCCTGTATAATGGAATCAAATAATAATCCTCATGCCCAGCCAGCGTGGCTCAGCGGTTGCCCTTTGATTCCTGGTTGGTCAGGGCACATGCCTGGGTTGAGGGCTTGATGCCCGACAGGGGGCAAGCAGGAGGCAGCCAGTCAATGACTCTCTCATCACTGATGTTTCTATCTCTCTTCCTCTCACTGAAATCAATAAAGACATATTTAAGATAATAACAACCTTATCACTATTATCAATACAAGCCTGCATGGGGGCTATTACCTGTTTTACACAAGAGGAAACTGAAGTCCCGATGGAGGGAAAAGCCTAAATCAGAGAGTGGACGAGGGATGGTTAGGAGAAAGGGCCCTGGGACTGAATTATGCAGACATCAGTCTTCAACTTCCAGAGTCCCTGGGCCCCAGCTGGTACTTTGGGGCAAACACAGTATTTGGTCACAAACAGCTTCGGAAGGTATCTGCTGTGTTTGGATTGGGGAAGGGACTCAGGCTCCTGTGTGACTGTGGAAGGCAGGAGGACAAAAGAGCTCTAGATACCCTACCAATTTTAAAGACCTTAATAAACAAGAAAAAATATATATAAATACTATATATGTATTCCACAGAAATATTTTTATTTTTTCTTAAACAACAATATTATATGTAGTTTTTAAGTTAGGAGGGAAAAACAGAACGTGAGCTCTCAAAAGCAGAAACTCACACCTCAAAGGTTACTTAAGAGAAATGAACTGCTGCTGAAACTGGAGGCAGGCAATCCCACCCTAGTCACATCCATTGGCAGAGGCACAGCTTTGTAAACTGTTAGAAACTGAGCACACCCATTTACAAGGAATTCATCACCACTGCAGAACTCTTTCTTAAACTGAAACTAACCTCTTGAATAACTGCATTAGACAGACCCTTTACCTCCCACACTGGAAATACCTTGAAAAGAATGACCAATTTAAAATTTTAAGCACTGGAAATGTCTATATTTTACAAAGTTAGTGCAGAGAAGAAAGACTTTTTTATTATTATCTTGAGAGTAGATATGATATATGGAATAAATGGAAAATATAGAAAGCTATTTGGAAAACATAACTTACCCATTTTAAGTTTCCATACTCATAAATAAAAGCAGTTGGAAAGAACTCATGTAAAAATTCCCCTTAACCAGAGGAAAATTGTTGTTTTTTCGTTTGTTTACTTTTTAGTGTCTATATTACAACTTAAATTTACAACTTAAGCTCTTATCATTATTTTTAAAATGAAAGCTGCATCATCTGTAGTCATAAAGGCAGAGCTTATTGAATATAAAAGAGGCACACATTATACTTCTAAGCACAAGCAGAGTGACTAAATGACCAAGACATTCTTTAGGCACTACAGTGGCTTGTCTGGGCATGTGGCACTATTGGGAGGACCATGATTTACTAAGCACCAATCCACTGACAAGTCATATTATGACTGCTCCCCTAACCAAACCTCTGTCTCCCTTGCCACATCCCACCTCCCTACATATCTACCTGTTTTTGGTGAAACAGTGCCTAGAAAACATTTATCCTCATCAGATTTTATTTGATGATATCAATCAGAAAGCAATTATCTAGTATAACTTAGTTATAATTTCAGGTACCAGCTAGGAAGAAAAAAAAAGAAAGAAAATAAGTCTACATATAGTCTGAAACTGTCCCTAGTTTTAAAAAGAGATTAGTCAAAACCTTTTGATTCCAAGGGGGAGGGGAAGAAAAAGGAGGAAGGGAGAGAGGGAGGAAGGGAGAGAGGCAGAGAAAGGGTGGGACAGAGAGAGGGAGGGGGAAGGAAGGGAGAGGGAAGACTTAAAACATGCCTTAGTTTCTGCCAAAGTCTTATAAAAACCTAACACAAACCTCATAGCTAACTACTGACTGTGGCATGTGCTTTTAATTATATTCTGAAAATGTGCAAGCAAGGCAAAATTATATCATGATTCTCATTTACATTTATCATTCCCTCACTATGGGAATATATAATCACATGCAGGTATCTGTGGGGGATCATATATGAATGAAGATGGGCCTTTCATGATCAAGTTTAAGAGTTCTAGCGTCTTTCTCTTCATACACCAATTGTGACGCAGTTCAGTAGAACTGTTGTTGTGAATAGGGAAACATGCGGGGAAGTCCAGGGGCTATCTCCCCAACATGTATGAGAATTTTATAATAATTTCCCCGATCCCCCACCTTCTGACAGTAAAGTTCAAAGGACATTTCCTTTCCCATATTTGTTTATAAGAATCACTTTGTACTTTACAACACTTTTTTTTGTAAGGGTCCTCTCTTTTTTCCTGAGTTAAGTGATGCCAAATTATCACTACAATATCATGACTCTTCTGGTCCTCAATCAGAATTTCCCCTCCCCTCCCCTAGTTGAAAGTGACATTTTCTAGCACAAAAATTTCCAAACAAAATGGGCTTAGACTAGAATAAATATGAGTCACAGCTGAACATGAAATGAAACAGAAAACGTACTGGTAAAATCCCTCCCTTAAAAACTTTATCTCACAACCCCGGATGTTTAAAAATGATAAACAGGGTAGCCTATGCAACAACAACCTGGATGTCTCAGCTGCTGTGTTTTTTTCTACGAACTAGTTCAGCACACTCTGCTTGGTATACATTAAGGATGCTTCTGTACCAATTCCACCAACTCAGAAGGAGGCAGGACCACAGTGTGCTGTGCTAGGAAGACAGGGCTCCGAATGATGCTGAACAACCAACTAGGGGCATTTCACCTTCTGATCTGATGTATATGAGCTGTACTGGTCAGTAAAGATGTAGCAATACTTAGGATAAGGTGGTGGTTGGTTGGAAAACATACACCAAAACCGTAACTGGATTTAACTAAAGATTAATTTTAAACTCTACCACACTCAACTTTTACTTTTAACAAGATATATTTACAGGAAGTATTTGATCAATATAGTACGAAGAAGCTTTATAAAGAAATGTCAAACTAAGGCTCTCTCTAAAGTCTTACACATTTTTTTCTGTTCAAATGGCCATATAGGGTTAAGTAAGCCTGTCAGTGAGAGAGAAAGTGAGTGCACACACCCTGTGATGGAACACAGTTATAACATCCCACTAAGTGAGACAACAATCTCCCAACCTCCCAACACGTAAAGGGGCAAGAATTCACTCAACTTGGCTGTAGTTTCAGGAACATCTGTGAATCATTTCCCCATAATCTCAGTAATTTCTATACTTCTGATCTACAATGGATATTCTACTATTTGTTCCCGTCAAAAAAGAAAAGTTAGGACAGAGAAGCCGAAAGAGATTTTAATGTAAATACTTAAGCCAATGAAAGCAAAATTGATCATTTACTTTTACAGTATTTGGGCTTTTGCAGACAAGACACACATCTCAAACAAAACTCAGAATCCTCCCCCAAACTCTTCCTGCTTTTCCCTTCTGATATGGCAAAGCCTCCAATGGGTCACTGTGTAGTGGTATCTTTTGTGTAGTGGTAACTTTCCTTAGGTTAAGGCCTGTTCTCCAGAGCTAATCAAACCATTCCATATAGTATTGCTAGGATGCTGCTAGAAAATGCCTGTATATGATGTTAAGCTTTCCTTCTCTTCAAGAGACAATTCAATTTCTCATCTTTATTTAAATACCAGTCACTCATAACACAAAACTAGCCCACAGTTTAGAAAAAGAGGGCCCACAGCTGCAGCTGCCACTACTACTCCCTACCCTCCCCCACCCCTTTGCAATAGAAAAGACGGGATAGAAGAGGTAGTGCCACACTCTTCCTTCTCCATACGAGGTCTTCCATGCCAGAAACCCGGCCCTTTTCCCCAAGTCCAACATGATTTCAGTGCTTCAGTGGAAAAAGTTGAAAAATGGCTTCACCATGAAAGGTCAGAAATCCAAAGGTAGAGAGAGGCATTTTGCACTGAAGGAGGGTTTATATTAGGAGGCCTAGCTGGGAGCCTATCTACCTTCCAGTTTTACTTCTGCACAATTCAAACTCAGGAACAAAAGATTTGGGGGGAGAAGGGAGAACTACACAAAGCAGCAAGAAAAAACAAATTCTTTTTTTTTTTTTTTAAAGAGTAAAAGTAACAGGTTTGTATATAGCTCAAAGATGGCTTTCTCATAGACACAGAAAAAGCCTCATTATCTAGATCAGGCCAAGGTTCACAGGGTGCCTACAGCTCAAGAGAAGGTCCGAGGCAAAGAAACTGTAGCCTGTCACTTGGGGAAAGAGTTTCAGGACCTCCTCTGTCAAAACAAAATCACTTTTCAACGAAGGTTTCACAAGAGAATCTCAAATGAAAAGTATAATTTCTCAATTTAACCACCTCAACCACAGCCAACTTAATCCAATACTGAGATATATAGAATTGGAGTCCAAGATTATTTTATCTTTAAAAGATACAGGGGCAATCATTCTTAACATGTTTAAGTAAACAACTGCAAGCCTAAATTCAGAATCATCAAAAAAAATCTAAGCAAGTACCTTTAAAGGGCCCCTTCCCCAAAGATGAGAGCTTTAATCGTTATTTCATCAGTATCACTCTGGAATTTCAGTTCAATAACAATTTTTTTGAGCACCGAATATGTGCCAATTACAATGTTTGGCAATGGAAAGAACACAAAAGACAAGCTGCTGTCCTAAAAAAAATTATCATGGAAGTGGGGAGGTAGAGAAGGAAGGAGACAGTTCTACTTTGAGGAAAAACATGGGAAATGCCATGCTAAAGTCCAAAGTACTGCAGGGTTCAAAGTGCCACTGAGGAAAGAGAAAGCATCTCCTGACGGGGGAGAGGCAAGGAGAGACTCTGACATGGCATCATAAGAAAGTGACATCTGAGAGCATCAGGAAGGAAAGGCAGGATGTCAACAGGCAAATGTGAGATGTGTTCACAGAACCATCCATTCTGGGTAGTGCAGTGATTCTTAAGACTTTTAAATTTTGTGAATTAGTAAAATTTCCAGAAACAACCAACCAAACAAAAAAAGGTGGTTGTGGTGAGGGGAAAAAAAGAATTTAAAAGAAGGAATATACTAGGGTAGGAACTGTGTATTCCATAAAATTTGCTTGGGGAGAAAATGGGGCTAGAAATAGTCTTTCTCCCTTAGAGAAACAAAATAGCAAGAATTCTACGGCAACTTTTTAAATTTTGCAAATGACAGTGAGATAAATAATGACCAGCTGTTATCACTATCACTTTATAAGAAGCATTTTAGTTACAAAAAATGTAGGAAGCAGATCATCTCAGAAACTTAATTACAGCTGAAGCTACATCGTAGAGAGTTTGGAATAGTAGACCAAAGAATTTATGTTCAATTAAGAAAAGTGAAAAATAAAGGCTTAAGGGGAGAGGTAAGGAATGAATATGGTATATAATCAGAACTATGTTCTACAACCAATTTGATCAAAGTGTGCAGAATGGAATGAGGGGAAGTGAGAGGGGAGCTGCCCAAGTGAGTCTGGAAGTGTCCAGACAACCAAGGAGGATGCTGCAAAGACCAGGTGAGAGGAGGTGAGGTGGCAGAAGAATGGAAAGGCCTTGGGGGGAAAAACCACAGTCAAAGATGACTTCCAGGTTCTGAACTTATATAAATTAAAGAAAAATAATGGTAGTGTTAACATATATATGAAAATTCATGAAAGGGTACTAGATAAGAGGAGGAAATGAATTCATTTGGGGGTGGACATGCAGGGCGGGAGTTTGGGAAAGCCTGGAGATATAAAGAGACAAAGTTGGAGAGTCGCATGTGGAAGGTTTGGAGAGGGTCAGGCTTACTACCTTCATCACCTGGGGATTTCTGAACCGTTAGCAGGAGCCAGCCAGTGTCCTAGGATACAATGGACACCAGATCTCTGTACTCATGGTGTTGCAATCTGGCAGAAGAGACACACTAACGCAGTAAATCACAAAGGTGGGTGTGCTCTCCAATTGTATTAAAGTGTCTAATATCCAAAAGGGAATAGAGGAAAAAACAGAGAACAGATACTTGGAAAATGACTTCAATTAAAAGACAAAATGAGACGACCATGGGTAGCAGAAGGCACAGTTAGAAGGGTAGAAAGCAAACCAGAGTAGACAATTCCTGGAAGGTGGTGGAGGAATGAGTTTCAAGGAGCAAGTAACAAACAGTGACAAATGCTGCAGAGAGGCGGGGGGATGAGTACGGAGAAAAGGCCGCTGGCCTGTTCAGTGAGGAAGGCGTGAAGACCTGGGCATAGTGAGGAAGCAGGCAGTGCAGGATTCTAAGGGGTTAAAGAGTAAGGAGACAGTGGGAAAGTGCAGGTGACAAGACTTCTCTTCCAAGGAATTAAACAACAAAGGAAAGGAGATGGGGAAATGAGTGACTTGAGGAAGCAGCGAATTTAAGGGCTCTACTTATGTGAATGGGGACAGTTTCAACAGGATTGAAAGAATAGCAGAAAGGGCCAGGAGAAAAAGTCAGAAGATGCAAGATAGGAGGGGGACAACTGCCAGAGCTGGGCCTCAGGACAGTGGGAAGGTATTACATTAAGAACATCAACCAACAGGTCAGCAATGGCTCCCTAGGGAGACGGGGAAAGGAAATGAGGAAAGGTGAAAATACCCAGAAATTAGAGATAGTAAGAAAGTTGAGGAAGCTCTTGTTAGGGGGTCATGTGGTCTTTTCTGGAAAACAGATGCAGAGGGGAGTCGTTTGCTGTGATCTGAGACATGAACAGCTGGACTTGAGGAGGGTACCATTAGCCGTCAAGTATACATTCATTCAACAAACTTTTACTGAGAGCCTTCCATGCCCCAGAAATTGGGCATTTATGCCTGGGCATAAATAGGCATTTGTTAGTATAAACATTCTGGGTAAAAGAGAAACAGGTTGATTTTATCGCCTCACATCTAGAAAAAGACCATAAGCAATAAAAGGTGATAATTACACATCCTTCGAGGCTTAGGTATGTGCTAATGGATGAGATATCACTATTGCAGGAGCCCAAAATCCACTCCTCAGAAGAAAATATGTGATGTTAGCTCATTTACTCCACAAGCAGACACAGTGGGCCTGAGCATCAGGTAAGTGAGGTCTGAAGAAGCACATAATGGCTCCTGTTCTCCCAAGTTCACAATCAAGGTGATGTCCTGACAGCTCCTGTGCTTCCCACCACTGGGGAACGTCGAACTCCTTGGAGCATTAACTGAACCTACCATCGCAATCTTTATGCTTCATTAGAAGGCAAGAATCTGGTCATCTGAACATTTTTAACAACATACTTTTCTGGATGCAACATATGCTCAGGGAATGGGCTGGACCAGAGAGTTCCATGGCATGGTTTTTCGGTGCCATTCAACCTCAAAATGAACTTTCTTAAAACCCCTGAAACTTTTAAAATTATAAATCAAATGTGTCACTTCCCTGCACGTAACCCTGCATATGTCCTCCCAACTACAGTCAGACCTTTGAGGACCTTTATGATCTCATCCCTGTCACCTCTTGGACTATCCTTGTATATGTGTGTGTGTGTGTTTAATGTTTAAAAACACTTTTAAACTAGTGAAAAGCATCTCAACTCACCTTCCTGGTCTGTATTGTACAAAACCAAACTCAATTTCAGGTTTATGCCTCCCATGTATGTGTAATCACCACGATGTGCTAAATAGCACAAGAAGGAAAAGTTGGGGGAAACCATGCTTTATGCTTATACTGACCCATTTATTTCCCTAATTCCTTGATGAGACAGTTTAATGACCAAAAGAAATGTATTTAACACAAAATTAAATAACTTAAATAGTATGTATCGATAATGTAAAAATATGATTAATGACTTTTCGAGATTAAAGTATCATCATCTTGATTATTAGGTAAAGAAAAGCCTATTAACTAACTTTCAAGTTGGGTAATTTACTCCATTAAAATAGGCTACTGGTATTTCAAGACTTAATGTATTGTTCAAATTCATGTATGCAAACTATGCAAACAAACTCATTAAGATTCAGGAGACTTCACTCAGAAACTCACTGCACTTAGAATTCAGAGCCCTAACAGAGGACACTGAGCTGGAATATTTTCATCGAAACATTTGTCCTTTCTAGACAGGGCATTCTACACTATTTTGTTTTAGTTTTCACCCGAAGGAGGAATTCAAAATGCACTGAGAATCCACAGCAGCTGTAAGGCTGTGAGGAACTTGCTCCTTACATTACACTGACATTCTGCGCCCAAGGCCAAGGCTGCTCTTGGACACCTCCATATGCCAGAGGAGGCCAGGGGAGGCCAGGGGCAATCACCTTCACTCTGGGAATGAGTTTAAAGACAAATATTTCTCATTCCAGCTTTGTAAAACACACACGGTCCTAAATTTTAAGAACTAATTTTTCTAGAAAACTAAAGAACCCCCCATTATGTGACCAAAATGTTTCTGTTCATATTTTTTTATGGAACTCAGTCTAAAAAGTTCCCTGGAAAAAAATAAAACCCTTCACAATTTACTGAGCCTGACTGTGTGCTAGGCCCTGTGCTAAATGCTTTATTATAGTTCATTAGATCGCAGCGCAACAGTCCTCTGCAGAAGAGGGACTGGGACCAAGGAGGTTAAAAGAATTGGTAGCATCACCCAGCTGGTAAGGAGTGGCACCACTGTTCACCTTGCAGTGCACCGCCTCCTGAAAGATAACCCATATTTTTTGTTGTTGTTGTTTTCTAATATTTCTGAATCGTCTGGGACAGAAAGTCATAGTGGTTAAAACACAGACTCTGGAACCAAACTGCCTGGATTCAAATCTGAGTTGTTTCCACCACTTACTAACTGTGTAACCTTGAGAAGTTATTATTCAACCATTCTGTGCCTCAATAATGTCATTTGGAAAACAGAAATAAAAATAGAATACACCTAAGAGGTTGTTGTGAGAATTAAATGAGTCAATCTATAAAAAAAATGTTAATTCATGTAAAATGCCTAGAACTGTACCTGGTATACAGTAAGCAGTCAATAAATGTTAGCTCTTATCATTAAAAGCAAGTGTTATAACAATGAAGCCCCCGGAACTACCCTTGGTGAACTGGGACTGAGTAGTTCACTCACGCATGTTCACACACATGCATTTTTATGTGTCTCACCAAAGATGTTACACGTACAATAATTTGTTTCATTCTCAAAAATAAAATAAAACAAAAATCCTGCAAGGCAGTTACTATCCTTCCTTTATCAATAAGGAAAACTGGTTAAATAATTTGCCCAAAGCTCTCAAATCGGAAGTCTCAAATCAGGACTCAAATTTGCGTTTCTGTCTCAAAAGCCCAAGTTCTTTTATCTACACAATGTTATTTTGAGTTCTTATTTCTAGTTTTTCTGTTTCATCAGGGAGTCCACAGGTTATCGTTTAGCAGCAGAGTTTTGGACAGGACTTTCAAGTGTGCCCAGCACAACATTCCCTTTTTGCTTATGAAGAAATGGAAGCCCAGGAAGTTTACTATTGACTTGCCCAAAGTCATGTAACAAATGCCATTGCTGGGTACCACACAGCCATATTTTCCTCTTGGATGTTGGTGGCTTGCCTCTAGGAGGCCATCAGCCTTGCTCCTAATCTTTTAGGGGCTCAAAAAACCAATGACCACTGCACAAATCAAGAGTGCAATGGCTAAGTGAAGACCCAGAGGCTCCCCTCTGTAGCAAGTTCATGAATTTTAGCAGATGGACTTCAGCTACTTGGGCCTTTCTGCTTTCTGGCTCACTGCACCAATGCAGAGACTCAGGGTTAGCAAAATCAGGTGTTAATCTAGTCTACAATGTACTGTGATTCTGAGGAAAACTCTGCCAACCAGGGCTTTCCAAACAAAACCCAATTTCACCCTGAAAGAGAGAAAAGGACAGGCTAACATGAGGTTTAAACCTAATTTGTCAAAGGAAGGACGCTTCCAATTATAGTAGCGGTTCCTATCACTGCTACAGCCTATCTAAGGCCATCAACATACAAACTTAACAAACCAACGGCCCCATGTGGAGAGGCAATGCTGAGATTTCCGATATAATTAGTTTCCTTTACACAAACGAGTTGGGTTCATAATTAAATGCTGTTTCTTCCTGCCCACATTCTGCTGTGCATATATTTGATTGCTTCCTAAGAGACTGGGTTAGAAACCAGAAGACAACCCCAAAAAACAAGTCCACTGACCTCCCAGGGCCGACAGGTAATGTGATGCATGTTTGCAATAGTTGTTCCTGGGGCCTGTCCAGGAAGAGGTAGATTTCATCTTTCCACTCAACACACTTCTCAAGGGTTTGCAGGTGTTTACACAGTTCTCACAGACCACTGGAAGTGACCGCTACTACTAGACTAAGTTGCCAGTGCACCGAGTCCCATGGAAAACTCCAGAACCCATCCTGAGAGGAGCAGGTTGTTGGGGACAGACTGCGATCCAGAACTGAAATGTGAGGCTTGAGTCATGGGTCCTCTACCTATTTGCTCGATCAAATCAATGACTCTCTCAGGACCTTAGCTTCCCTGTCTAGAACATGTATATAGTAATCTCTGTCCATGGACAGGATTATTGAGAAGTTTAAATAGTGATGTAAATGGAAGTACTTTGTAAACAGTAAAGGTCCCAGTGAAGGTAAGAGGCAACTGATATTGTCTGCTAATCTCATGACTGGTCTCTCTGTGTGCAAAATCCCCAGTGACTGCGCTCTCAGGATAACGGTCCAGACTCTGAACAGGTTTAAAATCCCTTCACAATCTGCCCTCTATTGCCCTTCGACTGACCCCTTGTTGCATACCCCACTTCACTTGAGGCTGGAGCCAAACGGGATTTCTCCAAGTTCCTCCAGGGGGCTGTGATCTCTGGCAACTGCAGGGAAGAGTCCTCTCTCCTTAGGCTCTCCCATCTTACCCAACTAACTCCTTGGGGTTCTGATTTTAGATTAGATGTCATTTCTTCCTAGAAGTTTTCCTCTACCTCTCCTCTGCATGCCCATAACATTTTCTATTTATCCACTTGTGGTCCTTTTCATCATTGTCCTAAAACTGCCTGGATACCTGCTACTCTTTCCCCTCTCAAAATTTTGTGGACTAAATAATGTTGTTCACTGAACTGAGTGAATTTAGTGAACCTACTAGACAAATCACTGTTAGCCTACTAACAAATCACTGAGGCTCCCTCCCCCAGCGTCTCCTTTTTACTAATTAAAACAACAAAGGCTAAAAAAGAAAAAAGAAAAAAAAACAAAGCCCAGGAGAGGATTAAAGACTTACTTCACCAAAGCAAATGGTTAATCAAGGGCGGAGATGTACTTGAACCCTACATCTCCTAGTTCAATCTCTTGACTTTTCTCCCACAAAATGTTGACTAAGTCCAGATTTTAGGCTATATCATCAATGTCTTTTCATAGCAAGAGAACTGAAGGCAGATAAGGAATAAGAGAAAAGAGACTTAAAGTCAGAAAACCAATGCTCAAGGCCAGGCTCTGTGTGACCCTGAGCAATCTCCATGCCTCTGAGCCTCAGGACCCTTAAGGAAATTTAGCATCGGCATACCTAAGAAGCAAAAGGCTTCGTATTAATTTAGAATATTTTGTACCTATCTCACCATATTTTATATGAAGAAATTGAGATAATTTGAAATATTTTATATATCTCTTTTGAAGAAATACTTTTACAACTTTCAAGTCATTATTTTTCTGGTGACATTTCACTTTATTATTGAAACAAAGGCATTTCTAAGGACAGGACTTGAAAACATTAAGCAGTTTCTTTAGTACTGAGGCAGGACAGTAAGAAGCTAGGGAAATTCCTTGGGAAGTGGAATGGGGAAACTGAGACAGATAACTGAACAAACTTGCCGAGCAGTTTACAGCCAGATACAGAAGGTCACTTCCCGAGAGATAACATCTAGGCCTCAGTTGTATTTCAGCTCCAGGCCCAGAAAAGCAGCAAAACCAGGTGGGCCAACACCAGGACCAGCTATAATGACTAAAGACCCCTGACACTGACCAATCAGTAAAGACCAGGACCCTGAAAGGGCACACCTGGAAAACTGATGCTTATTCTACTAAACCCTCTCCTGAGACCTTCCCTAAGATTCCTGCCTGCAAGAGAAAGATAAAAAACCTCAAGACAAAGGACGCAGGGCACACTTTCCCTCTGGGGAGCACACCTGTGTCTTTCCCTTTCCCCTCTTCTTCCTCCCCTTCTTCCCCCACAGGCACGCATCTCCTAAACTCTAAGGGAACCCACAAAACTTGCAACCACGGGAGCAATGGGCAGCAGCAGCTCATCCCGGGCTACCTCCTGAACCTGTCTCCAAGGCTCCCTTTCTCTGACTTCCCAGTGAGCTAAAGCAGCTCAGCCTGGGCTCTCCTGTTGCTTCTTCTATGCTAAGCCTTTCCTTGTTTCACGGTCACCAGCTTTAATAAACATACCCTCATAGTCACCTGGACTCGTACTGTGAAATCTTTCCTGCACGAAGTCAACCCATACACTACCAGCCAGCCCTAGGAAGACCCACTCAGGGCCAGGTGCCCTGTCTGGCAACAGAACTACAAAAAGTTTAACTGACAAGATCAACACAGGCTCGGCTTTAATGAAATAATGCTACTACAGTACTTCCTTCTGTCTTCATGTCATCAAAACACTAGAGTCCACCTGCAAAAAGAACCCATGCTCACAATTATTAACTGAAAAACAAAAAGTACAACCCTTTCTTCTTCTTTATAATTGATTTTTTTAAAGAGAGAGATGGGAGAGGGAGAGAGAAACATTGATGGGTTACCTCCTATACGCACCCTGACCAGGGATAGAACCCCCAACCTGGGCATGTGCCCTATCTGGAATTGAATGGGCGACCTTTTGGTGCATGGGAGATTGCTCATCCAACTGAGCCACACCAGCCAGAAGCCTTTTCTCCTTACAGACACTATAGTGGTACCTTGGTTTTCGAACATCTCTGTTGATGAACATTTCAGTTTAGGAATACCATAAACCCGGAAGGAAATGCTTCGGTTTTCGAACAGACCTCGGAAGTCGAACATGTCACGCGACTTCTGCTGAGGGCAAGATCCTGAGGCCTAGCTGTTGGCTGTGGCTCCCTCGGTTTTCGAACGTTTCAGAACTCAAACAGTCTTCTGGAACGGATTACATTCAAAAGCCAAGGTACCACTGTACTTGATTTCATGTTCACAGAATGCTGCAGCCAGAAGAAACTCTGAAGATCACGGAAGCCTGCACTTGCCTGCATGATGAGAAAACAGGCCTAGTCTAGTGTCCTTGGGAGGGGATTGTGCCATGACTAACTAGAAAGTGCTCCACTTGTTTTTCAGAGTAATATATACTCTATTTTGCAATAATAAGGAGATAATTTGAATAAAAAGTGTGGTAGATCACATAATGAGATAACAACATAAATTTAAAATGTAATGGTGTTTATCAAAGTTTAAGGCTGAAGGGCCATATAGAGAAACACCTCTGATTATATTATATACATGTTTTTAATTTTAATTATAACGGAATTTTGTGAAAATGAAAGAAATTAGTTCAATTGTCCCATGAATTTTTCATGCTTCTGTAAGAATTGGAAATTTTCAAAACAATAGTAAGTAGAGAAAACAGGAAATGCACTCACTCAAATTATTTTGTTTGTGGGCAGGACCCTTATTTGTACATCACTGTTCATTACTGGTGGCAACTGAGACAAGCACTATTTTTTAATCTCCTAGTTCTAAACAATATAAGCAATCAATACAATCAGAAATCACTATTAATTCTCACACTATTTTAGGCAGAAGTTTCTAAACCCAATAGTTTACTCCAACTGTTAACAAAAGCAAAAGCAAGAGACTGAACAAGTAGCCAAAGAAATCAATAGGAGAGAAGAGAATGTTCTTTTCATTACTCTTGCCAATCCAACGCCTATCCCCAAGCCCTGGTACAAGTGAGGTGTTAAATGGAGACAGTGAAATGAGAACATGGTCTGGGTCATTCCAAAAATGGAAGTTAACTCTCAATAAAGAATTGTTTTCTGTGCCATCTCAAGATTTTATTCAGAGACCTTAAGAAAAAAAGTTAAATATTCTTTATTGAAAATTATAAACAGCTACTCCATCCAAATTCAAAAGCAATTAACAAATTACAGTAGGGTTAGTCACTGACAGCTCACAACACAAACCCTTTTTTGTAATGGATTTTGTGTATTTTTGTTGTTAAACAAAAATTCCAACTTCCAGCTGAAAGTCTTTTTAAAAGAAAGGGTTTATTGGGTCACTGCTAGCAAGAAAGAAAAAAAAAGGACCCGGTCCTGGGACATGAAGTCAAAACCACCAGCAGCAGCACCAGCACCATGTGGGAAAGTTGGCCAGCCTTTCCATACATCAACTAGGGGGAGAAAGATGTAAGTTGTTGTGAAAGAATGTACACTAGCTATAGATAAAGGGGGTGGCAGAGGTGAAGTGACGCTAGTTCCGGTTAGGTGCAGAGTTTGTAAGGAAGTGTTTGCTCCTTTGGATTTATTATGGGCAAGTCTGAAATGTTCATGTGTAAACAAGATGGGAAGTCTCCAGGGGTTTGATGGTGCCTGGTTATCTTCTCTTTTAGATTATAGCCACTTGAAAGTTAATTCAAAGTTCCAACATACACTCAGGAGTGTTGAACAGTCTTGTGAGCTGGCCCCCAGCTATGAACAGCCTAACTGCTCTTTCTCTCACTCTATGGCCCACTATAATTTAATTAAGAACATCTCAGAATTTTTTTTCTTGTCAGTATGTATGACATCAGAATATTTTGCAATACTTATTCCATATAAACAAATATTGCATAGGGTCCTAAGAAAAAAACCCTTAAAACTCAGCTTTTAAATAGATCACCTATATTTCATGTTAAAAACTGGTAACATATTTTAGAGACTGTCCTACCATTTTATATATCAGGAAAATATCTATGAGTTGTTAAAATAATTATTGCCAAGTTCTTTGCCAAAACAGGCAAAATTATTATGTGATGTGGGGGAAGTCATGTCAGTTCCAGCTCTGCCAGCAGAAAGCTGTGCAACACTACACATTGCTTAACTGCTTTGTGGTTGCTTTGTATTATGATGAGGTGAGATCTCCATCCTAACCCAGCTTTTGCAAAGTGCTCTGAAATCCTACAGTGCTGTCACCCAGTCTATCTCAGTGATTGCTAGTCTAAATCTGATGAACATTAAGGACATGCAGAGCTTTGGTATTTTCTCCTGGGAGCTAAGAATTAAAATTCATCTCCAAAGGTTCAGCAACCGGTAAATATTAAAGTGCCTAATTAAACTGATGATGACTGCTATAGGTAGGACAGCAAGGAAATACTTCATCACAGCCAAGTAACAGGGCTGCTGCGGTAACTGTTTCCAAATTGTTTCCACCACTGTATGTGGCTTCCCAAAGGAAGTCCTGAGTAACTAAGTAACACAAAATAAAACAAAAAGCAGGCTTATCTGTTCTACAGACAATTAGGCATCCACTTCCTTTAAGGTTCTTATTAATTCAAGTCAAAATAAAAAAGTCCAAAACCACTAATTTTGGGACTTTCCTATGTTCAGTAGGAAAAGGAGAAAAGGGCCGATCTCTAGACACAATATAGCCAATAACCATTCATCAGTAATATATATATATGTATTTTTTAATCCTCACCTGAGGACATGTTTATTGATTTTTTTAGGGGGGGAGGGACAGAGAAGGAGGAGGGGAGAGGAGGAGAGGAGGAGAGGAGGAGAGGGAGAGAGGGAGAGAGGGAGAGAGGGAGAGAGGGAGAGAGGGGGAGAGGGGGAGAGAGAGAGAGAGAGAGAGAGAGAGGGAGAGACATCAATCCCACATGCACCCGACCGGGAATTGAACCTGCAATGTTTTGGTACACAGAATGATGCTCCAACCAACTGAGCCACCTGGCCAGGGCCACCAGTAACATTTTTAATACTGAAATTTAGACATAATGCATTGGATAGCTACCTATTCACTTTAGAAAATAAACAGCATAACGTGTATGATGTTGCCACCCATTCTCTCCCTCCATTGCCATGGCAGACATCGGGAATCCATGACAGCCCTCGAGTTTGCTGAGCCCAGATAGGACCTCAGAATTCTATACAACACAGCATTCCAGGTGGCCTCTACCAATCGGTCAGCATTAGCATCCATGCTAAAGTCTATTTCAGCCCAGTTTTGCATATTCCTCAACATACTATGCCAAAATATTGAAATGGATCTTCAAAGAAAGCCATTTCCACCCAACTGGGCATGGCTCAGTGGTTGAGCACTGACCTAGGATCCAGGAGATCACGGTTTGATTCCCAGTCAGGGTGCATGCCTGGGTTGCGGGCTTGATCTCCGGTCAGGGGAGTGCACGAGGCGTCCGATTAATGATGACGCTCTCACCATTGATATTTCTCTCTCTCTCTTTCCCTCTCTCTGAAATCAATAAAGATTTTTTTTTTTGAAAAAAGAAAGCCACTTCCTGATAGTTTTGAAATACAGTAAAACCTTCTTTTAAACTATAAAATGGTAATTTTTTCCTGTAATAAGAGCTGAGAACACAACTGCAAACATTAGTTTTACTCCAGACACCATGCTATTCCAGTGAGGTATGCAAGTGGTTCTATATAATAAAGATTTATATTCATCTTTTTAAAAACAGAATTTGGCTTTATTCAACACAAACACCGAATTCCAATCCACTCACTACCCTGTCACTCAAACAAGTGCTGGGCAGAACACAGACACAAACACGGCTCCATCTGCTAATTAAAACTGGGCACAAAACTGTTAACAGGCATCTGTTGCATTGTTTGAATCTAATGGGCAGAGACAAAGCTGAAATGGCTCTTCAAAAGCAAACCCAGTGATTTCACTCATTTTCTCTTTGGTATTTATGTTAGTGGGGGGTTGGAAGCAGCTTATTAGGGAGTCTGAAAGATATGTGAAATATCTTACATATTTTAAAACATCCCTTTAAAACTGATCATAGACTGATATACAACACTTTATACTGGGGCAAATACCACTCTTGTGTAAAGAATTCATATTAAGCAATTTTAATCTTATCTCAGATATCATCTAATCATCTATAATACTATGCAAGGCAGTAGCTAAAATCCAAGCAATGCTTTACAACTTATATAGTGCTTTCGCAACTCATCTGTCCAGTCATCATTCATCCAACTGAGTGGTCATTTAATACAGGCCTTGGAGATTTAAAAGGTAAGTAAGACCTGATTCCTGCCCTAGGGGATTCATGGCAACCCTGAAAAATTGGTACCATATTATTACACTCTATTATAGATGGAAAAACTAAGGTCCCAGCAGGACAACTGACTCTAAATGCCAGAGAACTAGCAAAGGCATATGCCAGGACATAAACCCAGATCTGACTACAGACACATCACTCTTCTTAACACACCACACTATCTCCCTAACATCAAACATGAACAAGTTCACTTCATGGGCTATTTACGTCAGAAGCTCCACATTATGTTCCACGATATTATTATTAACAACCTAAAGCTACTTCCCCATCCCCACGCCAATGTTCTTCTCATCTTGATACGAAAAACTCTTTCCTGCAAAATTCTTCCAAGTAGCAGTTCTAACACACGAAAGGGAGTGTGCAGGCAGTCAGACCTAAACCAGAACCAGCTTCAGGCCATGCCAGCAGCATCCTGGTCTTCCACTTCTGATTCCATGGTTCTTTTCAGATTCAGTTACCGGGTTCAATTCAAAAACCAATTGTTAATTTTTTTCCTTGTCTCCAAAGACTAGATTTATTTCCCTCTAAGACAACATGCAAACCTATTTCCCTCCAACTTTTCTCAGTGGATCCAAACAATCTTGGTGCTGTTGCCAAGAGAATCTCCTCCCTGATTTGCTGCCATGCAGAACAGCTGGCCAAGCTCTTTATTAGAGTACACTTATGCTTAAGACATATTGATATCTGTATCCAAGACTCAGTTTCCCTGCTCCCCTCCTTAATTTGTAGGCTGGCTTTTTTCATGTGCTAGAATACGAACTGAGGAGATTAGTTTAACCCTTTATTACCAAGTGTTAAATTCTACTTTTTCTGTAGTGTTGTTATTTCAAAGCTGTCACTTAGACAGGAAGTCTACTGACAGCTTTGAAAGAACACATGACATTAAAACAAGGCTTTATGTACAAAATGTTCAATTTGAAGCTGAATGTTCTGTGCATATTTTTGTTTGCAAAGATGAAATGAACAAATGAAAACAACTATGAAAATCAAAATCAACTTGCTCTACATATCTGGATTACGTTCAGCCAAATGTTGATATCATCTTGGATAAAACTGTAAACATGACAAAAGCTTGTTTTTCAGTGAGTAAGTCTTGAAAAAGCTTTGAATTGCTACCAACGAGAAACAGTTTTTAATTTTAAGTTGGGGTCAGCAAACCTTTTCTATAAAGAGTAAATATTTTTAAGCTTTGTGGGACACATATGGTCTTCGTTGCATATTCTTCTTTGCTTTGTTTGATTTTTTAATAACCCTTAAAAATGTAAAAAAACATTCTTAGCTTGTGGACTGCAAAAAACAGGCTGTAGGCCACATCTGGCCTGTAGGCAACAGTTTGTCAAGCCCTGATTTTGAGGAAACTGAATGCAAAGAGGAAAATGCAATGCTACAGAATAAAATGTCTAAAAGTGTTCTGGTGACACTAGGCTGCAACAATTACCAGCATACTGCTATTAATATGATCTCATTAGTTATTTTGCACATGGAAGGAATTTTAATAACAGAATGCCCTTTGATCTCCTAGCCTGAAACTACACAGAAAGGGCAAAGGACAGCTACAATATGCTGAGCTCTCCCTGTGTCCACTCCTATAGCACGCTGAACCACCGTATGAGCATTTACTATTTTCCGGAACAGATCTGGCTAATCAAAATGGGAACATTTCACTTTCTCCACATAAAAGCATATGTGCAAAATCTAATTCCTCCCTAGAAAAGGTGGTGACAAATTTACAGAGACGGTACACTGATCAGAAATAGCAGCAGCTTGACTATGAAAAGTCACACAGACTTGGATTTGGAGTTCACTGGAGGTTCGGCTACAACCAGCTGTGCGATCTTGACGATGTCAACTTAACTTTAGTTTTCTTATTTATCAAACTGGGGCAGAGACATAAAGTAGATAATCTCCAAGACTCTTTCTGCTGTCAAACTATGTCTATACTAAAATGAAACCACTCAGGAAATACCCTAACAGGAAGACGGGGGGCAGGGCAGGGGAAAGACAGCAAAGGGAAGGAGCTTAGATTGTCCTGTTAGAGGACAGGACCTGGTTTTCTTTTTCTTCTACCAGCACCTTAGTCAGGACAGGCCATTCCAAGATGTCACCGTGCCCTTGTGTCAGTATTAAAATGCACCCACATCCCTTAGGAAATATAACACATAGCTAACTGTAGAGCCGTTTCCTAGTTGTCTTAATGTTACATTTTCTAGACATTTAATTAAACACTAATTATCATTATGTAAGAGGTTTGGGGAAACTAATTAAAAAACTCTTCTCAGTTCTCAAATGTTTGCACTGAAAGGCTAGTTGTTCCTAGGCACTGGGCCTACAATTTCAAATGGATAGAACATCCCTACTCAACAGTTGACAAATATCATCTGACTGATATACTGGAAGATTCCCAATAAGTCAGTTGAAAGAAAATGTACCCTCCACCACCCAAAGAGCAAAAAGGAAATGAGGGAAACCAGGATATCAGAGAAGACAACAGAACCTTAGAGAAGAAAAAGTATCTGCGAGACAACTGTATCTGTAATGAAAATGACTAATTGTCTCCTTCCTCTCATGATGGCCCCATTAAAAGTGTCTAAAGATACCCTTTTTAAAACTACTAAACCTTTAACAAACCAAAATTAAGTCTTAAAATGTACCCTCATGAGAAGAAACAGGAACGAAGTATACACATACAACAAACCACATACACACACAAACCCCAGGTGTTAAGAAATGGATCTTTCCTGTGACATAGACCTTATCAAGTTTTGTCAGCAATGCTGGGGCAGGCCTTGTCCAAACCCAGTTATAATAACCCAGGAACTTACACACACCTAGATACTTCAAGAAATAATTATGCCTGGGAAGAGACAAACCACCAACTCACTTCAACAACTTCCTATCACCTGGGAATGGGATGGGGGTGTTGAGAGAGTAGTGGGATTTTGCTGCAAAAGATGTGGACACTCCAAGCCCATGTTTGTGGTCAGTGAAAAGTGTGTGGAAATTTTTACTTGGATAGTATTAACATTCACCTTAGCTTCCTAACTGAATTTCAACTGCAAAGCATTAGGTTTCAGATATATACATTCTTTTACTGTTTGAAGGCAGTGTGCTACCACTTCCTGTTGGGGCTCTGGGGCTAAACAAGAGGCATGGGAGATTTCCCCCTCCTCTATGTCCACTGAAGTCACAGCTCATAGTCTCTTTTTACCACATCCACCCCACAGAAAACACAAAGGCTAAGATTATTCGTGAGATTGACCCCATTTAACTGTCTACTGCCTGTTTTAAACAGTTCCAGGACACTGTTTCATGCCTTAAGAGCTGTAAACCTCCATTGAATTGAATTGCAATTATTAAAAAATATATATCCATGCAAGAAAGAGTCTAATCCTTCAGAAAGAAAAGTAATTTTTAAAAGCTACTATTTTAAAAGGAAGTAGTCACTCTTAAAGGAAATGTGGGACAAAAACTAAGGCAAAAAAGGGAAAACTAGTAAGACTGTTACAAACAAGCAAAGGTCATCCAAGGAGCTTAACAGAAATAGCATCCTCGAGACTCCCTCGCTTTCAAAGAGGGAGAATGTTTCTGGGAGGGTCACACTTAGAATGGACAAAAGACTACCCACTCAACTTGTCAGAAATTGTCCTTCACCAACTGGACTGCAGCATGCATTCAACAGCGTGAAAGGGTTACTCGGGGTTCTGACGTTAGTACTGGCATAAAAATTAACGCCCTTTAGTTGCTGTAACAGCTCCAACCAAATCTCTTAGAAATATACTTGAGACATGACATTTAAAATATGCTTCCTCAGAGAAGAAAAAAGTCCCACTCAAGACTGACTGCCAAGAACTTGCAACTTGAACTTCCCTAAGCCCAGGCTTCCTGAGGCCGGGAGGTTTCGGACCGTCCAATCCGCATGAAAGAGACCAGGACACACCAATCAACCACAGAGCCTTTCCTAGTGCTCCATTTGAAGAGCACCCTGTACCCAAATAATCTTTTTTTAAAAATAATAAATTATCCTTAAAACATACAAGTAATCAAATACACTGACTACCACAGCACTAGTCCCCAATAATCCCAGAAATTCATGGTGAAATATGCTGTAAGAACCATTTGAAAGACCCTTAAGTGAGCTACTCTTAGAAGCCACAAATATCACCCAGACCACCAGGAGCTAAGATTCGGAAGGTATTTAATTAACTGCAGCTATTTAACAGGGAAAACGATGACTTGCACAGGCAGCTGAAAACCAGCTTTGATTTCCTCCTCAGTTTACAGTAAGTCAAGGAACTTGTTACCTGAACGCAAAGCCTTCCAGTACAAAAACTGGAAGAACAGCTCCCAGCCACGACCAGAAAAAAAAAATAGAAAAAAAAATACACCCTCAATCAACTGAAAATAATCGGGGGTATGTTGCATGTTGTGATGCATTGAGCAGCTAATCATTAAAACCAACGCAAAACACACAGGGACCCAGGCGGGACTCCTCAGCTGAGAAGCTATTAAACATCTAAGCCCAAGAATTTTAAAAAACTAAGACGTGTTGCTTCTCAGGAGATGGTAGTCAAGGAATCCTATTTTCCTGACCGCATCGTTCCCCAAAGTCACCCGTTCTCTTAGCACCGCGAAACTCGCGGGACAGCCCAAGGCTCCGCAGACACCATCCCATCGTTAGTCACTTTTTCCCTTTTTCCTGCACTTGATCCAAAGGAAGTCGGGAGGGAAGACGGCCGCGGGGCCCCAGTTCCCGGAGAAAGCCCGCTTCCCAGCTGCTCTCCTTCCTTCTCCCACCTCCCCTGACCCGGCGGCTCGGCCTCCCCACCGCACACCAGCTTCCGTCCCCCCTCCGCGCACACCGGCTCCCGGGCACTTTCTCCGCCGAGAATCCTCGCCTCCCCTCCCGCCCCCCCCCCCGGGCAGCTCCGCCAGGCCCCTGCGCCCCGTCCCTCTCCCCGCCACCTGCTCCCCGCCTTCGCTCCCGCGGCTCGGTGCCCACCACTCGCCCCCCGCGCCCGCGGCCCCTCGCCTCACGTCCCCGTCCCCCGACCCTGCATTTCCCCCTTCCCATTTCCTTCCTCCTTCCTGCCCCTTAATCCACCTCACACCCACTGCGCCTTCCTCTCCCCACGACACTTCTCGTGTCCCTCCGAGACCCTTCCCTGTCACCCCCGCCCTCTCATTTCCCCCAGCACCCTCAGTCCTTGTTCCTCGGGTTCCCCTTCCCCTTTCTCTGCCCCCAAGTTTCCCCTTCACCTCCCAGCCTCGCCCCTCCGCCCGCCCCTTACCTCTCTCCGCCACCCTCGCCCGCGGCCCCCGGGGCCCCGAGCCCTCTCCCGCCGCCCTCTCCCAGGCCCCTCGCCCCCGCCCCCGCCCCCTACTCCTCACTCCGCGGCCCCGGCCGCGGCCCCTCCCTCACCGATGGTGGAGATGAAGGTGGTGTTGAAGGCGTCCTCGGAAAAGCGGAAAAGGAGGCACGTCTTGCCCACCCCCGAGTCGCCGATCAGCAGCAGCTTGAACAGATAATCGTACGTCTTCGCCATCTTCGCGCTCCGGCCCTCTGACCGGGAGCGAGAGCGGCCGCGGAACGAGGCTGGGAGGGGGCCGCGGCGAGGGGGCGTGCCCGCCCCGCCGCCGCCGCGCGCCCCGCCCCGCGCCCCGCGCCCCGCCCCTGCCCTCGGAGAAGGCCTGCGCGCCCCGCCCCGCCTGGCCAATCCGCGGGGGCTTTGTCATCACCGCCCCGCGCCCCGGGGCTTCATGGGACTTGTAGTTCCTTGGACCGTCTTCGGGCGTGCCTGGCGCCCGCCGTAAGGACTGCCCGCGACTATAAAAGATCAGCTCTCGGCTGGGTGACCAGGTGGACTGGGCGTTTCCCTCCAAATGAGGAAGGGAAGCCAGGTGTCTAACCCGCGTACCGCGCCGCGGGTACTCAACGTCATTTCTTTGTGTGCGGGCGCCTTTCAAATCCAGGACCTCGGAATCGCAGTCCCGGGGCTCCTGCATCTCTCCTGCCGGGACCCGGAGCTGAGCTGCTTTTCTTCCTTACCGCTGCTGTGGCGCAGCCTGCGGATTACCTGCAGTGCCCTGTCTGGCTTCTCCTCCGGTTCCTGCCCCGCACTTGCTCTAAGCCCCTCCTGCAGCCCCTCAGTCACAGAGCTGGAAAAGAGCGATTGCCGTTCTGACTTCAACCCCACTCCTGTTCTCTTCTTCAGGCCTCCAGACCAAAGCCAGATACGATGGGTAGTTTCGAAGATCTGCTATGCAGACCGCTCCCCTCCCCCCGCAGGAGAATGGATTAAAAAAAATGTTGCAATTGAAAATAGTAAGGGTTTTTGCTACAGGTCTGTGCCCTTAAAAATTGCATCGCCCTGGCCAGTTTTGCTCAGTGGTTGGACCCTTGGCTGGCCCATGGAAGGGTCTCCTTAGATTGCCGGTCAAGGGCAGTACCTCAGTTGCAGGCTCAGTCCCTGACCCGGCTGGGGTGCGTGCGGGAGGCAACCAATCTACATGTCTCTTTCACATTGATGTTTCTCTCCCCCCTCCTTTAAAAAAAAAGAAAAATCAATGGAAAAAAATATTTTCAGGTGAAGATTAAAAAAAATTTTTTTTGGCAAGCATCATGTGAGGAAGGAATTATGACCATGGGAATCTAGAGACGAAGATTTGAGTTTTGTCTTGGCTTAGCTGTTTAAATGCACACCGGCTCTCTGCACCTAGGTTTTCTCGTCTGTAAAATGGGTATAAAACAAGCTGTTTCATAGGATTGCAGGGAAAATTAAATGGATACTGAACGTGAATGCACTTTGAAATCCACAAGGCATTATACAAATGTTAGTGGTGATGGTTATCTTCAACCCTCAGAAGGCAGGCCCTCACTTAATGGATAACAAATGGGGGGGGTCAACATTCTGTCATACCCAACTTAATCCTTTACTTACTGTCTCAGACTATTCTTTGTTTTTGTGGATGCACTACTTTCAGGCCTTTCATTCGCTAGTGGCAGAAACCCAACCAGATCAAGTTCTCCAGGAAGGAGTGTTTACTGACTAAGGTTAAGTTGAAGGAAAATAAACAGCTAAGGAGGTCTGGGACCAGACGCTCCACCCAGTCAGGGCTCTCTTTCTCTCATCTCTACTTTTCCCTTCTCAGTTTTAATTCTAATATGTCAAATGCTGGCAGATAAGACCCACATGAACAAAAGCTCTTTAGGATCCTCAATCATTTTTAAGAGGATAAAGGGATCCTGAGGCCAAAATATTTGAGAAACACTGGCCTAGGCATTTACCATAGATCTAAGGAAACACCTTCTGGTAGGTTACAGGAGGTTATTAAGGGAACCAGTGGACTCACCCGTTAGTGGAATAAGAAAAACTTGGACAGTTATTTGAGCAGGCTTTTATTAAAAAAAAAAAGTTGAGTGTTTTGTGACTTATGTACAATGACAGTGATATTCCATTCTTAGCCTTGGTATGGAAGAAGATTCAGTTGGCCCTAGTACTGGCCTTCACCTTCTATGTGGAAAGAAGATGAAATGTATCATTAATTCACACTTATTGATCATATAGTACCCAGAGGGTAGCCGCTAATCTAGTCCAATTCCTAGAGTCCACTTGATGGGAACAAAGCTCTAAGGAGTACAAAAGTCACAGCTTCTGCTACCTAATGAGGCGGGATTCTGCCCTCTGGCCCAGGCCGAGCCTCCTTGCCCCAGCCAGTTCTCGGGCAAGTCTCTGAACTTGGCCTCAACCAAGGCTGAACAAGTGTGGACTGCTCATTTCTACACCTTCATCTTTATTCTGGAAAAGAAGGGGGGAGAAATATGCAAAGACCAGGGGGATCTTCTTCCTTTTATAAAATGTGTGCCGATTAAAGTAACTTTTAGTTCCACTATCTGCATGCACTGTTGGCATTCTCTTTTTGTGTGAGTAACAACACACTGCCTCCTGCACCGAAGAGTCTCAAGTTCAATTCCCAGTCAGGGCACACATCCAGGCTGCGGGTTCCATCTCAGGTTGGGGAGCATGCAGGGGCAGCCTAGTGATGTTTCTCTCTTGCATTCATGCTCCTCTCTCTCTAAAAAATCAATAGAAAAATCTTTTTTTTAAAAAGCGCTGGCCAGTGTGGCTCACTTGGTTGGAGCATCACCCAATACACTGAAGGTCGTGGGTTCCATCCCGTCAGTCAGGGCACATACCCAGGTTGCGGGGTTCAATCCCCAGTTGGAGTGCGTATGGGAGGCAAGTGGCTGATGTTTCTCAAATCGATGTTCCTCTCCCTCTCCTTTCCTCTCTCTCTAAAATCAATAAAAAACATCCTCAGGTGACGAATAAATAAATAAATAAATAAATAATAAACAGAACATGCTGATGTGGTAAAGAACTTAAGTTCAGAAGAGGAGCTAGAGTTAGGAATTTTAAAGTCCCTAAATTTCCTTAGGGGAATTTCATTACTTGATGGGAATTTTCTTAACAATTCTGTTTTATTTTCACTTCCCCGGTTTTTCTCTACTACCACGTGCATATAATGTTGTGACTTTCTAACAGGTAAGTCTGTGCACCACTGTTGAACCATTCAAGCATTTTGGTATATTGACATTACTTCGAAGAATTCCATTTTTCCCTTTTATGCATTATTAATCTTCATATTTTGTTCAACAGTATGTTACTTAGAGATGAGATTTTGGTGGTAGTAGCAGTACTATTGAATCAAGGTATTTTTGCTCAGAGGAGGACAATATATTTGTAGATCTGAGAGTACCACAGGTAACAGGTTGCTGGTTGCCACTTTCTCTAAGTGGCATCTTTGGATCTCTTTCCAAAGAAAACCACATCAATACTCTTTTGCCAGTTACCCAAACCCACCCTTGAAATGCTACATCACTGCAGAGCACTAGGCAGACCAGCACATTCAATTTGCCCCTGGAAATGTTTATTGAAGCTTTTGGACATGGCAGCTTGGCTTACAGAAATCTAGATGTCCAAGGAGTTTATCCTCTGTGGGTTTTGTCAGGCCAGCACTCTTTCTTCATGCTTTTGGGAAGCTGCTCTTCCCCCACTGGGGACTGTGAATCATGGTACTTTACTCCTCCAGCCACAGAGATGGGCATGTGACCAGGCTGGGTCAATTTGGGTTCTTCCCTGTGAATTTTCTAATGATGCCAAAAGCACATCTGTCTGGTGTGAGGTCTCCAGGAGCTTTTGGTTTTCATTAGATTCCGGTTCATTTTACTGTATTCTCTTGTTGCTGCCCTCCTTGATATGTTTAGTCTGTCACCAGGCTAGCTTTCCTTGTGGCGGCAAGCAAGGCTGCTATGTTGCATGATTCCAAAGGCTTTGTTCACTTCTTATAGTAGTTTATTCATCCTGGGGGTTAAAGACCTTCAGGAATCTACAAACATATTCTTGAGGGTATGTGTGTTCTCTAGGCAAATTTTCAAATTAATTCAGGCATTCTTTAACTGATTTAATTTGCTCCATGACACTTGAGTGCAAGAAATGTCACCTCTCTTAATTGCTGAAATGAAATTATATTTGGCTGAGACTCCTGCTTGTCAAGGGCTGGCACAATGGGTAGCAATCATTCTTGGGACTTTTTCTCCCCTTAATCGTATCCTACAAGAATCCAGGCACTTAAGTGGTCCTGAAAAATTAGGGGCAAAGTATCCTCTGGCCATCAGTCTGCACCCATCAGTGTTGACGCTTCTGCTCAGCCTCTCTTGGGTTCTGGTCCTCTGCCATCTGTTGAGCACAGCTGTCCCGGTGGGCTACAAAGATGTCCTTCATGGTGATTATTTTCACTGACTGATGACTCAGCCATCGAATAAGTTGTCTCTCTGTTATCTAATAATAGTTTGTGTACTTCTTTGTCTTCTCCCTTCAAACTTGAGCTGATTGAGAAAGGGGACATTGCTAATTTCTCACTTTGTTCCCAGCATGCCGAGCATGAGGCCTTACACATAGTAGGTACTCAATGAGTTGCTGAATGACTGAACATCTGACTATCATGGCAGCAGTCTAGGTATTTTAAAAACACCTGGGACACCTTCAGTGTATTATTTGCTACAAGACCTAGGTATTTTTCACCTCACCAATACCTTTCTGGTTGTTCTCTAGCTTGTATTTATGTTACTCATTCCCTAAGTATACTATTCATTGCTGTGCTTAAGAAATTAGTGTGATTATATATTATTTCTCTAGCTTGTTAAGATCATATTGAATGATAACACCTCAAAAATAGCAATTTCTCTTTATCACCTGTGTGTCATCCAAAACATGCTATTTGTTTAGTGACATTCCAGTGGGATAATTCTATAATTGTCTTTCTCAGAGAGGTACAAACTATACTCTTTCCACCCACTGCTGTTTCCTGAGCAATCACTGGGTAAATATTGTCCACTTAAAAGAACATTCATTAAGCTCACACTACACCACCAGCTCAGCTAGGCCACCTGGGGGAAACAGAGATCTATCACGTGGTCCCTGCCCTCAGTTTGCTTCGCAACTAATTGAGGAGAGGATGCACAAGTGAAAATGGGAGGCAGCTATTTGGCTGGTACATCATTTATTCTGATGGGTCAGGTGTCCATTCTGATTGGTTGGTTTTAATTAGGACTGATTAGGCATTCATTCTGATTAGTTGGGTGTCATTTTGATTATTGGCACATACATTTTGATTGGTCAGACATCCAATCTGATCAAATGGTCAAATGTTCATGCAAAACTGATAGTAAAATATTTTGCATATCACCACCCAAAGCAAAAGTTAAATAAAGATGACATGACAATACAAAAAAAAAATTGCTACATGAAAGTACAGTATCTACTTGGTCCACCATCTCTGAACATCTGACTATCATGGCAGCAGTCTAGGTATTTTAAAAACACCTGGGACACCTTCAGTGTATTATTTGCTACAAGACCTAGGTATTTTTCGCCTCACCAATACCTTTCTGGTAGCTTCTTATAACAAAGTCAACAAGGTGTAGAGGGGATGAGAGGACAGTCTGCATCCCTCAGACCTGGGTTAATGAGCATGACTGGATGGGAGGCCATCTATGGCATGGGCCCCTAGAATATAGGCAGGGGCCAATGGGCAATGCCCAGATGGCGGCAAAACTCTTTACTTGGGAGTTGGGAGTAGATACCTAATCACCTAGAATAGAGAAGAAACCACCCAAGTTGCAAATATTCTGGGTGGCTTAATTTCTGGACAGGGTCCAACCCACAAAAAGAGGAGATAGAGCTTAGCCTGCATAGAGGTCTGCTCAATATTTTACTCTACTAAAGGGTGGGTGGGAAAGAACCATTCTTAAACCTCTTATACTATTTCTTTCTCTGAAAATAAAGTTTCTGACAATAAAATATGTTAGAAAAATTCATTCCTTTCATTAACCTCAGTATTGCTATGTAGGATTTTGTGTCAAATAAGATATATGCAGTAAGTACTAGGAGTTTTGAGTATAGTTTCTTACAAGCTTAAGTGATTAAAGAAAGACTTTTGGGACTAACATTAAAATGGACTCTGATCCAATGGCAAAGTCAAGATGTGCCAAAACTCACAATCAGCGCCATAACAGGTATTGGGAAGCTATGGTAGTAAATAATAGAACGGTAAATGGCTTAAATTACAAAAAAAAAATCACATGCTGAAAAATAAGAAATAGAACTAGTGACAGGTGAGTAATCTAGCAGCTCAAAGACAGGCCTGGGACCTGGTTTCTGTCTTTTGGTTTCTTAGCTATGCTTCCTCAAAGTAGTACTTATTTCAACAGGCTGGTCCCAGGTGGTTGCAAAATGTCTTCCTGAAACTCCTGGGACTCCTTGCTTCCAGATTCAAACAGAGCAAAATGTAGAGCATCTTCCTCCACAAGAGCTCAAATAAATACCCTAGAACTGAGTTCCCTGGGCCCTGACTGCCCTTCTGTGAACCAGCCCTAGGGGCCAAGAGGACGGCATAGGCCAGCTGGCTTAAGCCACTGGAGCTGAGTGTGGGGTCACGCTCACCCTAAATCACTGGGTTCTGTTAGAAACAGAGAAGACAGGAGGAGATAAGGCTGCAGAAGCAACATATAACACCTCCACCTGTTTCAGTGTCAAGTGCATATTGCTATTTGTACCGAGTACTGCTAAGTGGTTGGTTATGTTGGCATTTCTGGAGAAATCATGGAGATGAGTACAGGAAAATTCTGACTTGTCATTCTCTTAAACAGATCTTAAACTGGGAAGAGGAGGCAGGAAAGAAACATTGTTGTCTTAAGAAGGGGATGCGTGGTCCAAAGCTAGAATTAACATGAGCACTTTACACCTGGTCCCTTTTCTACCCTACTTCAGCAACTAGCTAAGGTTAAACACTTGGGCAGCCTAGAACTTTGTAAGTTCTCTATCAGGCTCTGTCAAATCTGTCCTGGGATTCTGTAATGGAAGGAGGAGTGGACTAAACATCTGATAACCTGGGTTCAGTTCCAAGCTCTGCCACTAACTAGCTCTGTGACCTTAGAAAAGAACAACCACCTTTCTGTGCCTTTTTCCTCATCTGTAAAATGAGGGGGAATTGGATTAGATCATCTCTTTCTGTCTATAAAATCCTTTGGCTCTTGAATCCAAGCTCCCATAGCAGATGACCCGAGGTAGTTCTGGTCTTATAGGCAAGCCAAACACCCTGGTGAATTATCAACAGCCTCCAGGCATAGTGGATCCCATGGATGCCGGGCAGGGTGTGGTGCTTGGAGAGGAGCCCAAGACACCTAGTTCCTTGTTCTAAATAGGATTCAGTTCACCCTATGACTCAGTTATCAGTACTTCTCTCTTTCAGACGAGTGCGAAGTTTCGGTCCTCTCTGGAAACAACAATGTATTGGGTTGCCAATATACAGGGTTAAGAGAAAAATGAAATTCTGTTTCGTATTTTGAACCATATCCAATAAGATTCCTGCCTCAAATTATTACTTAATAATCTTTCCTGAATAACCTTAAACATAGACTATTTTCCCCCAATTTAACAGCAAGGGCTTATAGATGGAGTTAACCAGAAAGCATGCTGAGTGTTCCAGAGCTTATGCTAAAACACACTCTCTCTTGAAATTCCTTGCTGTTCAGGCAAAACTGAAGAGTTAATATGAAGTAAAACAGAATTCTCTGACTACTCATTTTTAAGATTTACAATTACATATATATGATGGTGACAACCTAATAGAATGCTGAAGAAATAAGGTTGAATAGGTGATTCTTTTGGGCGGGGGTAAATATTCAGATTGAGAAAAACTGTTAATGAAATCCCAATCGCATAGTAATTTCCCACCTATTACTTTCTGAAACTCAAGAAGCTCTATGGTCTAACTGGGCCTGTTTGGGGGATTATCATAACATCTAATTTCTGCAATGGATGGCATCATTAGACATTTAATATTCACTAAGGCTTTTATGAAACAGAGAGGTTTCCATATGTCTCTAGAGCAAAACATTTGTGTTTGCCATCTGCTACTCATGAGTAGTTTTGTCAAAAAAGAATGGAAATCGCTTGGTTCTTTAATTACTTCGAGGTTAGGCTATATGATAGTTGGGAATCCTGTTGTTTACTTAAAGAATTCTTTACAAGCAAATGGCATGAAAAGAAATGGAAGCCTAATATTATCTTTGTCTTTTTAATTCTATGCAAAGACCATTATGAAATGACGTGTGAGATTTTTTTAAAGTTGGCATTAAGGAGACTCTATCTAGGACACTGGACTTTAAGGTCAATGTAGCAGGCGTCAGTTTGTTTTTTCTTAGTCCTGACCAAAGAAATATATGACTCAACACTCAAAAAAATTAATTAAAGGATTTCCTTGAGTTCAGTATCAAAGAAAAGGTAATTTAGTCTTAATCACCCAGGAGCTCATAATGTGGGCTTTGGACTCTGTGCCACTTGTTTCTCCTTCCCCCTTCTCATTAGCTTCCTGAATTGTGGGTAATTCTCTGCTCAGTAACATCTCCACTAGCCTATGGATATGCACCATTAGTTTTGCTTAATCAGAAGTAAAAACAGAGTTTAACACAAAGTAGAAACCCTGGAGCTTAGAGATTATCTGTAGATTTTTACTATTGATGCTTTTTCTAGCCCTCCTCACAGTAAAATTTCACTCATTGGGGTTATTAGCATATGGGATGTAAGAAATTGACAAATGAAAGGGACCTAGTTTGGCCAGACCAGCTATGAGATCCTACCTCATGGGCCTGATTTCTAAGATTAGTTTCTGCTTTAAAATGCCAAAAAACCAATAAATACAGAGATCACTTATTGCAGTGTTTTCAAAGTTCATACCTCAGCATACTAAGTGAATCAGCAGATGTTAGTAGGTGAAAGTAGAAGAAAGGGTTTCACGGTCAAACCAGTTTGAGAAATGCTGCCATTGCAGTGTTTTGACGGTACAACTTCTCAGAACCCTTAATATGCTGATGTGCTGTGTAACCGACTCCACAACTGGGTGCAGTGTACACTTTTCCTCACACTCCTGCCTGAGGCCCCTTTTCTCTTTCTTTCTTTCTCTCTTTCTTTCTCCTTCCTTCCTTCCTTCCTTCCTTCCTTCCTTCCTTCCTTCCTTCCTTCCTTCCTTCCTTCCTTCCTTTTCTTTCTTTCTTTCTCTCTCTCCCTTTCTTTCTCTCTTTCTTTCTTTTTCCTTCCTTTCTTTCTTTCTTTCTTTCTTTCTTTCTTTCTTTCTTTCTTTCTTTCTTTCTTTCCTTCCTTCCTTCCTTCCTTCCTTCCTTCCTTCCTTCCTTCCTTCTTTCCTTTCTTTTCTTTCTTTCTTTCTCTCTCTCTCCCTTTCTTTCTCTCTCTCTCCCTTTCTTTCTTTCTTTCTTTCTTTCTTTCTTTCTTTCTTTCTTTCTTTCTTTCTTTCTTTCTTTCTTTCTTTCTTTCTTTCTTTCTTCCTTTCTTCCTTTCTTCCTTTCTTCCTTTCTTCCTTTCTCTCTTTCTTTTTCTCTTTCCTTTCTTTCTTTTTCTTTCTCTCTCTCTCCCTCCCTCTCTCTCTTTCCCTTCCTTCCTTCCTTCCTTCCTTCCTTCCTTCCTTCCTTCCTTCCTTCCTTCCTTCCTTCCTTCCTTCCTTCCTTCCTTCCTTCCTTCTTCACTCATTCACTCATTCACTCATTCACTTTATTTATTATTTAAAAATATATCTTTATTGATTTCAGAGAGAGAGGAATGGAGAGGAAAAGAGAGAAACATCAATGATGAGAGAGTCATTGATTGACTGTTGCCTGTATGCCCTACACTGGAGACTGAGCCCACAACCTGGGCATGTGCCCTGACCGGGAATTAAACCTTGATCTCCTGGATCCTAGGTCGATGCTCAACTGCTGAGCCACACCGGCCGGACTCGAGGCCCCTTTTAGACAGAGCTTCTTAGGGGACCTGTGTCCTGCAGAATATATGTTGAGAAATTGATTTAATCTAAATCCTTAATTTTAGTTACGAAGATCTAAACTGTAAAGTCCTACTGTCATGGTGAAAATCAGCACATTTACAGGAAGCTGCCTGGAAGGGAGGCAGCATCCATTGTCAGAGTTCCTGACAAACTGGACCCAGGACAGCTGTTCCCGCCTCCAGGTTTCTCCTCAAGCTGCTTCTGTCACTTTTCACACCCACAGAAAGATCAGCCAAAGGGCTGGTGGGGGGAGGGGGGAGGCTGCGATGGCTGTTTCCTCCCTACCTGGAGCAGCCACTTTACCCCCAGGTCGTAGGGGACTGGCAGCCACTGCACTAAACTGAAGTAAAAATCACCTTATGTGCAGAAGCAAATTTACCCAGAATTCTGAAAGTACAAAGCATAAAAAACTAGATTCTTAAACAAACATTCAGGATGCTGTGTGGGTTTTTTGCTTTTTGTTTGTTTTTTCAGAAAAAAACACTAATGTCGAGTAATTAAGCTAACATTCGCTTTTTTCCTTTTGTATTATTCTGTATTTTGAGTGAGTTGTAGGATAAGTTAGAGGGTAACATCACACCCAGGCTGATTTCCTACAGTGACATGTAAATTTTGTAAAATAATCTGCACAATAAAATGTTTTTAAAGATGAATTATTTAAATTTCTTGAAGGCATGGATTATATTCACATTGTATCCCTAATGACTAACACAGGGCTTGGCATATACTAGGCACATAGTGATAAGTATTTTTGCATTAACTAGTAAATTATAATCTGATGATTGGACTTTAAAAAATAATGATAATAATATACTAATGTACTAATGAAATCCTACCTTTTCAAAAACCTCAAAGATAAATTCCTTGACCGGGTTAAGATTTATAAACTGGTTGACACTCCTTATTGTAATCTTTTATTTTCATTAACAATTGCACTGTGATGTGATGTTTCTTTTAGGTAATATAAATGAGCTCATTTCAATATTTGATTCTTAAACACATGCACACAGACTTCGAACTGGCATGAGTCAGTAGATAATGAGTCCTAACTTCCAGTCATTGTACAATTCCCCTTTCAGCCACTTATATTGAGCATCCTCAGAGATATCACACACAATAACGAGCCTGAAGAAATGTGTGATCCTGGAGGACCTTCTGAGTCATCAAAGACAGATGAAGTCATGTTGGTAAATTAGTTTGGGTTCTACATTTTCATTCATTTCATAAAAACTTATTTTTAGTACCTACAATATATAAAGCAACTCACTAGGTACCATAAAGAAATAAAGATGAAATTTATACAGACCATCCCTTAAGAAGCCTATGTTTTTGAGGGAAGGTGGGGCACACATGTAAATAATTACAATGTTAGGTAAAATTAGGATATGCAGCTAATGTGCTGTTGTGTTGGTTTAGCGTTCTTTCAAAATTAAATTAACTTTTCTTTCAAAGCTAGTAGCCTGCAGTTAAACAGATCACCCAGTGTACTAGAATTCCCCATTCCCTAGCTACTCTGGATAGATGGAAGGTTACATCACTTGTATCGGTGGTATTAGGTTTTAGTAGCAGTCACCAAATCACCAGCATCATCCAAGAGCCATGCTTCTCATTAGATCATCCCAGCAAAGTCTACTGACCAGCACTAAGTCACTTACTTTGGACACACAATTCACCCGAACTGGATGGGCAAAGAAAATGAATTGCACTGATGTGGGAACCTGAACTGCGGTGGGGAGGCTGTGGGTATGCTTTCAGGAAGTTAGATACTTGTGTAGGCAGCAACACTAAGTAGTAGACTGGCCAACTTGTCAAGTGATGACCAGGAATGGGGTCAGTATAGGCAAGCAAACTGTTCCTGGCTCTGCAGAGTGGCTTTGACTAAATGGGTAGTGAATTTGTGGGGGAGAAGGCTATGGGGGCAGGAGAAAGGCCTGTCTGTCCACACCCCAAAGTGACTATCGCTTGGTGTTGTGAATTGACTTTTATTCTGATTTGGGCTGTACTTTTATCTCCATTTAAAAAGCAAGCAATGATTAAGGAATTAAGTTATATATAACCAGCATGCAAAGATTATTACAGAAATACCTCTATATATTAGGAACAATGCTGTCAGAGAAGGTTGGGCTAAAGCCTTTGTCTGAGCAAAGAGTCCAGAATTCAATTCTGTTAGCATTGTTAACAGATACACGTTAGCATAACACAACAACAAATTAGCATCAAAGTACACACTTCACATTTTTCCCTATTGACATCTTTGCCTTGAGAACTGATAATAAAAAAATAATTTTTATGTGTGGACATAGTTCCTTTAAAATTAAATGTTGTACCCTAGCCGGTTTGGCTCAGTGGCTAGAGCATCAGCCTGAGGACTAAAGGGTTTGATTCTGGCCAAGGGCACGTACATCGGTTGCAGGCTCGATCCCTTTCCCCACTCGGGCCAAGTGTGGGAGGCAACCAATCGATGTGTCTCTCTTACATCACTGTTTCTCTCTCTCTCTCTCTCTCTCTCTCTCTCTCCCCCCCTTCTACTCTCCCTGAAAAGCAATGGAAAAAATATCCTCAGGTGAGGATTAAAAAAAAAAAAAAGAAATAAAATAACAACTTGAATCTTTAAAAAAAATTAACTGTTGTGAATCATTACTTAAAAAATTAAGATATGAGTTAATAAGGAAGCTCATAATTTTAACTTCTTTGTGTGTTAAGCCAGGACTGTGATCATGACTCTAGCTCTGAGGGAAATGCTATGGCAGAGGGATGTATTTTGTCCCACAGCTCCTTGCAGCCTTGGCTGACTCCAGGACCCCTCCACAAAGGGTGAGGCAGCACCCACCCACCTGGTAGCCCAGAGAGTCAAGCTTTTCTTCCTCCCACTTGGCCCATTTTGGGGAGACAACAGCAGGGGTACCCACCCTAGAATCACCACCTAGAGCTTTGGTATCTGGTTTTTCATGGGAGCTCAACTTCTCCAGTAAAACATTAAGTATGGAGCTTATTCATTTGGTTTCTGTACCTACTGGAGACCATGCCTACTTGCCCAAAATAAGTAAGTTATCTGTGAGAGGGAGCAGACAAAATACTTGAAATGGCTCATGCCTCTGTGTTTTATAGTTGAACAATTACTTACCGTATCCAGATTTGTATAGGTTCCAGTATTAACTCACACTTTTGGCTTATTTATTATTTGGCCAGATGTCATTTGCTCTTAAGTCTTGGCAAGAAGAACCCTTCTCCTGGGGCCCACTCCTTAGAGACTCCTACCCTTGCCCTCTTCTGGTCATTCTTCCCGCTGGGCAAGGAATCCACAGGCCAGGTAGATTTATTTACTCAGAACCATGCCCCCATCTTAGGCCACACTCTGGGTACCCAGACCCCAAAATTCCTGCCCAAGGACTGGTGTGGGCCTCCTATATTAATCTATCCTTCCGAGGGTGGACTGTGCCATTGGTATGGCACCACAGGCCCAAGGAGTGACCAAAAGAGGGTTGTGATTTGGCCAGAGCTTGACTATATGGGCTGGGATCCTTCTTATGTGTGTATGAGGCCCGACACGATGTGGGCCAGGCCTGGGGGTGGTAGAGAAGGACATCGGTCCGGGCCAGGACTACTCTCCAAGAACCACCACATTCTGGTGTGGTACTCTGAGGAGCCAGAATACTCTAAATTCAAACCCATTTTCTAGGTCATTATAAACTTATATCTGTCAAGGTAAAAACTAGCTTGTTAGCTTCAGCTACATTTTTTTAAGTATTTAGACATGATATGTGGGCCCCCATTTTTACTCTTGCTCCAGGCCTCACAAATAATGGGACTAGTCCTGCTCTTGGAATAAGTTTGATTTTGAGTTTGTTTAAAATTATAATATAAAGGCCTGGTAACAAAGGGTTGAAGTGTGAGTAGTGGGTGGGCTGCTTTCCACCAGTTCAAATGTAGCACTGCTCCCAAGCAACGTTCCAACTATGTCTCAATGCCCTGGCCCTGCTCCCTGGCCTGACAGGAGAAATTGTATGTGCGTGCATATGTGTGTGTGTGCATGTGCGTGTGCACACATGCATGTGCGTGTTTAATATCCATTAAGATATTTTCAAATAATTCAAGCCCCATACTGCTGCTCTTGTCTAGATTATTGTTGTTTCCTTGCCAAGCAACTCTTCCCAGTTGACTTCCTTAAGCTGCTTGGAGTTAAGAGCTGGGCACTTTGAAGGCCTCTTCCAAGTGAAAAAAGAATAAACTAAAAAGGGAATTGGGCCAGGCATCCTTGATTGAATACCACTTCACTTCAGCAAATCCCTAAGCCTTTCTATCTGTTTTGTCAGCTGTAAAATGAGCAGACTAATTCAGCCCTACCGCAGAGTGGCAGGTTTAATTAACGATGATGGGGACGAGCTTTGTAATGTAAAGTTGTATATAAATGAAAAGGAGCACTGGGGCCATTTTATGCAAGTCTGGAGTGCATCCTACTTTCCGCTGCCACCTTAAGCCTCTAAATCCTAATCACAGACGGCTACAGACCTCAGGGGTGCCGAAAAGCAGGGCTGGGCTCACATTACCTGAACAGAAAGCAGGGTTTGCTAAGGGGAGTGGAGTGCAGAGTGAAGAATCAGTGCACAGCTCAGATTTCTGGCAGCACCGAGATCCACTGGGTCCAGCTGGTAGTAGATGATGGAATAGTTTCTGCAATCAAAGTACAAAGACCAGGTGTACCCATTTATTCCTGGGGCTGTCCTGGAAAGATCTTTGAGATCTAAAGTGTCACACTGAGGGGAGAGCTCTTTCTCTGAGTGCAGATTCTTCACTCTGCACTGTGCTCCGCTCTGCTTCTTCCTGTTGTCCCTGTTGTGGTTTGCTGGCTCTCCTTAGAGGTGTTTTCTTCATGGGCAGTGTGGATCAACCATGTCCTATTCTTAGGGGTCACATTCCACAGTACACTTAAAGACATGGCTACATGATTTGCCAGAAGTCATACCCAGCCTGGTGAGGATCACACCTAGGAATTGATTACTTTGGCTAACATGGGATTTCTGTCTCACACAATTCATCTAACAACATTCAAATGCAGCAAATCATAACTTTTATATACTTAGGAGACATGATCTCTGCTTCCCTTAATCTCCTGGAGACTTTGTGTTTTTAGGGTGACGTAACATATTCATATTATGTCATGAATAACTATGTTTGTACAGCTTCTTCCTTAATATTAGATGACCTTGAGCTCCTTAAAAACCCTGAGAGGGTTTTAATCATTTTCTCATTGCTCTGACATCAGTGTCTTCCTTATAGGAGACAGACACACACACACACACGCAAAATATTTGTTCAAATGCATTGAAAATAAAAAGACCTAATGAGTGATGAAAAATGATAGAAATGGGAATGGAGGGCACAGTTATCAGTGCACAGTTAGGGAGTCCTTATACTCATTAGGAAGCTTCATTTTCAAATATTTTTTAATGTCTTGTTGGAAGATTTAAGTATATTATATCGATCATAAGATCAAAGGTTTCAGCCAGACTTAGACTTATATCTTGGTTCTGCAAGTTACCATTCGTGGGACCTTAGGAATGGTACTAGACTAGCTCTGTGCCTTAGTTCCCTCATCTGTAAAGTGACGCTAATAATACCATCTATCTTATAGAGATGTTGTACAGAGTAAGTGAGATAATCCATGTAAACTGCTTCACACAGTGCCTGGTACAAAATAAGCACTCATGATATCATCATCATCATCATCATCATCATAGATGGTAGAGGAAGGAGTCTTGGTTGCTCTCAGAGCCTAAGAGTATAGTCTTCAGATTTAACAACCTGCCGCATAGCTCCCTTAATGGCACCTTATAAATCTGAAGCATGATCCATTAAGATCAGAACCTTCAGATTTTCTGCTTCTAGCCCCTGCTTTCAGATTTTACTCTTCGGATAGTTAAAGAAGTATGAATAAAACAGTTCTCATTCAGACATAATATGAAGGCTGTTTAAAAAGGTACTTTACAAATTAATTACTTGTATCTATGCACAGTAACTTTGTTGGTTGTAAAATATATCATTAGGCAATGTAGATGCTTATAAATGGGCTCAGTTCCAATATACTTGGTATGCTTTGAGTTTAAACTGGCTTTTCCCCTCAACATGTGGTCCCTAGATTTGATTATTCTACATGAAAAAAAATGTTTTTGTTGCATATATTCATCATCAGTTTTCTGACACTCATGAAGGTGTTTTCAGTTAACAATGTCCAGTTATTGTGCAATGTTTCAGGGAGAAGGCAGAACAACTGAAGGGTGAAGACTTAGACTACTGGAGGGAGCAGTAACCTATGGGGTCTCCATTCAGCCTATGCCTCCTTTCCTAAGAGCTTCCCCTAGCCCCCTCCACAACAGTGGGCCCCAGGAGTCGCTATCACCCCAAGTACCCACTGATGATTAGAGGAGACACTCCTGACCCAAGATAAGACAACCAGATTCTTTTCCAGGGCATCTGGAATTGGGACACAGGCCTTCTGGTCAGTAACTACTGGCCCTGGAACTAGGGCAGCATATAACAAGGAACTGGCATGGCCATTTCCACTATGTGCTCTGGGAGGCAGAACAAACTGGGATGTAGAGAAAGGAGACTGAAACAGTGTCAGGGAGAAGTGGAGATGAGAAACCAGGTCACTCTTGAGAGAAAAAAGGAGGTGGCAAAAGAATAGCCATCTCCATTCCCAGTGGCCTCTCAGGGCTTTGTTCTGACCCCCATGAAGCCCAGCTACCCTTCCTGCCCTGGCCCAGGTCCAGTACACTCTCCGTTTTAGCTCAGGCAAGCTTGAGATGTATCTGTTACGTGAAACCCAAGGAGCCTTGGCTAAGTGAGTGAGCTGGCAGAGAGAGAGAGGCTAAGCCAGGGATTCCGGTTACACAGGCAGGGTCTGCCTGATGAGGACCGCCTGGGTGGTCCAATCACATTGGCCTGCCAAAATCAGACATGCACACAAGTAGTTTTTGCTGATGATAAACTGAATGGAACAGAACTGTTTCTAAAACAAAGTTCTCTCTTAGTCACCTTTGGATATACTTTCTTGTGTAATAAGGTAAATAGGTGGCATTCTAGATGGCACACCCTGAATTTTGTCCAATCCTGAATGCTTCTACAGGGGTATGTGTGTCTGTGTGTCTGTGTCTGTCATTGGTCATGCATGTTGCAACAACAGCAACAAAAACACTGGATAGGCACTGGTCTCTTCTAACCATCAGTCAGTCCCTGTTGCTGGGCCACCTGACACTCATCCACAGCTTTGGCCCTGTACCAGATTTAGCGACAAATCCCGTTTCCAGCTGAAGGCTTTGAGAAGCCCTATTTCAGTAGTTCAGGGGACACAGGTTACCCTGTGATTTGTCTTGCTCTGATCAAATACCCTGGTTCTGACTTCTGGGCTTCTGCCTTCATCCTGACACAGTCTCAGTTCTGATTCCCTCCTGCAGGACCTGAGTCCTAGATTGCTCAGTATTCTGCCCCTGCCTCCATCACCTGACCAGGACCCTGGTCTCTTCAAAATCAGGACACTAATTTGCTTATGTCTATTTTCCCCAGTAGCGTACCTGAAATGCAGACCAAGCTGGGAGCTTGCTACCTGCCCCTTGGTCTTGTCAGGCCCACACTGCCAATCTGGGTCACGTACACTGTTCTTCCCAACATCTCCCCACCACTCCACCACTGCCCATAATCATATTTGCTCCACTTATGGGACATCTATCTTTTGCTACCTTCCAGACCTTTCTAACCCTGAATCTCTCTAAATTACTATGTCACCTGTTGCTACTCTGAGGACCTGTGTGGATTACTGCAGCTCTGTCTGTCTGGCAGACTTCTGCCCACTGACTTCGATTGGGTGCCAGTTACAAAGCCTAGCACACAGCAGGGTGACAGGGAGACAGTGTGGTGTGGTGGAATGAGCATGATATGAGCCTGGGCATCCAGAGTAGATCTGGGTTCAAATCCTTACTCCTTCATTTGCTTAAGTTTCTTAATTCCTCTAGAACTCAAAAGGATTGTTGAGAGGATTATTTGAGATGATATGTCTGGCAAATTTTAGTAGTTATTTAATAAAATACAAAATTTAGTATTTAATAAGATACATCTGTCTTTCTTTCCTGCACTTATATATTTTTTAACAGATTTATTGGGATATAATTCACATATCATTCAACCCACTGGTTTGAAGGGTATAATTCAATGGTTTTTAAAATATTCACTGGACTTAGACTCCTTAAAATGCAATTATAGCATAAGGGATATGAGGTTCAAAAACAGTTTAAAAACTAAGGATTCTAGTCAGCTATAAGTTTACATAAACCAATCGTGTGGTGCCATTGCACTGCCCAAAAAGCTTATGTGCTATTGGGCTGTACTGACACATATGATGAGAATAAGACAAGCAATGGTTCCACATTATTCTGAGCCACAATGTGTTAAGTCATTGGGCCTATTTTAAGAGGGATGTGGCGCACGTCCAGAGAAACACGAAAAGGGTGATGAGAAACTGCAAAGACTGTAGGAGCTGGTGATATTTGTCCTGAAAACGTAAAGCCATCCTCAGTTAGCTCTAGGGCTGTCATTTGGGAAATAAATGAATGTATTTTCTGTTTCCTTTCTAGGCAAGAACCTCAATAGGTGAATTTAAGTTAACAACAAGCAGATTTTGACATGACATAAGGAACAATTAGAGTTGGATTGTTCCTTACTAACCTGAAATTCTTTATTTAATAGAAACCTCTCTATTCACAAGTCAGAGAGTAATGTCTTATAGAGCTCTTACTCTGTTATACGTTATGCTCAGGTGGGCAAAATGATCCAGTAGGTCAACTCTTCTTTATTCAAGGTCATCTGGCTTGGGTTTGTCTAGTAGTCCATTCTTTCTCTTATTTTTCATTTCCACTTTCTGCTTTTTGATCTGAGGAAAGAGAAAAGGAAGCCCCAAATTGTCAATATGGATATTTTATGAGTAGTTCTGATGATAATGGAAATATTCCTAAAATTCCTAAAATAAGACTTTGGCATTACCCAAACAGGAGATTGTGCTCATTTCTTCACCATTCTGTGTAAAGTGACTTCATCTTAGTACTTGACATTGGCCATGGTGGCAACATTTATGGAAATTTGCAAACACTACAGATCAGCAACACAACTCTCCCCCAGCCCATTTTCCAGTGCTTCACTGCTCCAGTCTGTGCTACCCAATGACTACCAAGCTGGCACTATTAATAATGAATGCAGACCTTGTACTAGATTTTTGGACTAAATGTTTCTAGAAAAAATATATCTGAGCCAATGGTATTTACTTTCATGTAAGGGCAATTTGGAATTTAAGTAGTTTAATATAGTTAACTAGTTTCTGATGAGTGGACTATTTAGGGGAAAATATTTGTGGAATACTACACTTTCCCTACTGCCTTCTAGGCCACACCTCTTTTTCCTTGAGGAAAACCCATAATAACCATGGTCTGCACAGCTACTTATGGAGTGATTGTGAGACGGTCTAGGAAGACATCTCCAGGACAAAGGCCCTCTGGAAACAGAAAGATAAAGCTCACTGCTGGCCAGTGCTTGTCCTGCACAAGTGGCTCCTTGTGCCATCTGTTGGATTTTGAAAGAACAATCTCTCAGCTTTTGATTAAAGGTAAAACTCCTGCAAACATTTTCTGCAGATGGAATGTATTCACAATCTTCCTTAAGGCAGAACTATTGTAAAAACATTGCATTTTACAAGTCATTATGAAGGAAATCACCATCAGCCCAAGATTTCCAGAGCCAACTGATTTCTATATCATCAAGCTCCTGCAATTACAACTGAGCATTTATTGAGTACTCACAGTATACTATCCACTTTACAAGCATTATCTCACTTTATATTTATTTAACCTTACGAAATAGGTATAAATATTTTCATTTTACAGATGGAGAAACAACTTAACGAGGTTAGGTGGCTATTAGAGTTAAAAAGTCTCTGTGCTCCTGGGAAACAGAGTTTATATGACCTACTGCTTTGTAAATAGCAGACATTTCATAAATAGTTGAATAAGCTTTTTAATGTGAATAAATAAAATACCATTTTTAATACTTTGAACCCTTTGGGTCATTAGCCTTTCAATCAGCCTTTATCTAATTGTAAACCAGAATGATTTCATTTATTTTGCCTGTGCACACTTTCCAAGGGAAGAGCTCTCTTTAATATCTCACCAACCCTAACATAATTTAGGATTATTTCCCCAATTTTAGAAACAAGTTAACTAAGGCTTAGCCAGAATTAAGTGGTCTTTTGATCTTTTCATCACACCAGGTTGAGGAAGAGGAAAGGTCAAAGGCATGCATCATGAAGAATCTAGTAAAGTTACAACTGGAATAGAAGAGTTCCAGATAAATTACAGGTGCAATAGTTAATCCTCAAAGAATGACCACCAAGTCAGTTACATTGCGTGTGGCACTCAGTGGACACATTCCTGTGCCTATTATGCACTGTACTAGGCATGAGGGAAGATGAGACCAAATCCTGACCTTAAGAAGCTTGTGGACTTCTAGGGAAGAGAAGACATAGACACATAAACACAAGGAGATGAAATTACAGTACAGGAACATAAAACGAAAGACCACACAAGACAGCAATGGTTATTAAGCAATGACTAATGTAGGCAATAAGTGCTGCAGGAGTTCAGAAAAGGGAGAGGTTACATTTGTTTCAATTTTTGCTTACCTCAGCATCTTCATAAAACATCTTCACTATGAGCTATGGGAAGACAATGAAGTTTGAACGAGCACCTGGCCTCTAAGTAGCTCACTTTCTTCCCTGGAGACTCAGGCAGATAGTGAGAGGATTTGCAGGAAGCAATAGGTGGCAAGATGAGGACAGCAGAGGCCTGGTCATCAAGGCAGGCAAGACAGTGCTGGAAGGTCTCACCTGACTACTGAGTCTGGATACTAATTAATGTTTTCTTTTTCTCGGCATTTTTCCTATTTCTACCTTTAAGCAGGAGTAGCCTGTATCTCTTTCTGGGCTTTGCTTTTGAAAATTTTGAGGCCTTAGGAGAACTTAGAGCAGTAGTTCTCAACCTTGGCTCCTCATGATACCACCTGGGGAGTTTCAAAAGATACTGCTACCTGGGTACTACCCCCAAATACTCTAATTTAGTTGACGTAGGATGTTCCTTTACTGGTTCTAATGTGCAACCAAGTTGGAGTATCATTGATTTAAAGGATTCGTAGGTGTAGTTAGAGAGAATGAGATTTGCTGTAATGAGCAAAATATCTTGGAGAAGAGGGGAAACGGGGAGCTTCCCTGCTCCAATTGAGAAAAACAGCCTTGATTTGTTATCCCGGACTGGTAGGAATCTAGATTCTGGCTACCCGACAGCCCCACAGGGGTTGGCAGGAAGACTCCAGAGAGAATGGCAGTGTGGTGTATCTAGGCCAGTATTCTCACACTGGGATGTGCACAGGAATCACCAGGGGATCTTGTTAAAATGCAGATTCTGACTCAAAAGGTCTGGGGTGGGGCCCGTGGGTCTGCATTTCCAAAAAGTTTCTAGGTTTTCCCAGTGCTGCTGGTCAACAAATGGCAAATATCTGCATGTTCAGGACTCTAGACAGTCTCCCTTAAGATTCCCATATCCATCTCAAGCCATGACATGTTAAAGGGTTCCACAGGCAGGGACAATGGACATCCCTGGGGTGACTTGGTTGGATTGATGACCGAGGAGCAGATGGACCCCGTTTGAAAAGCCTTCAAGGCTAAAATAAAAAGGAGCCCATCTGGGCAGGGGATCTCCATGTCTGGGTTCTGGCAGATCACAGATGGCCCATTCAAAATGGGCAACTGAAGATAGAGTCATGTAGGGACTATTTACAAGGTTGGGACATGGTTGGCAGAAACCAACAAAAAATTGTGAGACACCACCTCTCAGGCAGAAGGGCCAAAAGGAGAGGAATTGGTGATTGGAATCCCATGAGGCTTGTGGGGAAGGGACACCTGAAGCAACTGTTACTGACAGAGAAACACAGCCACTTGTGAGAAAATAGCCCATCAAGGATAAATCCAGGGGAATAAATAATTCCAATACTGCTCTTCTCCTACCCTGTGATTTCCTACAGATACCTCCTATTGGCCTAACCCAACTAGAAACCAGAGGGCAAGAGAACCCAGCTGCTATAGCCCATCAGAGTCAGATTCCTGGGCACAGATTGGGTAGCTTAAACAATAGACATTTATTTCTCACAGTTCTGGAGGCTGGGAAGTCCAAGATTAAGGGTGTCAGCAGATTTGGTGTCTGGAGAGAGCTGACCTCCTTGTAAATAGATGGCTGTCTTCTCCCTGTCCTTATGTGGCAGAAGGGAACTCTCTGGGGCCTCATTTATAAGAGCTCTAATCCCATTCATGGGGTTCTACCTCCCAAATGCCTCACTTCCCAATATCATCATATTGGGGGTCAGGATTCAACATATGAATTTGGTAGGGGGGAGAGGGACACACAAACATTCAGTCTATAGCACCAGCCCAATAAGGGCTCAGCCTCAGTCAGAAATAAAGTTGGTATGGAAAATAAAGAAAATAACAGCACAGTCTGCATCTGAGACTCTTACCCCTTATAGAAGGGAGTTTACGTGAGAGTGTTAAATATCTTCATGAATGACATGGATTTGAACCCCTAAAATGGAGCTTTTGGGACAATGGCTGTGACCCTGTTGAAGAACTGGTGTGTACAGAAGAGGTGGCCTTTCAGAAGTAGATGTTGATTTCAGAAATGTGTTGAGATTAAGTCACATGTGCTTTGAAACCTGCCAACAGGTGAACAATAGAAGGAAGAAAAAAAAGAATGCAGCCTTGTTATAGTTTGCTAATGACACAGATTTCTCTGAAATTCTCAGAAAAAATACTCAGAAAGGCAGGAGTGTGAAAAGTTATTTAGGGCCCCACCTCATACCCCAACTTTCTTAAAAACAAAACTTAACTAAACCTCTGACCATCTTTCTGAAAAGAAAGGCACAAGCCTGAGGAACTCTAACCCAAGGGAAAATGGGATCTGACCTATTTAGAACCAGTCTTGGCCAGCTTGAAATTTAGCATGAGTTGGGTTCCCAGTTTACCTCAAACACCGGTGAGTTTTCCCAGTGTGTGAAGTTGGTAAAGGGGGAAAGGGGAGGAGATAGCTGCACACTTCTGAGGTGAAGGGAGCCAGGTGCTGCCTGGGAGAGTTCAGCAGCACTTCTCAGATCTGGCCAGAGAGAACAGCTGGAGAGTTCTCAGGCAGTGAAAAGAACTCCAGCTGGCATTTTATGGTTCTCTGGGAAGCCAGGTGGGAGCTCCTCCTGCAGGATCCCTGAGAATAGGCTACCAAGGCAAAGGGACTCTGGGTCCCTGCATCTGCCTGCATGTCTCTTCATCTGCCATCAGTGCAAGGACCTAGGGGACATTTTAGGAGAAACTGAACTCTGGAGGAAGAGGCAGAGTTATAAATAGAGTTCAGGTTTTCTTGCCCTTGAGAGTTTTATTTCTCATGCTACCACAGTTTCTCAGAAGTTGGAGGGTTTTGACACTGTATTGGGCATTGGTTAAGGAACTGAAGCAATAACTAGGCCTGATCATTAGAAGTTGTTCTGAGATCTACTACACATCAAGTGCCAAAAGAAATTCCAGGTTAATTAAAAAGTTAAAGGATAGCCCGGCCGGGCATGGCTCAGCGGTTGAGCGTCGACCTAGAATCCAGGCAATCGGGGTTCGATTCCTGGTCAGGGCACATGCCCAGGTTGCGGGCTCGATCCCCAGTTGGGGGCATGCAGGAGGCAGCTGATCAATGACTCTCTCATCATTGATGTTTCTGTCTCTCTCTCTCCCTCTCCTTTCCTCTCTCTGAAATCAATAAAGATATATTAAAAAAAAAAAAAAAGTTAAAGGATATCACAACAAAAGAATTAGAAGTATAGGTAAATTTTTAGCCGATCCTAAGGTGGCCAAGGCCTGTCTAAAAAAGGAAAAACCAATAGGTTTAAAATATACAGGCATACCTCAGAGATATTGCGTGCTTGGTTCCAGACCACTGTAACAAAGTGAGTATTGCAATAAAGAGAGACCTAATCCTTTTACTGGTGGAGGGTCTTGTCTTCCATTTGTAAAGCATTCGACACCTGTGATGTGCAATAAAGCAAGATGCAATAAAATGAGTTATACCTGTAGTATACAGTATTTTTTGTGTGTATATATATACAATTAAAACTTACTGTATGATTTTTAAATCACACAAAAAAAGGATAAAATTAATAGAAAACAAATTGGGAAAATATTTGGTTAGTATCTTTAATACAGAAGAACACATAAGAAAGAAATAGATGGTCAACCCAACAGAAAAGTGCTAGTGAGCAATAAGCATATGGAAAATATTAAATTAATACAACAGTGAAATATGACAAAATACCGTATAGTTGTTCTGGATTGACTGAGATAGGAAAAACATAATATCCAATATTGCCAGGGATGCCAAAAAGGGGGCATTTTCAAACATTTGCATCTGGAATGTAAATTGTTTTGACTTTCCTGGAGGGGTAATTTGGTAGTTTATATTACAAACCTTAAAATGTGCCTAACTTTTACCCCAGCAATCCCTCCTCTAGAAATTTATCCTAAGGAAATAATCAAGGATGTGCACAAAGACTTAGCTACAAGAATGTTTACTACACCATTATTTTAACAGTGAAAAGTTGGGGGTTGGGAGTATTGACTATTAAGATTTGACAGAGTTAGGTGGGGGGTACATGGGTCTTCATTACTGTATTAGTTTTCTATTGTTGCTGTAACAAATTACCATAAAGTTAGTGGCTCAAAACAACACACATTTGTTATCTTACAGTTCTGTAGTTCAGTCTGACCCAGGTCTCACCGTCAAAGCTGAAGTCCCGGCTCCGGAACGTGTCCCTTCTGGAGGCTGGAGGGGAGAGTACATTTCCTTGCCTTTTCCCGCTTCTGGGGGCCGCTCACATTCCTTGGCTCAGGGCCCCCTTCTTCCAACTTCAAAGCCAGCAACACAGCATCTCTCAGATCCTTCTTCATCACCACATCTTTTCCTTTTATTTTCTTTTTCTGTCTTCCTCTTCCACTTTTAAGGACCCTTGTGATTAATTGGGCCTACCCCGAGAACCCAGCCTAATTCTCCTGGTTTAAAGCCAGCCGATTAGTAACCTTAGCTCCCCTCGCCATGTAACTACAGGTCCTGGGAATTAGGGCACCGGAGTCTTTCTGGGCCGTTATTCTGCCTACACAGTTGTATTAGTCTATGTACTTATCCGTCTGAAAATATTTATCAATATTTAAAGTATTAAATATTTAAGAACCCAAACCTAATTCATACTGAGCGCACGGATGAAAGGAGGATGTGCCCATTAAAAATCGTAATTAGGAAAACATGTCGTAACATGGGACGATCTTCATTATTACGTAAGTGGAGGGAGGAACAAGTCTCAAAAGGAATATGCACAAGATGCCAGTTATGTTAAACAAAACCCCAAGCAAATCTCTATGTAAGTGAATTTAAAAAAAAAAAGTCTGACAGGACATAGGTCAAAATGTTAAAAATGTTTATCTCCGCACGGTGACTTTAGTTTTGTTTTTTTCTGCATTTTTCAAAACACGTGTTATACGTTTATTATGTTTGCGATGTAGAAAAACCGGCGATTGCGAGCGTCTCCCGAGGACCACCTTCTGGTCTCCTCGCTTCAGTCCCATTCCCTCTCGCTCGGCCCTCAGCTCGTCCTCCGCGAGGCCGCTGCACAGCCGTGACAGGCCGCCTTTCGGGCCGAGCTGCCCTCTGCAGAGCCCGCTCCCCTCCGGGGCCGGGAAGGAGCCCCGGGTGAAGCATGGCGGCGACCCCGAGCTTCCCGAAGACTTGCTCAGGGCGAAGCAAACCCGAGGCGCGAAGAACTTAACCGGTGTCTTGGCAGCTGGATGCGGCGTACAGGAGCCTCTCTCATAATCTCGCTGGCACACGTTAATAGTTTTAATTAACGAGACTGTTTCTAATACACAGAAGAGCTGAGGGCGGCGGCCGAGCGAACCGAGAGCGGACGGGGCTCGGCGGCCTGGCCGTGAGGCGCGGCCCCCGGGGTTCCGCGAGGCCGCGCGCACTCCCCTGCCCGCGGCCGACGCCCGAGGCGGCTTCCCGGCGGGCACACACCTCCTCAGTCCGGCCTGGGCCATCGCTGGTCCGGAGCGGAGCCCGACGGCCCAGCCCCGGAGCCCGTGAGGTTCGCCGAGTCTGGGACCTCGGATTGGCAGGACCCTCAAACCCCCTCCCCGCGGGACCCCGCCGGAGCCGTACCCCCCACCACCGAGAGGAGCGCCTAGAGCGGACAGCCCGCGCCCGCCGCTCCGCCCCGCCCCTCCCAGCCTCCTCTATCCCGGAAGTTGATGCTGCCTGCCAGATCGCGTGTTGCTCGCCGAGGGTGTCGCCTCAGAGATCCTGACGCGCTAGGCTTGCGAGAGGATCAACATGCCTGTGAGTTGTTTACTTTCCGTTTAGGGCTTCTCAGAGCGTCGAGGGGCCGGGGGCGGGTACGCCCGACGGCTCCGCGGGCCCGCGGGGCTCCGTGCGCGACGCGGCCGGGATCGCGCGGCTTCTTTGCGCGTGGCGTACTTGTTTGGATTTGCCTGGGCGGCGAGGCTCGTCCGGCCGAGCCAGGGCGGGGAGTGGGGGAGGTTCTGGGCCGCCCTGGGCTGCGAACTGGAGTCGGTGGCCAAGGAGGGGACAGCTCCCCGCTCTGGCTTTTTGGTGGGCGCCCGCGAGGCCGTGATCTTTGGAATCCTTTTGACTCTCATTGAACTTCGTGGTTCTCGCCCCATCTGCCTTCTCTCGGAAAGCGATTTTCTGCCATTTGCCTTTTTAAAACTGACTCCGCAGTTGCCTTACACAGTAACTCCATGAGGGACAGGCACGCCTCAGGCGCTCAGAGCTCCTGTCAGATCAGATGTTGAACCCCGATCCACCTCAGCGATTTCCCTCTCGGCGGTCCGGGGTCGGGGGCGCGATCTTAGCACCGCAGTTCGTTTTTACTGGAGACTGTTACTCAGTTAAGAGGAACGGGGCGAACCGTACCATATGTTTCCTGATCGTCAGGAGAACAAAAGCACTATGAAAAGTCCTGATGAAAGTTAATAAGCTTTAAAAAATAGCACTGAAGTATTGCCTCTGCTGAGTATGACGGGTTATTTCAGCATGTGTATTTCACGTATGGCTGAATCTGCCGGTGTTGTGGTTTAATTCCAGTAGTAATACTATGCTTTTGTACTCAGTTGGCTAGAGATCTACTACATCCGTCCTTGGAAGAGGAAAAGAAAAAACATAAAAAGAAACGGCTAGTTCAAAGTCCAAATTCTTATTTCATGGATGTAAAATGTCCAGGTAAAATTTCAAATTTAATTCCTTTCCCGATGAAAATTGCTGAAGGAATTGCTAGTGTGCTGTGTATATTTGATACATTAGGACCCTCTGTTGAGTAGAAGTGGGATTACAGAATTGGATATTTTCATAAGAAACGTATTCAGACCACGGTAGAAACATTTTTGGGGGGGGAGGGGGTGAAGATGGGACTGGAAAGGGAATGTGACATTTGATTTCCTACGTCTTTAAGCTAATAAGATGATGAGTTTTCTTTTTCATGATGCGATGGAAAGTATGTTGATTCTTTTCATTGCATCATGTGCTGCCCAGTATGGTGGCCATTAGCTGTATGAGTGGCTACTGAACACTTGAAATGTGGCTAGTAAAAATGTAAATATTTCATAAGTGTAAAATATACACCAGATTTTGAAGGTGTAGAACCCCTCTCCCCCCCCCCCCCCCCCGTATTGGTTACATGTTGAAACGATAATATTTAACCATTTTGTTGGTACTAGAAAAGTTTGTTACATATGTGGCTTGCAATATTGCAATAACACTAAAGTACTTAATCTTTTACAAGGTCTTTACTAGAAATATGTTGAACAAGTGCTGTGTTTTCTTCTGCCTTTCACTTTTAACAGTGCCCTTTTTTTAGGTTGCTACAAGATCACCACAGTTTTCAGCCATGCTCAGACGGTGGTTCTTTGTGTAGGTTGTTCAACAGTGTTGTGCCAGCCGACAGGAGGAAAGGCTAGACTCACGGAAGGTATATCATTTGGCATTTTCTAACCCAGTGATGAGATTTGATGATTGTAAATGTCTCTATCTTTACTAAAATCCAGTTTCAAAGAAATCTTAAATTCATGATTACCAAAATAATTTTGTCTTTTCACTGTGTACTCTTTCAGTAAAGAGTCCCCTGTCCAATTTGACCTTGCAAAGAACTCCTTTGAATATTATTTTTCTTAGTTTGAAACACCTAATTCTGTTGTATTTAATCACTTAGTTTGCCTAATTTGAAATATTAAACATAAATCAGAATGGAGCAAAAGAATAACTACATAGGACATGGATTTTTTTAAAAACATAGGAGTTAAACATTTCCTTGTAAATATTTTGTTTCATATGTATATGATACATGAGACTTAAGACAGTTTTTATCATTGCTAGCCGAGTAATATAATATATAAATTTAAATGCTAGAGATTTGATATGTCTGAATAACTACTTAATGGTTAATATAAAAATATAATTTTAATTCCTCTTTCACTTTTGTGCAGTAAGGAAAAAAATAATTATGTATCTAGTTTTCTATAGTATGACTTGTGGATTTAGAATTCCATACGATATTTGAAACTTGCTTGTGATATTTTGGGGACCTGTGAATTCTATGTTGTTCTCGCTGGAAGAGTTAAAAGTGGATTGATAACAAATTCAAGATCTGTTTGATATGACCTGGTAAGATATATGTATGAAATTAAGATACTTGCAAGATTTCCAAAACCTTTATATCCTGCCAATATTAAAGTTTTAACTGATGAGTTCAGGCTCATGGTCCTAAGTAGACTCCATTATAGCATTTGAGCAACAGGAGTGACAGCTATAGTCACATCAGAGCAAATTCAAATATAAATGATTTATGATAGCAAATTTCTGGTATAAAAGGATAAATAACCTATGCATGAATATTAATATAATATTCTTAAAAATGCAAATTTTTTACTTAAGTACTTTTTGCTGTTAAAACTCTACCAATAGGCTTTTGTAATTCTATTGCAGGGTGTTCATTTAGAAGAAAGCAGCACTAATGACCCACACAGCCTCCTGAATTTGTGTTATATCACAGAAAGCCTTATCAGTTCAATAATTCTAGTTAATCTACCAGGATAATGTGATTACATTTAATTTTGTAAGTATACAACAGTGATCTCCTATTTTGGTGTCAGTTTTTCAATAAAGTTTTGATTATGGGCAAATTCCCGCTTTTTCCTTTTTATTCCAAAGTGTGTGTGCATGCTATACATTAATATATACTTTGTATGTGAATTGGGTTTAAACATTAAAAAAAATGTATTCTAATTTGTTAGTGCTTCATTTCAATAGAAGAAACCCTATTTGATTTTCACTCCTTTTCCAAATTTCTGTGAATGGAGCTAAATAATTAAAAATGGAAAGAAGCCCATTATTGGTTAATTCTTAATATAGTTTTGCTATTAAAACTATGGTAACGAATTTTAGAAGTATATATTTAATGTAACAATCACAGTGTAATGCCTTGGATTTATGTGGTCCTAATATACAGCATAATTGGGACTGTATTTGGGGTCTGAGTTATAGGAAGCTCCTTTGGGGTAGAAAATTTGAGAGGAGGAATCAGAAGTAGCATGATTTACCCTGGGGTGTCATGACTGGGGATGGTAGATGATATTGAATTCTCTGGTCTACACAGGTAAGCACTCCTGACTACACGTGTGTGGAGTGGCTCTGGTGTCTCATTGTCATTTTTATAGTTTATGAAATGATCTGGGGATTTTGGAATTGGAGTGTATCTTTCCTTCTTTGGCCACAGTACAATTCCTCTGGAGGTCTGACATCCAAATTGGATCTCTTGGGGCTAAAATCAAGGTGTTGGTGGGGCTATGTTTCTTCTGGAGGCTCTAGGGAAGAGCCTGTTTTCTTGTCTCTTCCAGCTTTTAGAGACCTCCTGCATTTCTTGTTTCATGACTCCACATCACTTCTCTAATTTCTCACCTTCCTTTTACAAGGAATTGGGCTCACCCACATAATCCAGTATAATTTCGCTATGTCATGGTCCTTGATTTAATTATATCTGCAAAAACCCTTTTGCTATGTAAGGCAACGTATGTATAGGTTCTGGGGGCTAGGATGTGGACATTTTTAGGGGCCATTGTTCTGCCTATTACAGAATACAAAATTTTAAAATTCTACCCCAGATTTGAAAACTGAAATTGTGGAAATATGTCTATAATTTTTAATGGAAAGAAACTGAAATCTTTGGGAGGGTTAGAGTTCATTATTGCATTTTACAAAGAAAGAACATTACATTGATAGAATAATGACCTCATCTTGTAACCTTTTAGGATTTTCTCTCTCCATTTTCACAACTATAGGCATAAAGAATTATATCAATTGAAGATATTTGCTATTGATTCAGGCTCAAGTAGCCTTTGAATCTGGTTTGTAAGGGCATACCAGAAAAACTAGCTTTCTTAGTTTAACTCTGTTCTACCTGTCTGGCTGAGTTCTGTCCCCCTGCAGTACCAAGTCTACTGTTATTTTTTTGCCTAGCAAAGCCTCACCTTAGGAAAAAAATTAGAGTAGTTCTGTCAGATTTAGTTAAAAGCCTGCATTTAAAGTTTTCCTTAGAGAAGCAGTTTTAGTTTTGATTATTCTGCAGGAACAGAAATTGGAGCTGCCACTGACTTCTGGGCCAAGAGCTCAGCACACATCAGCTTTAGCCCTGCTCAGTGTTTTGTGTTTGTGTTAAGTCCATGAATGTCTTTTTCATTTTTTTATTTCACATTTTAATCCTCACCCTTTCATTGATTTTTTTTTTTTTTTTTTTTGAGAGAAAGAGGGAGGGAGAGAAACATTGGTTGGTTGCCTCCCGTATATGCCATGACTGGGGATTGAACCAATAACCTAGGTGTGTGCCCTGGCTGGGATTTGAACCCACGACCTTTTGGTGTACGGGGCGATGCTCAAACCAACTGATCCACCCGGCCAGGGCACTTACTTCACATTTTATATATCATGCTGTGTATTTAAAAGAGATGCATAAAAGCATGACCACTGTGTCATCTTTGTGTATTAATAATAAAAGTTGTGCATATTTCTTCATTTGCAGCCAGATTTACTAATTAAAATCCCAATATATGTTTATTTTTGTGCCTTTTATTGGATCTATTAATTTTTAGAGACTTTTTCTTTTTTCCTTTTTTATGAGAAGGTAAGATAATGGTTAGAACAATTTTTAGAGTCAGGTATACCTGGGATTGAAACAAGTTCAAATGGTTAATCATTGTGTGACCTTTGGCAAAATAAGGATAATAATTTCTACTTAGTAGGGTTGTTTTGAAAATAAAATGAGACAGCATATACAGAGTGCTTAGCACAATGCCTAAAACATAGTGCCTATTAGTAGTATTTAGCCTAGCTCGGGTGGCTCGGTTGGAGCATCATCCTGTGCACCCAAAGGTGGTAGGTTCAATTCCAAGTCAGGGCACATACCTGGGTTGTGGGTTCAATCCCCAGTTGGTGAGTGTACGGATGTTTCTCACATCAGTGTTTCTCTCTCTCCCTCTCTCTAAGCATGTCCTCAGGTGAGAATTAAATTTTTTAAAAAAGTATTTATTTAAATAAAAAGATCCTATCCAAGTACTTTTAAGTTCTTTTTCACCCAAATTATTTACCTACCTGTTATCACACCAGAGTATAGTTGTGTTAACTGTTGTTGCAAAACAAGCCACATAAAATTTAGTGGCTTAAAATAATGATTTATTATTTCTCATGATTCTGTGGGTGGTTCTCACCTGGGATCACTCATGTGGCTGCATTCAGCTGGAGGCTCAACTGGTCTAGGTCCAAAATGGCTTTGGTCACATGTCTGGCAGCTGGGGCATCTCAGTTCTCCAGGAAGCTATTATGGCTTCTGTATTACCTGGCAGCGTTGGGGTAGTGTTCTTAGAGGGTGAAAACAAGCTTGAAGGCCTCCTAAAGCTAAGCTCTGGAACTTGTGCAGCATCATTTCCACTACATTCTGTGGGTCAAAGAAGCCACAATCAGCCCAGATTCAAGGGAGTGGAGGAACAGGTTCCACCACTGGCTGGGAAGAGCAGCAAAATCACCTTGCAAAGGAGCATGCCCAATGGATGGGAGGAATTTGTGGCCATTAAATAGTTGACCACACTTATGGAGAACTCCAGTATTTATCAAGATTATTCATTCCATAACCCATGCTCATGTCCACAATCAATTCTAAAGAAATGCTTTATTTGTTTTTCCTATTCTGGATGATGACAGAATATAACTGGGAAATTTACATTAGAGGAAACCCAATAAACACATGAAAATATGTTTAACTTCACTAACAATAGGGAAACACAGGGAAAAACAATCAGATACCATTTCCCATCCATTGTATAGTCAAAAATTAAAAGTCAGTTAAAGTATTGGCATATAAACAATGGAATTAGGTCCAACCATATAAAATTGAGCATATTTGCCCTGGCCCATTTGGCTCATTGATTAGAGCACTGGCCCACGGACTGAAGGGCCCCAGAATAGATTCCTGCCAAGGGCACGTACCTTGGTTACAGGCTTGATCCCCGGCCCCGGTGGGGGTGCCTCAGGAGGCAACCAATCGACGTGTCTCCCTCACATTGATGTTTCTCTTTCTCTCTGTCCCTTCCATCTCCCTTCCACTCTCTCTGAAAATGGAAAAAATAATGAGGATTAAAAAAAAAAAATTGCATATTTAAGTAGTTTTTACTTACAAAAACAGCAATTTCACGTTTCAACCCAAGAAAAGGGTGTTCCTTACAGCATTGCCTATAATAATTAAAATAAAATAAAATGGATGGTATAATGATGTAGTCATACAGTGTAATATTTTAGAGCAGTTAAAATAAACTGGGTTTATATTTGTCAACTTGACCATATCACAAAAATGTGTCAAAAAGGCAATGTAGAACACATGTATACCATGATACTATTTGTAGAAATGTAGATAATACAAGTTAATGCTGTGTATTAGATGTGTATACATATACATTCCTATGAAAGTATTAAGGAACTGGAAAGATATATATCAACTCCTGATAGTAGTTGCCAGTAGGGCAGAAGGAGTGGGACTTTGAGTGGTTGTTAAAGGGACCCTCAGCTTTACGTTTTATTTTTTTTTTAAATGAAGAAAATTTGACTAACATTTTAAGTTCTGGGTATTTGGAGTACATAGGCATTTACCATGTAGATCTTTTATGCTCTCTAGTATATTTTTTTAATTGCACAAAATAAAAGATCAATTTATTACAAATAATTTGTAGCCAGTGATCACCTTGACAAGTAAATTTGAGAAAAAAGAACAAAAACACAAACTTGTGTCCAGTTCTCTTGATTCTTTTCCTCAATATTAAGGATCAGCCACAACGGAGATACCATTTTGGGAGATGTGGACATTCACTGATACAGTTTCTAACAGTATTAAGTAAGAAAAGAATAGACATTATCATGGCAAAAAATATCTAAGACAAGAATTCTTAATCTGGGGGAGGGGGCGGTCTGTGAACCCCTTACATTTGTATATTGGCTCATTTTCTGAGAAGGTTCATAGCTCTCCTTTCTCAGCGCTTCAACAAGAATCCTAAAAAAAAAAAAAAAAAAAAAAAGATTAAAAACAACTAGTCTAAAGCAAGTGCCTTATTCAGAGTAAACATTCCTGAAATTCTCAGGGCTCTTCACACTGTGGATCCTCCTGCACCTATAGTTCAGTCACATTGCGCTTCTCCCTGACACTCAGATAATGCTCTTTTCTCCCATTTTAAATGTCACCTCTTTAGTGGCTCCAAGTTCATTCTGAGGGCTGTGCAAATGTTCAAAGTTACATTGATATCACATGACCAAATTAAAAACATGTATCTTTCAATATTAAAAACATTTTGAAAAATTACCATTAATTTTGCTGGGAAAATTGGAAATCCACATGCAAAAGAATGAAACTAGATTACAGTTTGTCCCCATGTACAAAAATTCAAAATGGGTCAAAGACCTAAATATAAGATCTGAAACGATGAAATAGATGTAAGAAAATATAGGTTTTAAACTTAATGGACCTTGTTTGTAGAGAACATTTTATGAATTTGACCCCAAATGCAAGGGAAGTAAAGGCAAAAATAAATTAATAAGACCATATTGCCCAGCCTGGCGTGGCTCAGCGGTTGAGGGCCAACCTAGGATCCAGGAGATCAGGGTTCGATTCCCGGCCAGGGCACAGGCCCGGGTTGCAGGCTGCAGCCGATCAATGACTCATCATTGATGTTTCTATCTCTCTCTCCCTCTCCTTTCCTCTCTCTGAAATCAATAAAGATATATTAAAAAAAAAAAAAAAAAGACCATATCAAGCTAAAAAGCTTCCGCATAGCAAAAGAAACTGACAACAAAACAAAAAGACAACCAATCCAGTGGGTGATGATACTTGCAAACAATAGCTTCAACAAAGTGTTAATATCCAAAATGTATAAAGAACTCATACAACTCAACACCAAACAATCCAATTAAAAAATGGGCAGAGGACCTGAACAGACACCTCTCCCAAGAGGACATACAAATGGCCAATGGATATATGAAAAGATGCTCAACTTCACTAGCTATTAGGGAAATGCAAATCAAAACAACCTCATGCCTGTTAGAATGGCTGTTATCAATAAGACAAGTACTAAGTGTTGGAGAGGTTGTGGAGAAAAAGGAGCCCTCATTCACTGCTGGTGGGAACGTACACTGGTGCAGCCACTCTGGAAAACAGTATGGCAGTTCCTCAAAAGATTAAGAGTAGAGGACTGGATAAAGAAGATGTGGTCCTTACATACTATGGAATAGTACTGAGCCATAAGAAACGTTGAAATACTGCCATTCGCGACATGGATGCGCCTTGAGAATATTATGCTAAATGAAAGAAGTCAGAAAAAGCTAAGAACCATATGCTTTGACTCATATGTGGGATACGAAACTGAAACTCATAGACACAAACAATAGTATGGTAGTTATCAGAGGGAAGGGGGGTGGGGGAGTAAAGGGTAAAGGGGGTCAAATATATGGTGACAGAGGATGATTTGACTTTGGGTAGGGGGCACACGATGCAATATACAGATCATGTATCATAGAAGTGTACACTTGAAACCTATATGACCCTAGTGACCAAGGTCACCCCAATAAATTTAATTTTAAAAATTACCATTATATTTGATTTGCTTTTAGTCACAATATCTAATGCTTAAAATTTAAAATAACATAGAAAGGAAGATATGACATTAAAAAATATATATATATCTTTTAATGATTTCAGAGAGAGGAAAGGTGAGGGGGAGAGATAAAAATGTCAATGATGAGAGAGTCATCATTGATCCGCTGCCTCCTGCACGCCCCCTACTAGGGATCGAGCCCACAGCCCTGCATGTGCCCTGACTGGGAATCAAACCTCTATCTCCTGGATCCTAGGTCGATGCTTAACTGTTGAGCCACACCTGGCCAGGCTGACATTTCTATATTTATCAAAGAGAGCATGGATTGAAAAACTTTACAAACATGAATACAAGATCTAGAGATCAGGAGAAACAAGAAAGAAAAAGGATGAAATGGATCCATTTTAGAAAGCAGCTTTTTAAATATTTCAACCAACTCCGAGATACTCATCTATTTGCCTTTGTATATCGGCATGGGAAATGAAGAAACAGTCCTAGGGCTCAGAATGATAGAAAACCCTTCTTTTATTTGAGTGTATAAAAACTTTGATTTGTGAATTTTTCTGAATTCAGGGTAATCTCCAATACACACCATCTATGGCTGTTGCAACAAGATCCCCCAGTTTGTCCACACTACAATAAGCCATTTGTGGAGCCAGTCTCCAAGATAGCTCTCCATGATCCCTACCTCTGGTACTTAGCCTTTGTGTCATCATCTCTCACACCGAGTCAGGGCTGGTCTGTGTGACCAGTAGAATTTGGCGTTAAGTGATGGTGTGTGACTTCCAAGGCTGGATTATAAAATACACTGTGGCTTTCACCTTGTTCACCCTTCACTCAGTCTGAAGGAAGCCAGGGGCAGCCAAGCATACCCATGGGGAGGCTCATGTGATGAAAAACAGTCCTCTTGGCAGGGTCCAGTGTGCCCTCTTGGCTATAGCCCCATGGGTGAGCCATCTTGGAATCAGATCCTCTAGCTCCAGTCAAGGCTGATTTTAAACTATACTACAAAGCTACAAAACACAGTATGGTGCTGGCATGGAAACAGATACATAGATCAATGCAATAGAACAGGCAGCCCAGAAATAAATCCTCACTTATGTGGTCAACTAATCTACAACAAAGGAGGAGAGAATATACAATGAGGGTAAAGATAGTCTCTTCAATAAGTGGTGGTGGGAAAACTGGTCAAATAACAACAACAACAACAACAAATTGGACCAACTTTCTTACATCATGTACAAAAATAAACTCAAAATGGACTAAAGACTTAAATGTAAGACCCGGAACCATAAAACTCCCAGAAGGAAACATGGGCAGTAAACTCCTTGGCATTGGTCTTAGCAATACCTTTTTGGATCGATCTCCTTGGGCAAGGTAAATAAACAAACAAATGGGATTACATTAAACTTAAAAGCTTTTACAGAGTGAAGAAAATCAACAACAAAATGAAAAGATGACTTACTGAATGAGAGAAGATATTTTCAAATGACACATCTGATAAGGGGTTAATTTCCAAAATATATAAGGAACTCATACAAATTAATGCCACCCCCTCCCCTTCCAAACAATCCAATTAAAAAATGGGCAGTGGAACAAATAGACACTTCTCTAAAGAGGACATACAGATGGCCCACAGACATATGAAAAGATGCTCAGCATCACTAATCACCAGGGAAATACAAATCGAAACCATGATGAGATATCTCAAACCAGTCAGAATGGGTACCATCAAAAAATAAATGACGCCTGGCAGGGCATGGCTCAGCGGTTGAGCGTCGACCTGGGATCCAGGCTATCAGGGTTCGATTCCTGGTCAGGGCACATGCCTGGGTTGCGGGCTCGATCAATGACTCTCTCACCATTGATGTTTCTGTCTCTCTCCCTCTCCTTTCCTCTCTCTGAAATCAATAAAGATATATTTAAAATAAATAAATAAATAAATAAATAAATAAATAAATAAATAAATATTAAAAAAAAAAAAAAGAATGTGGAGAAAAAGGAACCCTGTTCACTGTTGGGGTTGTAAACTGGTGCACCCACTATGGAAAACTGGATAGAGATTCTTCAAAAAATTAAAAATATAGCTGCTATATGACTAGCAATTCCATTTCTGGGTATTTATCCAAGTAAAATAAAAACGTGAATTCAAAAAGATATATATACCCCCATGTCCACTGCAGCACTAATTACAGTAGCCAAGACAAGAAGCAACGTAGGTGTCCACTGAGAGCTGAGTGGGTGAAGAAGTGGCACATATACAACAGCAACAACAAAGAACAATATCTTGCCATTTGCAACAACATGGATGTGGACCTAGATGGTATTGTGCTAAGTGAAATAAGTCACACAGAGAAATATAAATGCCATCTGATTTCACTTAAATGTGAAATCTAAAAAACCAAACGAATGAACAAAACGAAACAGGCCCACAGATACAGGGAACAAGCTGATGGTTACCAAAGGGGAGGCGGTGAGGGGGTGGGTTAAAAAAAAGGAAAAAAAGAACAATATTTGGAGGTTCCTGTTGAGATTTTCTCTATATTACACATTCAAAAAGCATATATTTTTATCAGAATATTTTATTTCAAGAGTTAACATTTTTTTTCCAAAAAGTAAATACAATATAGTTACTTCCCTGAGTATAAAGAACTAACCCTACCATAAAAGACAATTACAAAATTAAGCAATTATAGAGGTACATATTTTCTGCATTCAATTATACTATATTACAAATTTATTCTTAAAAACCTCATGTATTTTGTAATTTTAGTTAATGTTTAAAAAAACAAAACAGTTCATTTTGCACCTGTGATGTTAAGGTGTGTCGGCTCTGTCTCTATCGAACTCCAGAGCAATCTTTAAAGCAGTGCTGTTGAGTCCCACAGACTGCATGTTGCATATGATAGAAACGACTATTCCTCTTGGAGGGACCTTGTTATGTACAGAGTCTGCATCCAGTTCTTCAGGGAGGATCAGCAGGACGCTGCTGGCGCCCACTGCGCCCCCAGTATGTGAGGCGTAATGCCGCTGCTTCCTGCAGGAGCCGTACGTTTGCTTCTTCTCCACGACACCCCACGCCATTGCATATTTACCCTCCTTATCCCAGGACATCTCTGTGTTAGGGACTGGTGTCCAAATCATAACCATTGTTTCTGGTTTGAGATATCCAGGCAAAAGATTTTCATTCGAGTTCTTAAACAGCCCGACTTGGTAGCCATACAGCATCGCATTCCCAAATTTCAGAAGGTCACCCACTGTAGACAGAAATCCGCCACCAGCCCATTTGTAGGAGTTATCCACATAAGGTGTGTTGACGAGACGTCTCTTTTTATTGTAAACGTAAAATCTAAAATAAAATAAGAATGGTCATTAAAAATTTAATAGTCTATTGTTGACTTTACACATGAAAATGAATAGGAAAATGTACATGAGACAGATTGCATTTCAATGTAGTAATCGTACATTCTCGGGAACTAATCACTAATTTTCAGGATTCAGGTCTTAATGAAACACAGGTCAGTGAGTAAGCTAGTCTAATTACTTGTGAATCGAAGCATCGAAAGTGGGTTGTTTTTCCTACTGTCATGGCTTGCCTGTGTTGAGTGTATCAAAATTTTAATAACTACAAAAAATTTAAAAGTGTACACATCAAGATGTTTAGAAATAAGGTTAATATTTGTAAGGAAACTAGATCTCTTAGCTAAAAATATCATAGAAGTACCACGTACAATGACATGATATGGTGCTTTCTTGGTGTAAAAGGAGAAAGCAGCTGGAGTTAGCAAACCTCAGCTGGGACCCCTTAATCTCACCCTTTCTAACTATGCTTATCTTATTTGATTAACAAACACTGTAGAGTTCTTACTTTGTGCCAAGCATTGTTCTAAGAATTACATTAAATATGAACTAATTTATTCTTGTGACAATATTAGGAGATAGGTACTATTATAATCCTTATTTTACAGATGAGGAAACTGAGACACAAAGAGTATAAATAACGTATGTACCCACATTGACAGAGCTTGTGGGTTCAGACCCAGGCAGTCTGGCATTTCTATTCTCTGCTCCCTCTCTGCTTCAGAGCCTATCTTGTAAAACGAGGACAAATATATCTACTTTGCAGAGTTAGGAACATATGTATAAAGCACTTTGCATATAATAAGTGATAGCTGTTAGTCACTCGTGCATTCAGCAGTTAACGATGGAGCACTCACTCTGTGCCAGGCGCCGTTTGGATGCTGGCATAAAGTGTTAAAAGAGACAGTGTCTGCCCTTGTCAGGTTTCTAGTCTAATGCGAGGAGACTGTACCATAAATATTAGGCAAATGAAATGAAGTCACAAAACAAACATGAAACTTGGCTCAGGAGAATCCTTTCTTTCAAGATTCATAATAAAATGAGGCTCTTAGGTTTTCAGTTAGCTGACTGTCTCACCTCTGATGATCTTCATCTTCCCTCTACTTGGGCTATTCAAAGGCAGTCAGACCCGAATCTCACCACCACTTTAAACCACTGTATCGCTAAGGTCTCAAACTCAGGAATTTCTTCCTGTGACTTCCGCTGCTTCCAGCTTCCAGCTCTGGAGCTGAGCCTGCTCCCTGCCCTCACTGTGCCTCCATCATTCCCCGCGACTCGCCCCCGTTTCCCCTGGTCTTTCAGTTCCTCCTGCTTTCACCTGGTTTTCTCTTCTAGCCTGAACTAAACCACCAGCCATTTCAACTATCTCAGCTGTCATCTCACTGGCACCTTTAGGTCCCTCTCTTCTGACCGACCCTGAACACGTACAGGCGGCCCTTTCCTTGGTTCCATTATCTGCCAAGAAAGGCTGTAGAAATTCAAACAACAAAGGTGGCTGATACCAACTCACAGACTGGCTAAGGGTCTTCGCTGCTGTTGCCGAATCTTCTCACCCTTCTTCTGGTTTTCCCTGGTGTATCCTTCCTAACAGCTCTTCCCAGTCTCTTCCTCTCAGCCCTCCACTCTGCCTCAGGCCCAACTAACAGATACCTGGGCCTTTTGTTGCTCTGAGAAGACTGAGGCCACCCAAAGTGAGCCAGGAACTCCTCTTTACCTCAAAGTATACTGACATCACCATCCGTTACTTTTTCTTCCTCTCTGATCACATAAGAAATTTTCCTGTTGTTTTTAAGGCTAATTCCACGACCTACATTGTTGCCTCTACAACTCTGCGCCACCAGTCATGCGTCCAAGGTTATTTGTCTCCTTGCAGTCCATTCTGCACACAGAAGCCGGAGACCGCGTCTCCTCCCTCTCCCACCCACTGGACACCCCCCAATGGTCACCACTGTAATGACAGTAAAACCCAGGTTTCTTACCAGGGCCTACAACACGATCAGTAGTCCTCAACACAGGCAGTACCAACCCCATAAGCAAAAATTCTGGAGACTTTTTTTCAGTTGTGACAATTATTAGAGGGCTCTTACTGACATTTAGTAGATAGAAGCCCAACGTTCCCAAATGCCCTGTGATGCATGGAAAAGTCCCACCCAAGGGTCCATTCTCCCCAATGCTGCAAGGCTTTCTGTGCCTTGCCAGGAACTTGGACTCCTTCACAAAATGCTTTAGTTTCCTAGATCCTAAGAAAAAAACAACTTCTCTTTCTTTTAAAATCCTCACCTGAGGATATATATTTTTTTAAACTTTTAAATTAATTTTTAGATAGAGAGGAAGGGAGAGAGAGACAGAGAGAGACAGAGAGAGAAACATCTATCGGTTGCCTCCCATACGCACCACAACCGGAGGTTGAACCCACAAGCTAGGTATGTGCCATGACCAGGAACCGAGCCCACAACCTTTTGCTGTACGGGGCGATTCTCCAACCAACTGGCCAGGGCAAAAAAATCTTTTATCTTTTTACCCGTGTTACATCTTCCAGTTACCAGTCCTTTCTCTCTCCTCATTTATTGCCAAACTACATAAAACAGTCCACACCTGCTGTTTCCATGCACTTACCCTCTGCAGCCATTCAAGTCCTTAAACTCTGGCTGCCGTTCTCCCCCCACACGCAGCGCGCTCCCTTAGGGGCTGTCAGGGTCTCCTAACTCCCTTTGCTCCGTCTTCACCCTATTTGCCCCGGGCAGCACTGCTAACCCGCCCTTCCTGGCTGCCTGCAGGCAGTTCGGCTCTGAGTGCCCTCTTCTAGTTCTCTATCCTGGGGTTCCCTCCAATCACCAGTGGTTCCAGTGTCCCAGGTCTTTTCCTCTACAGAGATAGTTATAAATCTGCACCTGTACCACAACCCCTGTCCCAAATTTACAATAGAATTTTCTATTAGCATTAATAATTCTCAAATTTGGTTTTGGAGAAGGGTAGGAGAGTTGTTTATCAGAATCGCCTCTGGAACTCCTACCTCCCAAAATTATACCCTCCCTTCAAAATTCGTAACTTTGGAGGGACTGTGGGCATCGTTTGAAAAGTAACTTGTCTTTCTTCCTGCAAGATTCTTATATGTCCCCTAAAAGCCCAAGTCATAATATTGGGTGAAGCAGGGGTGGCCACAGGTATGTGCTTTGAAAATTTAAAAAAAAATCTACAGAATCATATATGCTCTCCTGAGAACCAATGACTTGACATGTGGTCTTCTCATGTCTCAAAATGAACAAGACTAAAACTAAATTAATCTCTTCCAAACCCTTTTCTCATATTTTCCCTCTCCATTGAAACCTTGGTTGACTCTCTTGCCCTCAACTCTTATATCCAATTAGATGCTAAACCCTATTATTCAGTCTCTGCTTTGTGTCTGCCCCTTTCTTCCTTCCATTCCTACGGCCACTCCCATATTTTAGGTCCTAATTACTTTCTGCAGAAACACTGATTACACTTGGAATTCCAAGCCAATCAAATCTAAAAGGAGCCAAATAATAGAAATGTTACCATTGTAATTAGCTAGTTATTAACAATAGAAAAGGAGCAAAAGGGAGGCCAGACATTATAAGCATGGCCCCCTGGGCAGCTTCACCAGGAAGCTGCAACTTCACCCTCCCCAGGGAACCACGGGTCCATCCCCTGCAGATCACTGGGAGAAGGGACAGGACAAAGGGGAAACGGAGGCATGTGCAGTGAAGTCTGGGAGGCTAGGAAAGATGCCTGTCAGTCTAACCTTGAACAGAGATCATTGGCTAGAGAGGGTGGAGCCAATGCACACCGGTGAACATCTGGGAATACATAACCCCAACAAAGGAGTTCTCTCTCTCTCTCAGCTCTTGTGCCCCCCCCCCTTTAAAAAAAAAAAGTCTTTATTGATTTCAGAGAGAGGGAGAGATAGATAGAAACATCAATGATGAGAGAGTCATCGATCAGCTGCCTCCTGAATGCTCCCCCCGCCCCCCCAGGGACCGAGCCTGCAACCTGGGCATGTGCCCTGACCGGAAATCGAAGGGAGATCTTCTGGATCCTAGGTCAACGCTCAACCACTGAGCCACGCTGGCTGGGCCCTCGTGGCTCTCTTGTCCCTCTGCTTCCTTGCATTTGCCCGTGTTCCCTCCATAGCCATGTGGTCTGAGAGGCGGCACGGCCCGTGGCCATGTGGACCCCACACGCAATGGACGGATGGACTGCAGCTGGGAACACGGCCTAGGCTAGCCTGATGCTGGACTGGGCCATGCAAATACGGACGGAAACTGGGCAGCGGCTTTAACCTCAGCCCTGCTAACACAGCTGGACTTCTCCCTTGGCGGGAGGAAGGCAAATGGGACCTTGGAAACTCAGGGATGTAATTTCATGCAAATAAATGCCACTCATTCTCCTGTGCAAGTCTCAGAAAATTCCTTCTTGTGACATTACAAGGACGCCGCTTCCCTGGCAACTGGTGGGGACATGGAAAGCTCCCCACAGATAACAGAAATACATTTTCTCATTGAGAAACAAAGTCCTTAGAGTGAACTCCAAGTCTGTAAAGTAGGAGAGAACTACCAGTATATTTTGGTGAACAATCACCTTTACGTAAAGCATTTCAAACCACCTATTTCAAGGCTGAAAATAAGAATTCCTCAGTCACTCGTCCTTTAAAACATAAAACTATGGGGAATCCCAGACTTTAATCTAGAATTTTCAACTTTACATAGTTAGATTTTAGACTTTAATCCCTTGATTCCTTTTTGCAGAGGACAAATTAATGGCTTTTCATAAAAATAATCTGTTCAGCTGAATAATAACTTTATTTCAGAATCTTAAGAAATTTCTGCTCTAAAAAGAATGGGACATAGACACAGGTTCTTGAGTAAGTTACAGGGACACCTCTGTAAGGAATAGCTGGTGGAACGATGCCAAATGACAAGCGGCCTCTTCCTACTTAAGAGTCTCTAGATTCTGCACAAGAACATTACATAACCACAGAAATCTACACCTACAAACTCAGAAACCAAAATACTTTTATTTTTAAAACGCTACTTAAATGCCTTTAAAAACAGTTATGCGCTACTTCGTATTTTATTGCTATGCGAAGTTTAAAAACCCACAGAATTTAAAATGCATATTATAAAAACCAGTCCCACTTTAACATTCAGCATTAACATCTGGATTGAATCTACTACTAGAGTCTGTCAGCCAAAGGCATAAGAAACAAAACTTAATTTTAGAAGAAAATCTAGAAAATAAAGATAATAAATAATAATAAAAAAGATAACAGAAGGTGAAGGCCATATCTATACTGTCAAAATACAGCAAATGTTTCAGAAAGCATTCACTTTATTTGGTTTGGTCCCATCTAATTATGAAAGAGATTTTTGTTGCAAGTATGATGCCAAATGCATAGAAAATATGAACGAAGTCTAATAATAAGCTAATGCATTGACTAAGGATTCTCATATCAACAAACTGAGTGCCTTTCAGTGGCAAGAACATTTGCTCCACTCCCTGGTGGGTATTTGCTTAAAGGACTATTTAGTTTATTTGCCTATACAGAGTCGATATATCTATTTGCATACACAGAATCAATATTCTTATTCTTCCATTAAAAAAAAATCAACCCAATTTTATTCAGGAAAGCAATGTACCCTGCTAAAAACCATTTTCTCTGCATTCTTTACAGCTAAGTGTGACCTGTGGCTAAAATTCTGGCCAAAGAAATGTAAGTAGTATTTTGGAGTGGGATTCTGGGGAAATAGCTTAACAGGCAACAGGCACTGAGAAGCACTATTTTAACACACAAAATATACACAGAGAAGTGATAAAGGCAATAAATATTTACTCTCGGGTTACAATAACTCTAAAAAGACTTGGTCAGGATAGCATAAACATATTTACTTTATGATTATGACCAAGGAGTCAGTAACAAAGCTGGAAACTTTTGCTGGAAATTTTATTTCCTGCAAAATGGTACCTTGAAAACAAATGAATAGAAATTTGCATTTACTAAGTTTACTTTAAGAGTTTTTTATTTTTATTTTTTTAAAGCTACATATGTTGAAATGATTCCCTTAACTCTCTAAAAGAGATGGTCCCTTCAAGTTCTTTTCAAATTATTATTACAAAAAAAAAAAAAAAGAGAGAAACCCCTGGCCAATGTGGCCAGTATGGCTTGGAGTGTGATCCTTTGCTCTGAAAGGGCGCAGGTTCTATTCCCGGTCAGGGCACATACCTAGGTTTCAGGTTCGATCCCTGGTCAGCGTGTGTATGGGAGGCAACTGCTCAATGTTTCTCTCATGCATCAATGTTTCTCTCTCTTTCTCTTTCCCTTCCCCTCTCTCTAAAATCAGTAAAATATATCCTCGGGTGAGAATTAAAAAAAAGGAAAAAAAAAGAAGCAGAGTTGAGTTTCATAGGCCCAGTAGATAATGTATCAACTAAAATAAAAACAAAGCAAATGGACCGAAGATTTTCCTAGGTAACACTCTTTCCATCCTATTTTATTTCAGCAGCTCATTTAATCTAACTAAAATGAATCAACTACCCCTTTAGCACCACTACCCCTTTACCAAAATCTGAAGAGAAAACCCAGAGCAGATAGGAACCTTTTTTTAACATAAATGGAAACCCACTGCCTTTTTTCAAAGAATGGGAGGTAAAATAAAATTAACTCCTCATCATATGCGATATTTTGTTTTTGTGCAAGTCATAAACTAATCACTCATTAAGAAAACAGCAAATGAATGATAGCTGCTCTGCAGTCTGTACATTCATAGAACCTTAATTTTCAGTTTAGAAAAGAGGCTTAACGATACATAATCTTCTTCTCTCCCTTATATGAAAGTCTAGGCATTCATATCAAGTGATTAAATGCCTAGATCTAAATCAAAATAAGGTCATGCATCTATACCATCTTTATTAGAGAATCTTTTTTAGATTCAAATGACAACCTATAGCATTTGTCAATTTTTCTTATGCTTTCCAGTAAAGTACAATGTTGGACCAAAAAACCCAAAAAACACAAAACACTAAGAGTCTGAACTGGTTGAGAACTACAGGCCATTTTTAAAAATTAAAATTCATTGCTTGCTGCTAACCCAATTTCTTTTAGGTCCAAAGAAATCTCTTTCAGGCTGACTAGCAATGCATTTTAATTCCCTTAAATAAGCTGGTAACTTTAAAATGGTAATTTAACTAAATACAACAGAATATTAAACAAAACTAGTGTGAAGATAGGAGAATAAAGCTAAAAAAAATTCCACTGTTTCATCTATTTCAAGTAACTGCTAAGCCATTTAAAGCATATACTAATGGAAATAGGAAACAGTTGATTAAATTATCTTTCTAATAAACCAAATAAGTAGAGTAAAATGGAAAAGTCATTAGCTTCAAAATTTTCTCTCAATGACCCTTTTACAGATCACTAGTAAAAATTACGATAAAACTTTCATCTGCTATATTTCAATGAAATGATTTTCAAACTTTTACAGTGGAGAAACCTGGCCAGTACCACCTCAACACAACAATTAAAATCACCATCACCAACAACGGGATAAATTGGCATCATGAGACTTCTGCTATCAAGGATATTATTGGGACAATTTCCAAAATTTGAATAAGGTCTGTAGATTTGATAAAAGTATGGTGTCAACGTTAACTTCCTCAATGTCGTTGTTTTTAGAAAATACACATTTAAGTATTTACTGGTAAAGGAGTATCAAGTTTGCAACTTATTTCCAAATGGTCAGGAAAAGAAAACCAAAAGCATATAGATGGACAGATAAAGCAAATGTGGTAAAATGATAACATCTGCAGAATCTGGCTGAAGAGTATATGGAAATTCTTTATATTTATAACTTATTCTTATAACTTTTTTATAATAAATTATCCTTATAACTTTTCTATAAGTATAAAATCATTTCAAAATAAAAATTAAGACAAAAATAATAAAAGGTAAACAAAGAAAGCATTAGTTTATAAATATTTAAGAAAAAGAGATGATTGAAGAGTAAATTATAGATGCCAGTGATGGGTACAATTCTGGTTCAATTATTCATGTGCTTAAATTATTATTACTGCCTTTCATCTAAGGATTTTGGGACTATTTTACAAACACACTTTTTAAATGGAAAAACAGACATGTAGAAAAGCTTCCAAAATGTGGCAAGTTGATTTTGGAAAAGAGATAAAATTTGAGGTTTAACTGATAACATAGTATTAAGATGTGATATAGTTAGACACACTGAAAGGTATTCATTTACCTTGCTCTATTGTAAATCACTGGTTCATTTTCTTCCTGCACAGTTGTCAGCATATCCAAGTCATGGAATATTTTTTGCATATAGTCCAAATATTTATATCCTGAAGCTCTTTCAACTATGGCTGCCAGCAGGGTATAGCCAAAAGTTGAATATAAAAACTGACTACCTTGAGACATCATTGCATGAAGGAAAAAAAAAAGAAAATGATTCATTATTATTTAAAAACATGCAAAATATTTTTCCACTAAAAACTGGTATATACCTTAAAACTGGAATATTTTACTGCAACATTTATAAAGCACCATGGATGATATGTTAGTCAGCTTTGTAATGGCCCTGCTTATTCCATGTCCCTAACACAAGAATCAAATGGTGATCAACACATTTAAAATTTCACATGAATCTACTGCTTTCTATGATAAAAAAAAATCCCACAAAATGGCAATAAAATAGGAAGGGAAAGAGAGCAAATTTGGATCACTGGGTCAACTATCTTATTCTTTTTTTTTTAAATATATCTTTATTGATTTCAGAGAGAGGAAAGGAGAGGGAGAGAGAGAGATAGAAACATCAATGATGAGAGAGTCATTGATCGGCTGCAGCCCGCAACCCGGGCATGTGCCCTGACTGGGAATCGAACCCTGATCGCCTGGATCCTAGGTCAACGCTTTAACCATCGAGCCACGCCCGGCCGGGCAACTATCTTCTTCTTAATATACCTATTCCCTATTGCTTAAGGCATAAGTAGTTACACAAGTTATTTTAATAAAACATATGTAGATGTTAAAAACCTTGTTTCAAATACATATTAAAATACAAATACATATTCAAATGTACATATTGTTTCAACTATAAAACCTTTATCTCACTTTGGATTCTGGAAACATAGATTGTATCATCTGTACTAAAAATAGGTGAGAACCTTATTTTTAAAGGCAAAAATCCATAATTATATTTCTTTGCCATTATTAATTATACTTATATAATATCTACTCATGGTAAAAAATCTTTTAATATGAAGATGGAATAAAAAAAATAAACCTATGGTAAGCTTAAAGATATTAAGTGGTTTCAGTAGGCATCATACCAAAAAATACACAAAAACAGAGACTTAGTCGGGCCCAGCCTGCATGGCTCAGTGATTCAGGTCACGGTTCAATTCCCGGTTAGGGCACATGCCCAGGTTGTGGGCTCGACCCCCAGCAGGGGGCGAGAGGGAGACAGCTGATCAATGACTCTGCTGTCATCATTGATGTTTCTCTCTCTCTCTCTCCCCCTTGCTCTCTCTGAAATCAATAAAAACATATATAAAAAAAGCTATTTTAATATATTAGTTGTTTTGGAAATAAAATTAAGTTGAACACTAATTTCTTTAAGGAATGAAGGAACGAAGTAAGTTGAACAATTTAAATTCTAAATAAATACTAAAATACTAGCAATACTTTATCACATCCACTTGGGTCCAGATTTTGTTTGGAGAACTATTATTCCAACACTTCACCATAATTTTTCCACAAATATCTTAATATTGAGAATACACTAATTGACTGGGTAGCCTCCATGAGGCTAAATCTAAACAAGCAGCTGCCTGGATGCTAGGCAGGAACTCTGTGTTAAGTTCTTAACTATCATTAAGAAATGCAGACAAAAGGCAAGCACTGTACTGACAACAAAATCCACGCCACAATCATCTACCACGTCAAAGGCACTAAGGATGGTAGTTTGGATTTTCTGAAAATTAACACTTCAATGAGTTTATTAAGAGAAGGAATTAACACTCACCAGGTTTAAAGAACAAAGGGTCATTTTTAAATAATCTTAGGGATTCTATTGAATTTTCAAATTTTTCTTTCAAATATAATTCACCTTGCTCAAAATCATTTTTTTTCTTGAGGGGTTTGGAATTCCGGCCTTTGGCTTCATTATCCTGCTCTGTCTTAGCTTTAGCCAAGTCATTCTTTTCATTACTTTTGCCTTTTTCTTTTAACTCTTTTTCTTGGTCAGATTCCATAATCTCTTTCATCATCTTCAAGGCTTTATAAGCTTTTTCTTCTTTCACCTTTTTCATGTCCTTTTCATAATGACGAATTCCACTTAAATGGGAAATCAATAATCTCGTAGTGACAGAAACCTAATTGTAAAAACATGGAAATTAATCACATTATTCAACCAGAATGAGAAGTTAGCAGCTTCGGAGGAACATTGCCTCAGTAATATTTTCCATTTTAAACTGCTGTTGGAAAAATATGTAGCATACAAATCTTTAGTTTCAAATTTCAGAAAATACTCACTCAATTATCATCTGGATAAAAAAATAATAAAAAAAAAAAGAACAATAATTGAAAACAAACCAAAGAAGCCTATGCAACCTTTTAAACTATTCAATGTGCCATCTGTAAAACGAACTGCGAGTTTCATTACCTTTTCACCTTCATATTCCTTTTCTGGGAATTCAGGAACATAACGTTGTACTGGGACATCAAGGTCCAGTTTCCCTGCTTCCCACAGTTTGGCAAGAGCAACCATGGTAAGGCTTTTGCTGATACTGGCGATTCTCATAACTGTCTCTGGTTTGCACGGTACACGGTTCTCAACATCAGCATAACCTAAACCTACAGGGAAAAAGAGCAAAAAATCACCATGAATAAACTTTATGGTCAAAGGAGTCTTGATAAACGGAAATAATACTAGCTTAAAATATCTTGTGTATTCATTGAAAGGAAAGAAATTCCACTTTTACAAGTTCACGAAAACTTATCTTGTAAGGGATAAGAGTCTTAACACCAGCAACAGTAAGTCTAACAATTTAACTTTATAACTAAACATAACTAAACAGAATTGTATCTTGTGCACGATAGTCATTTCCATCTGATTCAAATACTATTTTTTCTTAGCTTATCTAAACAATTTGGTTATTCTACATTTTAAGTAAATTATTCCACATTCTTTAAAGTAAACATCATTGTTCTTCTTCAGATTATATTTATTCTTGAGTTTTGAATTTCCACTGAATTCCTTAAAATATCTATCCAATAAAAAAATATGAAAAGAGTTCCTGCAAACCCAATTTAGCTAACTATCAATTCAATTCAGCTGCAAACCAGAAGAGAAACAATGTACCACCAATTTAAAGCTCCTTCTAGAAAAAACTTTAAGTTTGATTTCATCTTCCGGACGGGCTGAAAGTGGAATTCTAAGAGATGTAAAGAACTGAGATATGAAAAGAAAAAAAGGCAAACAATGATTGTTTTTAAACTGTAAAGGGTTTATGCTAAAATTATTTGCATAAAAACAGAGCCCTCACCCATGAAGCTGATATTTATATAATTTTGGTTACAATATTTTTCATAAATTAGATATACTGATTACCTATACTTATACTTGGAGGAAGAATCATTTTTCTTTAAATTCAATTCCCTACTGCTCCCATAGTAAGAGTAAATAAGTACTACTTTATTTAAATGAGGTCTGAAACATTTCCTAAAGTATGGTTCCTCAAAACCTAGGATGACAAGTTGGACCAAGTTGTGTGGAATGAAAAAGTAAATCAAGTTATGAAATATGACTTGATACAAGTATCATAAAATGATTAGAAATCCCTCTCCTAAAGCTTCTAGCTTTGTTTCAAAAAATAGTTGCCTATCTCTCTCTTTCTTCCTCTCTCTGAAATCAAAAAAGATATATTTAAAAAAAAATAGCTGCCCTGTGCCTACTCAAAAAAAAAAGTAATAGAGTAGATCATAAACTCCTTAAGGACAAGAATCCTGTGCCTGCCTTTTACAGAACAGGCGACTCAATAGACTGAATTAAAAATGAAAAACACAAAATTCTGACGTTTTATCTACTCATAAGGGTTTATCTACAAATAAGCAGTTAACAGGTTGTTCTAGAAACAACTTTCAGAACAATAAATCCAGTCCTTTCGGAGCGGGTGTAGAAACAAGCCATTTTTAAGACTCCGACTTATTCATTAGTCACATTTTAAATCTATGGATAGAAAACTCGATACTTGATTCTGTTAGACACATTTTCTCTACAATATGGATAACTTTACGTAAACTGAACAGCATTTCATGAGATTCACTCCCAGCAGTAAAACATCAAGATTTCATTCACCAACTGGCACAAAACCAGATACTAAATAACACTTTTCTGAGCTTACCTTCAGACCAGATTTCCTTTCCATCTACAGAGACTCCAACCACTATGCCAGGCGCGCCCACCTCATCCTAAGAGCGAAGGGGAAAGGCAGACAGTTCAAAGACAGGCGCAAACCCCCGCTGGTCCGCCGGCGCTGGAACCCCGCCGCGCCCAGGCCCCGCCCCCGCCGCGCCAGGCCCCGCCCCCGACACGGCCCTCCCTGGCCCCGCCCACCCCGGCTGCAGCGGGCCCGGCGCTGAACGTGTGGGGTGTGCACCGCTGGCACCCTGAATGCGAAGAGGCGGTTCCCCAGGCGGGCGGTGACCTCCTCCCCGATTTGGGCAACCCCCCAAGCGCGTCTGACAGTAACCCGGCCGTCGGAAAACGGGAAGTCTTTTTCGGAAGATGACCGTGGGCATCTCATCGCCCAGGCTGGGGTCAGCTTGGCCCGGGGAGAAGACCACCGAGGGGCCCGATTCCGGGGTGACGCCGGGGTTGGGGCGCCGGACTCCCGACCGCCGAGGCCCCTGGTCGCCGTACCTTGATCCTGTGCAGCAGGTCACGGCCGCTGTCAATGGCTCTGGCGTACCGACTGGAGGTGGGCGGCGGCGGCGTCTGCGGAGACCAGGGGGCGAGGGGCTGCTCCGGCGGCGGCGGCGGCTGCTCGGCCCGAGGCGACGCCTCGGGGTCGGGGCCCGCGGGGGGCGGCGCGGGGGCTGCGCCCCTCAGCCCGCCCGCCAGCTTCACTCCGAGCGCCAGCCCCAGCCCCAGCCCGAGGCCCCCGACCCAGCCGGGGCCGAGCCGCGGCAGCCCGGCGCGATGGTGGGACCCGCGCCGCCCGCAGCCCCAGGCCCAGCCCCCCGGGGTCGAGGCCCGGGTCGTCACGGCCGACCGGAGCCGGTACATGGCGTCTCTGAGACCCGGCAGCCTCGGCGTTCGCTCTGGCCGGGCGGGCGGCGGAGGCGCTGGGGCAGGAGGGAAAGGAGAGCGGGGAGAGGAAGGAGGGGAAGGGAGGGGACGGGGACGGGGGCGGAGGCGGAGGGGGAGGGGGAGGGGCGGGGGCGGCGACCGCGCTCAGGCCGGAGCAGTCGACGCCCGAGGGCCCGAGCGCCGATCGCATCGAGCCTCCCCTCCTTTCCCTTTGCCCCGCGCCTGGTCTATAGGTGTTTCTTCATCTCTCTCCCCGCTCCCCGTCCGTTCCCCTCCGTGCGAGCGTCACCTCCTCGGAGAAGCCCTCCTAGTTCCTGTTCCCTGGGGAGTTGCTGGCACACCTTGACCGCCAGTGCGCACACCTCCCTAACGACACTTAGCACTTTGTTTCATTGAACTACTCTGATTCCTCACTAGCCTGGGACCCTTCTGGACCCTCAGCTCCTGGAACAGCGCCCCGCATCTCCTTTCCTCCCAGAACCCTCTTTTCTCTCTCCCTCACCATCTCCATTTTCTATGTCTCATTTCAGCTCATAAGGCTCTTGTAAAAATCTCTTGTTTCCGGAGCTCTAGCTCCACATCACATCAAACGTATTAAGTTATATCCAGGCCTTATATTACATTTTTTGTTGTCGTAAAGAAAGGTTTTTAAAAATTTGCACTTGAAAAATTTTAATCCAAAAATAACTCACATAATTTACAGGTAGCCATCTGTAGATAATCAGGTTCTTGTGAAATAAAAAAATCTAACCTCAAATTGCTACAAAATGTAAAATGTGTATAATCCTAATTAGACAATTAATGGCATAATGTTAAATTTGAAAATGATTAAATGTCCACTCCAATTTTACAATTTTCTCTTTATACTTAGGGATGTGCACACATACACATTTCTGAAAGATTTTTGAAAGCTTGTTGGCCTTAGGTACTGGGGCAATATATCCAGTATATAAAATGATCCTGTCGTTTCTTGCAGGTGGAATATATAGAGAGTTCACAGGCTTGAATTGATAAGCTGCTGTCAGGAGAAAAAGCTGTAAACACCTTGAGCTAATAATTTAAGGGAAAAGGCAATAATGGTAAGCACACCTGGTCAGAAGATACTGGGGCTAAATGATTATAAGGTGCTGGAGCTGCTCACAAAGCCCACAACCCCAAGAGACCAGAGTATTTCCAGGAACCAGGGGATTTGTCAACACAACTCACAGAGGTCTCTGGAGCACCACCTGCAGTTAGAGTGGACTGCTGCACTCCGTCCAGATGGCATTAGAGGTCCCTACCATAGGGGTCCCACTACTGCAAGCACAGGACAATGAGAGAAAGGGTATAAAGAGAAAGAATGTAAAAGACAGTCAGTGGTGGTTACAATAAGTGCTGACTTTATCATTGCTTTAAAAACTGTACATATATATTTTGTGCCTTCTTCTGTACCTCTCCTTAGATCAGAAATGGAATAGAAACACAAAGGCATAGAGAGAACAAAAGCCATGTCTGGATGGACTTCCACCAATTTAGAAGCAGGTAGATTAGAGGCCACCCAAAGTATGGCTTCTGTGGACGTAACAGAGAATAAATATTCTCCATGCAAGCCAAGTGCCTAGGAGGCAACCTGACCAAGCAGCTAGCAGACATTTTGGCAGGGTCTTTACTACCACCATGAGTCAGGAGCCCAGAGCTCCAATGTTCTAGCTGGCTCTGGACTGGGAACCACAAAAACCAGATAGAAAAAAAGTAAATCACTAGACAGGAAGAGGAGTGAGAAGACAGAGAAAGGAAAAGGAGAAGAAGAACATGAAAGGAGGAAAAATTTTTTCCACTAAAAATAAACCTTCAAATTAAATTTCCAAAACATATGAAGGAAAATATTTCTAAGAAAGACTGGCAACAAAATCAATAATCACAAAGTGAAATCACCTTAGACAAAAGAAAGCAATAGAACAATCTATAAGAATAGTTAAAAAGAGAGGCCATTCCCTGATTAAAAAACAATGGGTTGATAGAAAACAAAATGTTTTTTAAAGCCACAGTGAGATACCGCTCCACACCTATTAGAAAAGTCAAAATCCAGAACACCAACACCACCAAATGCTGGTGAGGGTGTGGAGCAACAGGAACTCTCTTCCTTTGCTGGTGGGGATGCAAAATGGTATACCCACTTTGGAAGATAGTTTAGAGATTTCTTATAAACTAAACATATTCCTACCATCGACCCAGCAATCGCGTTCCTTGTTATTTACCCAAAGGAGTTGAAAACTTATGTCCACACAAAAACCTGCACATGGATGTTTACAGAAGCTTTATTCATAATTGCCAAAATTTGGAAGCAACCAGGAAGTCCCTTAGCAGGTGAATGAATAAACTGTGTGGTACATTCAGATAATGGAATGTTATTCAGCAGTGAACAAAAGAGCTATCAAGCCATGAAAGACATGGAGGACTTACTTTGTCTGATGGGTTTGAATTTGGGTGATGAGTTCTGAGCCTCAATTTCTTCATCTGTAGGTTAGGGCTAATAATAATGGCACCAAAGTTTTGCTATGAAAAGTAAGTGTGCTTCAACCTGTAAAAAGATAAAATATAAACTTCAGCGAATAGACTGGCTCATTAGGAGTGGAGGTTAGAACTGTTTATTCCCTTCTAATAATATTTTTAGTTAAAAAAACAAGATGTCAACTACTAAAGTCCCTAGATCTTTTCCTGCTACCTGTAAACTAATCTTCCAGTTTATACTTGTACAGTTTTTCTTCCGCCCCACATCACTTTCCCTCAACCTGTCAACTTAATTGTTTGGTCACTGCTCAGTGATTAAAGACAAAATAGGAATTTAATTCTTGTCATCTAAAGAGCCAGCCCATGTCTCCCCTGCATTGGGACTGGAGGAAAGTTAACAAATAGTCCTGTCTTGAAATGTCAGAATGACCTTTTTAAAGAAAGTGATCAAGTCATACATGAGTGCCGTCTCACTGTAGCAACGAGAATTTTAAAACTTGGGAGCGGGACCAAACCAAACCCTGCAGCGCTTCCATGTCTCATCTCTGCAGGTCAGCAGGGAGTCTGAAACACTGCTCTTAGCTCTGTTGCTGCAGCTGACTGTGTCTCCTGGATTAGCCAGGAGAGTGTGACCATATCACACTCCACTGATGAGCAAGTGGTGCAGCAGAAGGGATCCAATGGAGGGTCTTTCAGCCAGGTAATTCCTCCTCTGGTTTTAATAACAACCAGCCCCAGACAGATTTGCATCCTGGGGAAGCGGGAAAAATTGTTTTTAGGTCCCAAAAGCAAAGAATGAGGCAACAGAATGCTGTAGGCATCTATTTTAGTCTCTCAGTTCTAAACAATTTCCAGCTGCAGATGTTAAAATATCCAGAATCCATGGAGAGCAGAACAGATGACATTTTTCATCCTGCCTCTGCTGCTCTGAGGACCTTCTGCAATTCACAGCATTTGGTGACGTGTGTGTGGAGCGACCCTGCCTACGCTCACAGGCCACATTCAATTCAGTTTATAAAACCTTTTATAGCGAGTCACTATGGGGACCAGTTTCTATGCTAGGGACATACAAAGATGAACAAGCACAGGCAAACACTCAAGAACTCACAGCAGAGAGGACAGGTGGAGAGGCCCTGCACATGGTCAAGTATGCTCCCCCTGCACGAGGGTGCCTGGGAGGGGGCAGGGGGCTAAAACCCACCTCCTCTGGAAGATGGGGCTCCTTTCCCTAATATGCACAAAGGAAAATGTGTGCTCCTAGCAGCCCTGGACCGAGGTGCAGACTTAGACCTCATTAATACAATAAGTGCTACGATAGAGGCAGATGTCAATAGCTACGGGAAGGGAGGAGAGAGCAGGTGAGTCTTCCTAGGGAAGGAGCTAATAAAAGTGACAGAGAGGAAGGGACACTTCAGGAGGGTCTTGGAAAAGGAACAGGGAATTCGCCCTGTAGAACTGGTGAAAGAAAGACAAGGGAGAGGAAACAGAGTGTGCAAAGATGCAAAGGCTGACAATGTGAGGCCTGTTTCTAGAACAGGGAGTAAATAGTTCAACCTGGCTGGTGGAGGGGAGGCCAGAGGGAGCAGGCCCGGATGGTGCAGGCCTTGTAAGCCACACTGAGGGTTCTGGGCTTCAGTTCATAGGCTGGTGGTTCTCAAACTTCAGTGTTACCTGAAACACATGGAAGGCTTGTTATAAGTGTGGGCAGTTTCCTTGGCCATAGCTCCAGAGATGGGTTCTGTTTCAGCAGGTCCAGGGCCCAAGAACGAACATTTTAAACAATTTTCCCGAAGGATTTTGATACAGTGGTTAGAGGAGAAACAGTGCTAAACAGGAGTGTGTTCAGAGGGGTTTAGGCAGCAGAGGGTCTGCCAGGTTCACTGGAACAAAGATCACCAGCTGCAAAGTGAAGTGTGGAGGCAGCTGGTGAAGTCCACTGTGCCAATGATCGCTCTTAGGAAGCTGTCTCAGAGCCTAGCCCCTGATTAATCCACCCTCAAGTGTGAAGGTCAGACAACAGCTTAAAATGTGAAGGAAGCAGGCAGAAGGGACAAGAGGCAAGGATTTCAGGCCCAGCTCTACTGCCTGTGGGCTTGGTCACTTCAGGCTAATTATTTCCCTCTGAGCCTCTCTGTACACCAACAGGAACTCAGGCCCCTCTCCGCCATATGGTACAGGACTTCCATCCCCCACTGTGAGAAGTTCAGTGTATAAAAGGATGCTGGATGCGTCCTGGGGGGAAAACAAAAGGGATTAATAGTGGAAGTTGGAATAGGCTCAGAGTTGTTTTGGGAAAGAGAATTTCTTTCTTTCTGAAACTTTCTCAAGCCTCTCTGTGTGCCTCACAGCACAGCACAGTGCTCTGCACCTAGTAGGCACTCTGTACATATCGCTTAATCATGAGTAGCATCTGGGGTGTCAGAGTTGGCTCTCCGGGGCTGGGCACTTTACCCAGCCTATGATGGGCAGGCATTTAATATGGTGATGCCCCTACTATCCAGACTGTTATTAATTAGGGTTCCTGATTATCTGGATGTCTTATAATATCCTCAGGTAATGATAAGAAGGCCATAACGATCATCTTGAGGTGGGTGCAACCTATATGTGATTGGGTGGGAAAGAATTAGAGATTTTAAAGCTGATGAAAAGTTTTTCTTGGACTTACACACCCTTTAATATTTTCAGACTATAGCTTTAAAACTTGCCAAATAGAGGTACTTATGTGGGATATTTGAAAGTATAATAGAAAGCACATACCAGAGAAGGCAGCCTTTGGTTCGCCTGGGAAATGGTGTTTCTTCTTGTCCCAAATAAAAAGACAAGTATAAAGTCCCTTCGTTTGTCAGTTTGCAAATTGAAAGAGACTGCGACTAGGATTAGTTAGCTCTGAACAATGCAGTTGGCATGCTGAGCTGACTGTTGGTCAAGGAAAGGGCAATACCAGAGCGGAAGCTCTGACCAGGAAGCCATGCATTTGCAAGATGCTCCTCAGGCGAGGCCGAGGCTGCTGGTGTCCCACCAACATCCCCATGCTGCCCCTCCCAGCTGCCAGCACCTGCACGCCTGTGCCTGAGGATTCTCTGGCACTGGAGCCCGTCCTGAACGTGCGTACTGCAGACAAGGGGTATCCGGGCATTAATGCGATGCCCCGTGTCATAAAAAGATCGATGAGACTAGGTGTATGCCTCAGTTTCCTTGTCCCTTGGGTGGGATAACTGTCTCACAGAGTTCCCTGGGGGTTAAGCTCCAGATGGGCACAGTGGTAGATTGCATGTTCACACATCTTTTGTCCCCCTGTCTCACCTCTCCACAGGTGTTTCCTGGGACGGCCTCCCAGACAAACCACCTGTAGCGGAATCCTTGTCTCAGGTGCGACTTCTGGGGGAACCCAACTGAAACATCAGGACGCTGGGAGTGTGATCACTGAGGTCATCACTGTGTCCCGGGGCTATCAAAAGACAGGGCCACCATGGGGCTTACAAAGCTGTAGAGGAAGTAGCTGAAGAGTCTGGCATAAAAAGAGATGGGCACAGGGGCAACTCATGGGAGTAGGGGGAGGAAGGAGAAAGGGGGCAACCTGCTCTGGCCCTGACCCTGTGTTTGGCCTTAGGCGACACATTACCTCTATTAATCCATGCAACAACACTATAGACTAGGAAATCCTCATCTCCATCTTACAGTTTAGGAAACCATCATTGGAGGAAGTTAAGTCACTTGTTTATGATCGTGTGACTATGGAGTGGCGTAGAGAAGGGATTTGGATCCAGGCCTCTCCAGTACCAATGTCTATATTCCCAAGAGCTCACCTAAGAGCCTACACATAATGAGTAACTATCAGTGAACAGTGTGGTCTTTACCAAGAAGAGCCAGCACTGTTCCTCCGGCCAGGCCAGGTTTCCCAGGAAGAAGGACCTTAAGGGAGTTGAGGTCAGCCGCACTGGTTCTCAGCAGATCCAGAAATCTGATTGATCTACGCCCCTAGCAGTGATCTGGCCCAGGGGAAATGAATGAAAACAACTAAATTCTCCAGAGACTCATGTATGATCTGGGTACTAATCTGTTAACCAGATATTCGTGTTAGTTAGTGTATTAGTTTTCTATGGCTGCTGCAACAAATTACCACAAATTTAGTGGCTTCAAACTACACATTTATTATCTTACAGTTGTGGAGTTCAGAAGTCTGAAATTAGTTTCATTTGTCTAAAATCGAGGTGTGGGCAGGGCTGCATTCCTTCTAGGCTCTAGAGGGGAATCGTTTCCTTGACTTTTCCACCTTCTCAAGACCTCCCTCATTCTTTGGCCCTTCATCTATCTTCAGAGCCAGCAGCACTGCATCTATCAGTCTCTCTCTCTCCCTATCCTCGCCCCCTCTTTCCCCCCTTTTTCTCTCTCCCCCCTCTTGCCTCCCCCTTGTGGTTACATTTGGTTTATCTAATTAATCCAGAATAATCTCCCTATCTCCCTATTAATCACATCAGCAAAGTCCTTTTTGCAATGTGAGGTAATATATCCACAGGTTCCAGGGATTAAGATGTGAACATTTGGGGGGCCATTATTCAACCTACTACTGTTGGCCAGTTTTTTCTCTCCCCTAAAGACTTTGTGTAAGGCCAGCCTATGATCAGAGGCTGCTTGGGGAACCTGAGACCAGAATACCAAGTGTGGATGATCTCCCTGGACAGGATCATCAGCCAACTGTGAACCAACTGGGCACCAATCCTCCAACAAACAGGGAGTGGGGACTCCTGACACCCAGGCCTCCCTTCTTGTAGACTCCGTGCCCTTTCATCAGGCAGACCATATACGACTGCCAGTTACTGCTCTTTACCTACAGATTTGGGTGGCTCCCACCTCCCTATCCCTGGCACATTTACAAATCATCTTTTATGGTTGCTTGATGGGAACTGTCTCACCCTGGGTCCCTTTTAACTGTGCCCATTAATGCGGTCTCACTGACCATGCCCCCCACCAGTCTCTAGAGTCAGTGTTTGACCCAGGACCTCTCTGCTCCCTGCCCTTCTCTCCCTACTGCTCTGATTTTTAACTACATACTCTGGGTTCCAAAATTCACTATGCCTTTCCTCTGTGGACTGTGTTACTTCTGTATTGTGTGTACAGATGATCTCATCCATTATGTGTTGATTTTTATGAGTAACCTTGTCTTAAAGTTTGGGGAATAACTTACCTTAGCCTCATATGTGCTGATCTTTTAAAAAAAAAAAATTACCTCTGATTCACAGTTGTCTGTTTCCCACTCAGTGTCTACCTCTCTGAAGTCCATTCCAAAAATGTTCGGTGATATGCCAGGCACTGGGTAAGGGCTTGGGGATACAATGGTGAGCATTCTTGCCACCGCTCTCCTGGAGTCTAGAGAACAGTAGGAAAGATGGATCTCTATAAAATAATCACACTTAGGAATGTGTAATTAAAAGTGGAGGTAATTGCTCTTAAGGAAAGAAAAATGGCTAATGAAAACTTAAAACAGTGAGATCTGCCCTAGATTGGGGGTCCTCAAGGGAAACTTCCTTGGGAAGTGCCATCTGATCTGTGATCACCGGGTGGGAGGAGGGGAGAGATGGGAAGCGGGAGGTTACCATGGCTGCAGGCAGAGATGGATGCACAGGGAACATTCCTCATAGGAGGAGGAGGAGCTGTCACAACCCAAACCGCCAGCCAGAGGGGGCTGACCTTAGTGCGAGAGGCTTACAATAAACTGGAGAATTTTGGGAATCCAACCCCAAGAATGCTAGTCCCTTTTCCCTGTCTTTTGAACTTTAGGATTTGGCAGTCATTCAAACCAAATAACTCTAGGGTGCAAAAGCCAGCAGAATCCAGAACAATCTCTGCCTCATTGCTGCAGATTGGATGTCTTTAATGGGTATGTCTCAGAATCTTTTTCCTTTTCAGTTATAAGACTCTCTGGTATAATGAGACTCTGCATAAACATTTTTTCTCTCAGCATGCTTTTCTATTTCAAGACATTTGGTTGCTTCATGGGGAGTGAGTTCCCAAGCTTTTAAACTTGAGTCTCTGGTCCTAAGCATCCTGGTGGCACCACTTGGATATTCTAATTAAAGTCACTGGTTAAAGTGAATTGGGCCCCTTTGGAACATCTTGTGAGATTCTGCTACCCAAGGGTCAGAGATCTGGCCTCCCAGCTCAGCAGAGGGGCAGTGGGGAAAGGAGTGTGGACCCTGGGATGAAGGCTCCGAAACAGGGAGCCTGGCCAGTGGATTCTGAACCAGGCCACTGTTTTTGTTCAATTATACGTATAAAAAGGGGAAGGAATGAGGACAGCAAATTAATGCTTCATTTTTAGCTACTGCATCCCATGGACATTTAAGGCTCCTGTATCTCATAGTTGAGATCTCTGTACACCTGACCCCTGACCCTACTGCATCATTAACTTCTGTGATTCTCAGTCTGCATCAGGGCAGGGGTGTTAAAAAACAAACTAACGAATGCCTTTGGTAATGATTTCATTCATTACCACGTGAGATGTGAGTCACCCCAACTCACTCCATTTGTATCTTTCCTGATGGCCCACAAGGCAAGCTGTGGCCACTTCAGTTCTGTCATGTCGTCTGCTCTACTGCTTTAGCACACTCCTTATACCTATAGGCACTCGCCCATGTGTCCTGTTTGAGCCTAATCCCCACACCCTGTCTTAGCACTGGAACCTTATGCTGTTTCAGAAGGTGGACGATCATCCCTCTGGCTCTCTCCTTTCTGGTCTTCCCTAATTCTGGTGTCAAGGAACAAGATCTCGACTCTGACCTGCTTGGCCAGGGCCTACACCTCCCATTTGGGGTTTTGGGCAGCTACTCAGATCCTCATAAGCAATTTGTAAAGTAGGAACTAATAAGATCCCCATTCTACCGATTGGGAGATTAATGCCCAGAAAGGGTAAGTGATTCATGTAAGACCACCCAGATCTGGACTTTTCTGCTTTAGATTCTGTAATCTGAAGAATTCATTATTCTAATTTTATCTATAAAACATTAAAAAATCATTACCCACTTACTTGGATGGTGAAGATTAAAGAGATATAGGTACAAAATTAATGAGAATAGCATAAATAAGTCTCAGGTCATTGGGAGCCAAATGAATAAATGGGGGTATTAAGTATTAGCCCAGTGCTTCTATTGGTAAGCTCTAACTGCTAATAAAATGTCATAGGCTGAGTGGCTTAAACAACAGACATTTACATTCTCTGAGATCAGGATGCCAATAAGGTCAGGTTCTGGTGATAGCCCTCTTCTTGGCTAGAATACATGGCAGTCTCCTCTGTCCCTTCTTATAACACTAATCCAACGGTATCAGGCCCCACCCTTATGACCTCAGTAATCTTAATTACCACCTTATAGGTCTTATCTCCAAATATTGTCACACTAAGGGTTAGAGCTTCAACATACAAATATATTTTCATTAAAAATGTCAGCTATGTTAAGATATAATGGGTTTAGCCCAGTCAGCGTAGCTCAGTGGTTGAGTGTCCACCCATGAACCACGAGGTCACAGGATCAATTCCAGGTCAGGGCACATGCCTGGGTTTCTGGCTTGATCGCCAGTGGAGGGCAATGCAGGAGGCAGCCGATTCATGTTTTTCTCATATCAGTGTTTCTCTCTATTCCTCTCCCTTTCTCTCTAAGAAAAATCAATAAAAACATATTTTTAAAAAAAGATATATTGGGGTTTAGTATTGTCACTTAAAAATAAATTTGTAAATAGATTTCTCAGTTTTAATTTCTTGTCACTTTATGATTCTTCCCATTAAGGCTAGACATAAATATTGATAAATATGTAAAAATTGATATAAAAAACCTTATTTAAAGTGAAGTAGGGAGGCCAGAAAGGGGAGCTCTCATGCCTTATGTCCATCGTGAAGCACAAAGGGAGAGCTCTTTGTTTGCAATAGCCCTCCCAGCTTCCTCTTCCCCTCTATATAAAAAAATTCCCTGGTCCTGGCCTGGTAGCTCAGTTGGCTGGAGCATTGTCCCATACACCAAAAGGTGGCAGGTTTGATTCCCTGTTGGGGCACAGATGGAAGGCAATCAATCGATGTTTCTCGCTCACATTGATGTTTTGATATCTCCCCCCCACACACCCTCTAAAGTCAATAAATAAAAATTAAAAAATTTTTTCTCTCCTTTGTTTCAGCGAACTTGTATGTGGCTTGCCATGGTTTCATGCACCAGATTGCAATTCTTTCACTTATTAGCTGTGTGAACTGGGCACATCACTTAGCTTTCTGGGCCTCAATGTCCCCACCTATAAAATGGTCACATTTTAATCCCACATGCACCACCTGCCATGTGGAGTTGTCGTGAAGCTCAAATTTGATAAAGGCTGTGAAAGTAATTTGAAAAGTATAAAATGCTAGTCAAAGGCAAGTTGGTAGTAAGACAGACATTGACATTTTTAATTGTCACTTTATGATTCTTCCCACTGAGGCTAGACAAGAGTGACATCTCAGCACAGAACAACATAGTGAAGATTCAGGAACTCAAGATTTTTTCCTGCAATAGTATCTGTTTCTTCAAACTGCAATGCATCATATTTGAACATTGTGGTGCTTAATAAAATTCTTTTGCAACTTCTTTCTGTTGGAAATGGGAAATCATTAGCTTCTCCAAATAGACCATAACTGCTTCCCTGTTCCAAAAAGAAGTGGTCTGTAGAGTAACTAGATTCAGCTGAGAAGAATATCTGCACCCTGAAAGGCCAGTTTTCTGTTTATAATATAACTATATTAAAGGCAATTTGGGAATAAAAATAATCCAGAATCCTAGCTGAACACAGCTCTTTGTGTATTTGCCTATTACAGCTCAGCTGTCATTCAGAAGCACACGTAGCTTAAGGTGGTTGTGGTTAAAACGCACATACCCAGAGGGTGGGAGAGGGAGTGGGTGCCCAGCCTCCGTTTTCGAGGTGAGGGCAGCCCGGCCCGCCCCCCGAGGCCGCATCGCATCCAGGCGTACAGTGTGCAGTAGAGTGGATAGTCCTGGAATAGGTCACGCATTCTTGCCAGGATTCACCAGTAGAGAGCTTCAGTTTTGCTGAGCTCCACCAGCAATAGAAGTTGCAAGTATTCCAGTCAGGAATATTAGGTTGGCAACGTGAAAGTTATCATCGTCCAACCGCTGGCATCTAGATCCAGTCAGAAGGAATTTCCAGGCAAACAGAACCTGGTGTGATGTTTATAGCTGCTGAGAGGGAGCCAGGGTTTCAGCTCTGCTGTTTACATCAGTTCCCAAGGGAACTTGAGTGGAAAAAGCCCATTCCAGTTTCCTCAGTTTTATGTCGCCCATTTGCTAGACGCCTTGCCTGAAAGAAGTGATAAGAAACTTGTGAACCAGAATCTTGGAAATAATTCTGACAGCCTCACATGGAACGGGCAATTTTAGTTATGAAAGCTTTTTCCATTAAGAAAAAGTCAGATACCCTTTTCACTATTTCATATTCTGGTTCAAATACTCTGAATAAAATGCACAGAAAATGATCTGAGACTTAACTTTGAAAAATTCAAAATCAGTAGCAAAATATAAAGGGGAATGCTTTACTAGGAAAAATTTTTTTTTAATTGTTAAAAATGTTAATGTAAGCAGAGGTGATTTTAGGCATTTAGAGATGTTTGTTCCCCATCCTAGTTTGCCTTTACATATATATATATATATTTTTTTTTTTTTTCTGGTAGGAAAGTAGACTGTAGAGAGAAATGGAATCTTATTTAATCTTGAAAACAACTGTATGAAGCAGATATTATTGTTGTCTTCATTTTACGGATGAAGACAGACTCAGAGCAGCTAAGGGCCTTGCCCCGAAGTCGCCTGGCACTGGGGACACGCCCTTGGATGGAGGATGTGTGAACAGCAGGTGGCAGCAGTGTCCTTGGAGTTCGCGGTTGTCCCCTACAGTCCCTCCCTGGAAAGCACGGTCAACAGGTACCAGAAAGAGCACGGATCTAACACTTGACCTTTGATCTCTGACCTCTCACCCCTCGCTCACCCCCTAGTGAGCCAGGGGGACTACCTGACTTCCTGTAGGGTGTACCCCGAGGACTGCATGCGTGAGGAGACTGGGAGAGGCTCCCATCTAGATAATTAATGTCATGTCCAACTGTGTGACGCTGGCGTGCGACCCTCTGTGTTCTTCAGTAGCCTTTCCTGTACAATGGTGACAGTAACGACCGCCTGCCTCACAGGGCCGCTGGGACACTGAAGGGCCGTGAGACGCACAGAGCCTGCGAGCGGCACAGGGACTGCCACCCGTGCCACCTGTTAGTACCAGTGTTTGCAGAGGGCTTCGTCGTTGGCGGCGGGCTTTCATTCGTCTCACTCCATCTTCCTTCCATATTTTGAGATGCAGATGTCACTCCCATTTCACAGAAAAGGACCCTTAGGTTGAGCCAGGGGGAGAAACATTTAGCATGAGCTTTGAAGTCAAGCAGCCTGGGAGGCAGCTCCTTCGAGGTGCGGGGCACATACAAGTTACTTAACGCTTCGGAGCCTCAGTTTCTTCATAAAATGCCTGTGCATTTATTATGATTAAATAAAACGGCATACACGAATCTATCCGGCGCAGTTCCTCTCCTACAGGGACACTTAAAATTCCTAAAATGATGTCTTAAAATAAGACATATAGAAAAGCTATAAGAAAGGCAAGTAATGAAGTTATAATCCCACCACCCAGAAATTATTACTGTGATGTGTTTTTCCCCCAGTGTTTGCTCATAATATGGCTGAGGTCACATCAGGTATGTACAAGTAACTTGACCAAGGTGTTGCTTCTAAAGAAAGTGGCAGAGCTGGGCTTACACACCAGGGAGACTGGCTCCAGGTCCCGCTCTTCTGTGTGACCACATCTTACATTGCCTCTATGAAGCTCAGGCTTAAAGCCCCTTTGAGAAACTGATGTAGAAACATTCAAATGTTTCAAGTTTGAAAATATGCACTTACGTTCAAAAGTGCGTCAAGAAACCAGATGTAGCCAAAACAATCTTATCATGTAGTTAGAGGCTGGAATTTTGCCTGGAAAAGTGGTGCTTCAAGGGGAAAATTTTTACTTTTTACATATTTCTGTTTGGGCAACATTTTAATTGTTAGTGTTCAAGCTGTTATAATTACAATGGGTAAATTTGGTCAAAGCAGTAAAGTAGTCATTTGAGAAATTGATTTAATTGATAAATTGAGTGAACTGACTACTCAGCAGATTGGGTTTGGGGGTGCACTAATTTTTGGCAAATTGGCTTGCATCTATTGGACATGGAATAGTGCTCAATATATCTACTTGAGTGAATGAATGCATAAATGAATGAATGAATAACTGAATGCATTGAATCTTGCCATAAACGAAATGATCTTTCCTTCTAAAGATCAACAACTTTCCATGATGTCAATATTTTAAGAGCCTTGACAGAAATTCTGGTTCTCAGATCACTCGCACTCACTGCGTGTGTACCCTTGCTCCAAATCCACGCTCTTGGCCTGGCTGGCTTCTGAGTGAGAGTTGGTACTTTCCTGTTGGTTCAAGGTCGAAGCCTACACACTATGGGCTTGGAGTCAGAGGAACCGGCTTCCAATCTCACTTGGCTCACGCACTTACTAGCTGCAGAACGCTGGCCAGTCAGTCCACCCTTGAACTGTTTGCTCATCTCTACATTTGGCATAATTCTGATGCCTGCCCTTCCCAGCATCACTGTCAAGGTCCAATAAAATAGGTAGCTGTTCTCTGGGAGTAGGGAAGTTCTAGATGAATGTGAGCTCATTACTGTTAAAACTATTAGACCTCGGGGTCCAAAGTGACCACGTGTGGGTGTGGTGGAGGGAGTACTGGGAGGGGCGGGATCTCCTCCTGGCAAGAGGGCCTGGAGGGCCACTCCTCCCCTTTGCTCTTTGGCCTCTGCCTTTCTGGTCACTGACACCCATGACAGAGAGACACAGACCTATTAAATTGCCTCCCCTGGTTGACTGTCAACAGAGAGCAGGTAAACACCGGCGGTCTTACAACACTTCCTCTCTGGTCGCTTCAGGGCTGAGGTGGTGCGGTGAGGAGAGGAGTCTGGATTCTCCACAGTCACTCCTGGGCCTACAAGGCCAGGCCGTGACCTCCTCTGCAGACTGGCCTCTCCTCTCTCCCCCACTCGCAGCTCTGAACTCCGCCTGAGAGGGTCCCGAGGGGGCGACTGCCAGCCACCTTTGCTGCCTCACAGAAAGAAACCCAAATTCAAAGAAACCTGGCTGGCAGGGCTGGGGAGAGGAAAGAAGGCAGCTGGGTGTGGCAGGAAAGGGTGTGGGATGGCATACCCTGGGAACAGGACCAGGCGCGAAAAATGGGGGCAAGAGATGGCTGGAGAGCACTATTTTTCTACATCTTCTCCCTTTTCTCAAGTATAAGAGTGAAACCGTCAGGGAAAAAAAGACGTCCTTCAAAGAAGAAATAGCAGAGCGTGTCAGCTGTTAGTGTCTGAGTGGGTGACAGCACATTCCAGCTGCCATCAGGAGACCTACCACTGCTAAGCGAGGTTGCAGGCTGCTGGCCGGGCCAGAGAGACCTGCGGCGCCTCCTTGCCTCACACCCAGGCCCCCTGACCTGTGCAGGCCACTGCCACCAGCCAGGAGGAATTTATCACCCACTCATTCTGTTCGCTTTCTCTTTCATGAGCAGACTTAACAGTTTACTACACTGGTGAGGTGGTGCTTCTTTCCAGAGAGCTTTACACCCAGCATCTAAAAGTTCAAACATCTGGACAGCCCTTCAGGATTGACAGCACTTGTGTACAGCTGGACTCTGAATCGGAAGGATCTGAGTTCACCTAACTCAGTTATTATTCAACGTCGGCTGGGCCCCCATCTCACCCTTCAGAGATTGGGTTTGAGTTGGCCTAAACCCCAGTCTCAGGGCCTGTGAACAGGGCTGGTTTCAGATCACTTCTGGCCCCAGGGCCTTTTAATAATGGTGTCCACATTCCACATGATATCAGACACACTAGCATATACCCACATGTCACATTAAGCATCACATTTTTGCTGTTATATTTAAGCATCAAAAGAGTTTTATTAATTTTGCTTTTGAAGTTATTTAGCTACCAGCCACTCATTTTACTACATGACTGGCTATGATTTCTGGGCTGTCATCATGCATTCCCAGGAAATTTTATAGAGTGAGAACATCAAACTGTAGTATTATTTTCAAATATAAAAATTTCATAACACTAAATTTAAAAATGAAGTTGACATAATTATGTTTTATAGACATTTAACCAAAATGTATTACTTTTAATTTTATACTTTTCTCTTTGTATTTTAGATCCATTAAATTTTTTCTCATCGCATGTGTTTTCACAAGCCTTGGAAAAAGTTCCTGGGCCAGGGGCCCTGTGCCGGTGGGGCTGCCGACCAGATGGCCCTGCTGTGGTCGTTAAAAGCCCTTCCCCAGGTTTTGGCCCGTCTCACCTCACTCCCAGCATCTTGCTGATTCCTTGCTCCTGCACATGTGCTCATGTTTTGGTTTCAGCTGGTATCAAAATAGTCACAAAACTCAACTCTTTCGCTGTCGCCTACAAAATATCCAACCACACTGGACAAGCTGGTAACTGGGCAGATTCTGAGGGCCACGGAGAGAGGTCACTCATGCACCTCGCAGCCTTTTGCCACCCGGTTGCCTCCACCCCTTTCCACCCAGTGCCCACCCTCCCTCGCTCCACATCCACCTACCTACCTATGCCAGCAGTGTGGCCACCCTGCTCTCCAGGGAGCCCAGGCACCTTGTTCCCTTCCCTTTTCTGGCTCCTCTGTCAAACAGCAGACTTATTGGCAATGCCTGCACTCTCTGCACCCCTGGAACTTTCTCCATCTACTTACACAAGCATTAACATACAAATGCAGACTTAAAATGTAATTTAAATATTTTTTTTTATGGAGGAAGGGGGCCCACAGAGGCAAGAGTACCCAGGGACCACAACAGTCATCGTGCAGCCCTGGTGGGCAGGGGTCTCCAGACTGAGCTGGACACGCATGAGAGAGTCCATTTAATGGGACGGTTGTGCTGCTGGGGGATAGAGAGCTGGCACGGCCTGGACTAGAGCGATCAACCCTCCCACCAGGTGAACCAGGCGAACTCATTAAAAGGCTGATTCTGGCATCAGGGTCAGCATGGTTTGGGTCCAACTGCCCAATCCTCTTAGGGAATTTTCTGTAAGAGGAGATACCACACAGTGTCCACACACTTGTTTTTGTTTTTCTTCCTGACAAAAATTAGCCCAGCTTTAGAATCAAGTGGGTTCTTTATCGCCAGGTACTCTGCTTTGCCAGACATCAGAGAGAAATAAAGCCACAGACCCTGGCCTGGGGGAAGGGGATCGACTTTCTCTGGGGCAGTTTGTTTTCTGCCTTGGACTTTCACCTCAGTTTCAACTCAACCCCCAGCTCCCTGCAGGACAGATGGCAGCCCATCATCAGTAGGCTTTGGAGCCTTGCCTGGTTCCTCCTCAGACTGCCACCCCACTGGGCCCCTCCTCTCCTACCTTAGCATTCTCAGCAGGGAAGCGGCATAAAATGGCAAAAAGAATTTGAGCTTTGCACAGAGCCAACCATGTGTTCCAACCGCAGCTCTACTACTGTAGCTGTGTCCTTTTTAAGAGTCTCAATTTTGTTATCTATTAAAATGGGGCTATTTTACCTATTCATATAGTTGTGAGCATTGACTGAGATAGCCTATGCAGAGCCCATAGAGCCAGCAGAAGCTTAGGTCTGAAAGCAGGGTCTAGGGTACGTGTCTTGAAGCCCTGTTTTCATACTTTTTGTAATATGAATAAATATCAAAAGCTTGTATCAAAGATGGGCTTGTGCAGTCCTTGGTGCTTCTTCTGTCTGGCTTAGAGTAGTTCTCTCTTCTTTTTAATGGCCTGTCCCACCTACCAGTAATCTGCCTTCCTGCTCTACCTGCCACCTGACCTCCACCAGCCATGGGAAGCCAGTGTGTACAATGGCAATGCTATGGCTTCTAGGTCAGGGGCCTGGATTTTAATGTGAACTTTGTTGCCCGTTAGCTTCAGGATCTTGGGCAACTTGTTTCAACAATCTGGTCTTCAGTTCCATAGCAATAAAATTAGGTCTCTCTTTGTGAAATAGTAAGAAATATGTATCTCAATTTCTATCTGTCTGTCTATTCCTCATTTCGGATACAGGGCTCTTAAAACCCATGTAAATAGGGATGCTAGGAGAATCTGTTTTTCTAAAATGTAGTCTTTGATCCCAGTTTCTGACATAGATCTTTTTAATTTCCTTAGTGATAGAAGTTTCTTTTGTTCTAATGAGGTGACTCTTGAATCCTGGATGGGGGCTAGTCCTCAGAAAGACCAAGCCACGATCAGAAGCCCCTCCATTCTCTAGAGAGGGCAGGGGGCTGAAAATGAACTGAATAATTGACCCATGTCTACACAAAACCTTCATAAGAATCCCAATAGTATGGGGTCTGGGGAGCCACACCTACATGCTGGGAGGATAGCACACCCCACCCCAACTCCATGGGCACAGAAGCTCCTGCTTTATTACATACTTATACTAACCTGTAAACATGGTTCCCTGAGTTCTGTGAGCTGTTCTAGCAAATGACTGAACCCAAGGAGGGGGTCATAGGAACCCTGGTTTATAGCTGGTTGGTCAGAAGTACAGGTGTCTGAAGCGGGGGTGGTTTTGTGGAACTGAGCCCTTAACCTGTGGGATCAGATGCAAACTCCAGGTAAATAGTGTCAGAACTGAATTGAATTGTAGGACACACAGCTGGCCTGAAAGAATTTCTTGATGTGTGGACAACCCACACATCTGGTGTCAGAAGCATCTGGTGTCGGTAGCACTTTGATTAGCATAGTTTGTTCACACTGGGAAAAGACTGGGGGTTCTTTGTTTAAAGGTATTTCATGACATACACCACACTACACTGTGGATGTGGGGAAATGGAAAACTTCACCAGGGCAGGCAGAGCCAAAGTCGCTGCCTTGCATTAAACTCCCCTCAGTTCATGTCCTGAAGGTGAAGGTGACTTTTAAATAGCTCACCAGCAATCCAAAGTGTGGCTCGAAGGCTCCTATGCTGCTACTGGCAGGAAGTACCCTGCTGTGACACTCTAAGGCCAGAGGGAAAACGGACCTCCAAGGCTCACATTGGCAAGACCAACAAAATCTCTCTGTCAAATCCAGGAAAATCTAGAATTCCAAAGAGCCAGGGGAGACCACAACTTTCAGACCAAGATCAGATCTCATCAACTTTCCTGAGTGGGAGGTGACATCTACCTTGAAAATCACCAAATTTACTTTCCTTGAAGTTGACCAGTTGCAAACCCAGATGTTTAGGAAGAGTCCAAGTGGAGGCCCGAATGGAGGCCAAAATGACAATCCCACATTTACCAATAAACTTGAGAGTAGGGTGGGGAGCAATAGAAGAAATACCAATTCTGGAATTGCTGTCCTGTGGGCTCCCACCCCTACTCCTTACCGCATGGAAACCACTTAGCAGCACATAGATAATTTCCCAGTCACAGTGTTGGAAGCACCAGAGCAAATCACTCCCTTTCCCACCCCGGGAAAAGTCTCTCTCTTGCTTGGATCATAATTCAAACAATCTGCCTCCAGTAAGCTGAAACTGAGATTAAGTATGGAGAGCACCAGCGTCGATGGTCTGAGCTCCAAGAATTTATGAGCAGTGAAAAGATCAGATAAAGAGGAGGTGCTTTTGGGCTAATGGAGTGCCTGCTCCAGACAAACCTGACCCCCAAGCCCAGAAAGAAAATATTTGCATTTCTCTAAACCTAAATAATTACTTTAAGTGGAAATACAAAAAATATTTAAAATATGATTTTATTCATAAGATTTCTATTTACACATTACTATCCTTTAGCAAGTGTCACGTCCTCACTAAAATTATTATTATTATTTTTAATATGTCTTTATTGATTTCAGGGAGAGGAAGGGAGAGAGAGAGAGATAGAAACATCAATGATGGGAGAGAGTCATTGATCAGCCGCCTCCTGCACGCCCCCGACTGGGAATCGAGCCCGCAACCGGGCATGTGCCCTGACCGGGAATCGAACGGTGATCTCCTGGATCCTAGGTTGATGCTAAACCAGTGAGCCATGCCCGGCTGGGCTAAAATTAGATTAATTTTATAAAAAATACTGGAACAAGATGATGAGATAAGTATAAGAGGACAAACAGCCTCCCTTTAGGGAGTCAGCAAACTTGTTCTGTAAAGGGCCAGATAGTAAATATTTGCGACTTTGTGGACCATAAGTCTCTGTCACGGCTACTCAACTCTGTCCTCATGACACAAAAGCAGCCATAGACATCACATAAGTGAGGGGATGTAGCTGTGTTCCAATAAAACTGTATTTATAAACACTGAAATTTGAATTTCATATCACATTCGTATATTATGAATTATTATTCTTCTTTTCAGTTTTTACCTAACCACTAAAAATTTAAAGGCCGGGTTGTACAAAAACAGGTGATGGGTTAATTTGGCCCACAGGAGATCGTTTGCCTGGTTTAGAAAATTTCCAAGGCAAAATCGCTATGAAGACAAAGTTTTGTTTCTGATTAATATAGTCCTTTCCCTAGGGCTCTGGCATTTTAAAATAAGACAAGTGGGTAAGGAAAGTAAAAGTCAAAGAATGCATTAGTAACACAGGAATTTCAAGAAGAGTAAGGGAAAAAATATTTTAAATTAATTTCAGAGGGGAGGGAGAGAAAGAGAGAGAGAGAAACATCCATGATGAGTCATTGGTCGGCTGCCTCCTGCATGCCCCCTACTGGGGATCGAGCCCGCACCCCGGGCATGTGCCCTGACCAGGAATCGATCCTCAATCTCCTGGGTCCAAGATTGATGCTCAACTGCTGAGCCACACTGACTGGGCAACAACCCTGATATTTTTGAGAGCCTGCCTTATGCCAGGGCTGGACATGTTTTTTCTTTTATTCTTTAACACAACCACAAAGGACAGGATTTTCCAGGGAAGGAATCTGAAATTCAGAGAGGCAAGTACCTCAAATTCCCCACCTGTTAGCTGGGAAGCAGCAGGGACTGACCCTGGGTTTTATCAGTGCCGCAGACTCACAAAAGCACAGGAAACATTACACCTGAGATGTAGCTGTGGTTGGGGGAGCCCCATGGGATTAGTGGTGGCTCTGGGCGTGGACAGGTGCGAATTTGTGTTGGTGGCAGACGGGGGGAGGTGGCCAGTGAGAAGCATGCGGAGGGGCCCAGCCCTTCATGGTGGTGGCCATGCATTGAAGAGACAGGCGGTCTGCTTAGCATACCTTCACATATTTGTAATTCAAAATAAAATTTTGAATTATAAATTTTTTTTTTTGTAGTGAATTAAAAGTTCACTATAAAATAAGTGGAGGCAGACAAAGGATATTCAGATTTCTTCCAGTGATGACTTCTATGATACTTTTTGGGGGTAAATATAAAATATTAAATTTTTTCTCATTCTCTTGGTGCCCTGCTTTTGCTGATACACGCAGTACCCAGCCTGTAGGGCCCACCTTCAAGCCGGCTCGGAGGCTGAGGGAGGCTCTCCCGGCTCCGTGAGGTGGTGGTGAGACCCTCCACCTGGAAGACCAGTGGGGTGCAGCGTGGTTAGGAGGTGGGGGGCTGGAAACTCCAGTGAGCCGCTGCTCTAAGGATTTCTGGAGTGCTTGCTATCCCCATTCCTGGGCTCCGAGTCAAGAATGTAATTGAAGCCTCAGGACAATGGAGTGTGAAAGGAAAGATGTTCCCTGGTGTCAGATATCCTGACCAACCAGACCCAAAAGCGCAGAGCAGGTGCCTGGCTTTTGTTCCTGGCATTGGCTCGGTCCCTGTGCCTGGCCCCACACCCCAAACCTCCCTAGACAAAAGCCACAGCTATGAAGCTGGGCGCCTGCCCTACCCAGGACCTGCTATGACTGACAGTGGCCTGCTTCCTCCTGCTGACCTCGGGTTTCACGGCTGAGGTTCAGAGGCAGGAGCCGCATCCCATGAGAGGAAACACGAAGCAGGACTCAGATGCTAAGGGTTTCACCGGAGGACGATGAGGATATTGTTATTGTCTGAAGAAAACTTCAAGGGCCCCAGGTAACTTTCCTGAGTCTGATCAACAACCAGGTGAGCTGGGTTTCCATAGTGTCATTGAGAAGTCCCCAGGAAACCAAACCCCGGAGGCAAACCCATGGCCCTGGTGGAGACACAGGACCTGGGCACTCTCGGCTGGATGCCACAAGGAGGCAGCTCTCAGATGGCTGGTCATCCCTCCCCCCCCATCAAGTCCACTGGAGAGGGGCTCTCTGGCCATTCACCAATGCTGGATTTTAGTCCAGAAGGGCCCTGAAGCCCTGCCTCCGTGTGATTTCAGGGGGAAGATCCAACTCGCTATCTGGCCCTGAACCGTGCTGCTGAAATGAATGTCAGAGGCAGCTTTGAATGAACAAAGACAGCACCACCTGGCAGCCTCACAGGTGAGCACGGAAGCAGCAAAGGGCAGCCCTTTCTTTGAAGCCTGGGGAGGAGTGGTCTAAGGGCTGCTATCAAGGACACAGGACTCAGGTCTGTTTAAACAAGAACACAACGGCCCGGCTGGTGTGGCTCAGCCGTTGAGCATCGACCTAGGATCCAGGAGATCGTGGTTCGATTCCCGGTCAGGGCACATGCCCGGGTTTCGGGCTCCATCCCCAGTGCGGAGCGTGCAGGAGGCAGCCGATCAATGACTCTCTCATCATTGATGTTTCTCTCTCTCCCCCTTCCTCTCTCTGAAATTAATAAAAATATATTAAAAAATAAATAACACAACAAAAGAAGTTGAGAGCTTGCTGTGTCAGGCACTGTACTGAAAACTTTATGTGCAACATCAATCAATTTTTCATCCAGGTTTACAAGCAGATTCAAATCATGAATGCAGGTACTGTTTTTATCACCCCCATTTCTCTGATGGAGTAAGGAAGTTAAGTAGCTTACTCAAAGTCAGGCGACCAGTAAGCGGCAGAGGTGGCCTTCAGATTCTGGTCTTACTGCAAAGCCCAGGATTTTACCCACTATCTTAGACTGCGAGCAGTTTAAGCTTCTTTTATCTTTTCTTCCCTCCATCACTGTTCATTACCACTAATTAAGGGTCTTCTCAAAACCGAGGCAAGAACGGCCCTGGGCAGTACTTCGGAGCCCACAAGCCCATGATTCACGTGCCTCAGCGCTGGGTCTAGACGTGAGGTACAGGAAAGGGCAGGGTGGCTGCTGTGATAGCAGCTCTTAAAGTTCAAGTTTGTGTGTTTGTGTTGGTGGGGGGAGGGGATGTGGAGAAACAGAGATAACATGCTAGATTTCTTCAAGGCCTCTGTTTCAACTAGTTTGGAGAAAATGTGTGTGTTTTTTGTTATTGTTGTTTTTTTTGTGTGTGTGTGTTTTTAAAGAACCCAAAGCCTGGAAATCAAATGGGCTGTCGGTCCAGGCTGGAGCAGGAATCAGTGCATAGTTGGAGGTTAGCACTACACAGGGTGGGGCAAAAGTAGGCTTACAGTTGTCACTTAAATCACAGAGTTTATTCCTGTATTATTATATATTCATTACTGTGTTATTTTCCATATGAACAAATGTAAACCTACTTTTGCCCACCCTATATTTAGGGTATGCCTACATTTACAAGAAAAAACTTTTTTTATTTTTTAAAAAACAAACCCAAACACGTGTATGTTACTGTCAGCAATAAATTAAAAACAAAAACAAAAAACTGTATGTTTTCATTTCCTATGAGTCAGAACATACCCAAATTACAAAGAATTCACATCAGTTCTAGTTCCGAAAGCAAGTCAGAAATCATCTAAATGATTAAAACTAGGAGAACAAATTATGGCATCGTAACCAGATAAAGAATCATATAATGATACCATGAGGACTAACCTAGCGACATAGCAAGGGGCTTATGTAAAAGTTTTTGAATAAAAAATAAAGTTTGAATAAAAAGCTCTGCACGCAATATACATGGAAATTATTTAAAGTGGTGGTGAGATTATGAGTGACCTTTTACTTTACAGATTTTTCTCTATTGTTTTTAAACGTTTTGTGACAGAAAACCTCAAAATGTATACAATTATATGGTGGCTTGGACCTTATGTGTACATTTCAGTTTATTTACCTTGAAACCCTGTGTCCAAAGGTAGCAAAGAGCTTTTCATTTGAACTTGCAAATTGCTGCATGAAATTTACATATTCCTTTAACTGCATAAAGTGTCTATTGCTGTTATACAAAGTGGAATGAATCCTTCAGGTCAGAGTCTTTTTCATCCAAATTTCATTATGCTGTGTTTATCAGTAATACTTTATCTTTCTTGGTTGGGAACCAAAACTAGAAAAGCAAAGGAACTCACAACCCCCAGCAGCTCCTATCTATACAGTAGTGAAACCCAAGTCTCTCTGGCATACCACCTCACTATTCATCTTTCCTGGAAGGCTGGAAAATGGGTTATCTGGAGATCCCCAGGGCTCCTAACCCATTAGTAAGGGTGAAGTCTGGCAACCCTAGCAGATCAGGCCACTGTCTTCTCTAAGGACCACAAGAAAGGGCACTGGGGAGTCTTCCCATGGAAGAAGTGTTAGTGGTGACTCTCATTCCCTCCACTTCCCTAGTGGAGTAGAAAGCAGATTTTATAGTCTCTAAGGGTCTATCTAATTATTTATTGATAGTCTACTCTTTGTTCTGAAGATTAAGAGATGCTCTAGGATAAAAGCAAAGGTATGGTAAGACCACAAAGTAAAAATAATTAAATGGCATAAAACAAGGGGTGGGGGTGGGTAAGAGGGGAGAATTTTTAAATTAAGGCCAGCAGAAGAAACCTACAATAAAGAACAGAAAGCTCAGTGGCTAGGGTAAATAGCAGAACCAAAATAGCAGAGATCTTGTTTCTAAGGTTTGACAGGTAAGGGTGAGTTGAGAACTGCCTGTGGCTGAAGACTCCTGAGAAAACTATACAGATGCCCAAGAGAGCCATTTCCATTGATTTTAGGTGGTTAAAATCTTCCAGGAAGGGGACAGGATGTCTGTTTTCAAAGCATTCCTATATCATTTACTCTCAATTTGCCACACAAACAATCCTATTATTATTTTTTAAAATATGTCTTTATTGATTTCAGAGAGAGGAAGGGAGAGGGAGAGAGAGAGAAACATCAATGATGAGAGAGTCATTGATCGGCTGCCTCCTGCATGCCCCAGACTGGGGATGGAGCCCGCAACCCGGGCATGTGCCCTGACCGGGAATTGAACCCCAATCACCTGAATCCTAGGTCAACGTTCAACCGCTGAGCCCCGCCCGGCTGGGCCCCTATTATTTTTTAATGTGTGTGCCTTGCTTCCTCTAGACCACAGACTCCTGAGGGCAAGAGGTCTACTTTATGCTTTTTCTATGTTGTCCTATGACCCCCAACCTATAGTCCCTAAAATAATGTGCTTCTCAAGTGGAAATAAAATTTAATTCTTAGTCCCATGGGCCAACTCATGTATAATCTTAATTTCCATGTATTTTCTAGTGATTAGAAGACAATATGAAAGCCGTTTTTGTGTTTAAGAGAAGTGAGCAGAGCAAGAGGTTAGAGCAGCGATTTTCAACCCGTGTGCTACGGTACACTGGTGAGCTGCAAGAATTTCTAAAACATACGACACCTGACTATTTAGTCAGGGGCACTGACCTCTTTTCCCTTAGATTGTCAAATAAAAAAAATGACAACAGTCAACAGAACAATAGCCGGCAGGTGTGAATGCCATCTTGAACTATAAATATATGTAGGTCATACAATAGAGTTACATCTTATCGGTCATGTCACATAATAAGGTTGCACCTGATTGGTTAATTCTTGATACCAGAAATCCTTATATACAAGTATAAGCACTTGATTAAAATTTTTTTAAAAAAATTATTTTTTAATTCTCACCAGAGGGTATGTTTTTACTGATCTTGGCGGGGGGAAGAGAGAGGAAGAGAGAGGGGGAAAGAAACATCGATATGAGAGAGAAACATCAATCGGTTGCTTCCCATAGGCACCCCGACTGGAAATCTAACCTGCAACCTGGGTATATGACCTGACCTGGCAGGGAATGGAACCCTTGACCCTTTGGTCTATGGCACGACGCTCCAACCGAGTCACACCAGCGAGGGTGTCACTGGAGTTTTAAAAAAAGTCATTTTGGAGCAAAAAGGGTAGGTAATTACTATTTTTGTAAATAAATCAAAATTATACCCATTTTTTGGTCAGATCAACAAAAAATATATTTTTTGGTGTGCCACAGAATTTTAGTAATTAGTTTATTGTGCCATGAGATGAAAAAGATTGAAGATCTCTGGGTTAGAGTAATAAGAAAATTTAATCAGAGGGGGGAGAGAGAGCACAAAACAGAAATAGTAGACATCCCAGATAGGAACTTCCAAGTAGAGGATTAGCGATTGAAGAGAGGTGAGCAAAACTGGAAGTTTTCTAGGAGTTGAGACTAGAAACACTTCATTGAGGCACATTTTCTTTACATTTAGTACATTCCTACTCCTAGACAAATTATTCTGCCTTGTTCCTTTTTAATTTCTTGGGAAGATGCTAAGGCAGACAATCCTGGAGTGTTCTAGAAAGTGCTTTCTGAGAACATAACAAGAAGACAAATCAGGGAATGGCAATCTTTGAGCAAGCCAACAATTAATCATGTCCTGGCTGGGTTCTGAGATGTGATTCCCTAGCCATCCCTATGAAGCCACCTTAAAAACAAAGATAAACCTACTCCCTGGGTGCTGGGTCACATTTCTAACAGGCTGATCACTGGGCCTTATAGCAACAATACTTAACGATTTTGGATCAGATACGGGGTTCAGAACAGGCCTTCCCATGATGTGCCACTTCAGCATGTAAGTTATTTTGAACCTAAGGTAATCAAGACCCTGAGGGCTCATGAAAAACTTTTACCTCTCCCTTAAAGAATTTGAACTTGGGCCTTGCCCATAATAAAAGTTATTTCTAGAGATAACTTTTTATGACTTATCTACAGGGCAGAGCCAACATCTCATTACTGAACATCTGCTCTTCTGTCTGCAAATAATCTTTCTTCTCTATGAAGCCTCAAAGTGCTTGCCTCCTCCTTACTCAGAAAGTCATACATACCTCATCTTAACCCGCTCTCCCTGAACCGCTCATGTATGTGTGGCTCCTATATGAACACATGTAATTAAATTTGGTTATTTTCACTTGTTAACCTGTATCATGTAGACTAGCGAAAGAACCTTGAAGGGCAGAGGAAAGTTTCTTTCTCCCCAGTGTCTTTTGACCAAAGCATGATTCAAGTAGTTACCTGGCCGTTTGTTTTACTGTGAACCATGGTTTTCACAAAGGAAGTGGGCGTGGGATGGGATGGGATGGGATGGGATGGGATGGGATGGGATGGGATGGGATGGGATGGGATGGGATGGGATGGGATGGGATGGGATGGGATGGGGGCTGGGGGTGCTGATGTGGGATGTAGTCAGTATATAAAACGTGGCTCACTGGAAGGCCATGGAGCTACATTATCCCGCTGCACATACCTGGGAGTTTAACATTGATCTGAGTCTAGGAAACAGGAGTTGACTGGAAGGGCAGCATTCCAAATCCTGGTGTCTCCTGAGTCTGAAAACAGATCAGGGCTCACCACCTCCGCATCCCCACCCCCACGCAGCATCCACCCTGAGAAGCCACCTCTCCCACTCTCCAGCCCAGCCATGCCCAGTTGGCCCCGTGGGGACAGAATGGAGAATCATCCCTTGGTCTCTCTCTCTCTCTCTCTCTCTCTCTCTCTCTCACACACACACACACACACACACACACGGCTTTTTACCTTTCCCATCATTAGCTTTCCTCTGGAGACAGTGGATTTGGAGCTGTCCCACTGAGTGTTCCTCAAGAACGAGCAGGGGCTGAACGGCCTTCACTTACATCTGCAGCGAGGCTGTGAGCAGGATTCCACGTCCTGTCCCCTCACTCAGCAGCACGTCCAGTGCGGCTCACGAATGGGGCAACAGAAACTTATTTTCAGGGGCTGGTGTTTTGCTTAAAGGTGAAATTTGAATCTATCACTTGGAGACACTCTTCACCTCCGGTGTGCAGGTGATTTGGAATTATGGCTTCAGCATTTGTGTCCGGGTCATTGGTCCTTTCAACAAACGTATTTTGAATGTCTTTTATGTGTGGGGTACCCTCGCAATGCAAGGAGTGCCTCTGGGGGAATGGTACTGGGGATTTTCATTTTTAAAAGGAAAAAAGTTCCTTTCAGTTTCCCTAAGGACCCAGTGCAGTGGGGGCGGAAGGCGCAGGGCTGAGGGGCAGGACGGGAGCAGAGGGAGAGTAGGGGGTCCCTCTATACACACCACCTCACTTCATTTCGTTCTCAGGCTTGTGAACAAGCGCACAAGCATGCCAAGAGGCAAACCATCGATCTCCTTTAAGGATAAAGGAATTGCTGCTCAAAAGGTCAAATTAACCTGGGGCACACAGTGAGTGGGAGCAGGATTCAAAGCTGGCCCCTCTGCTTGCCAAGGCCCGCCCTGGGCTGCCCACGCCACAGGAGCGCTGAACTCCACGGGGTTGACTCAACCAGCTGAATGACCTTGAGAAAGCCACTAACCGTCTCCAGGCCTCCACGAGCACAAGCCTTCTCCTCGCTCTGAATCAGCACTTCGGTTAGGGCATCAGCCCCGGCAGCCCTGATAAGGTCTTGACTCTATTCTTTGTTCTCCGCGGCCTTGGCAACCGATAGAAATAGAACTCACAGGCAGCAGGAACCAGTTCCCCGCTCTAGGTCAAAACTCATTTGTCAAAAATTTGGCAAAAGCTGCATTCGTATTAGTGAAACCTCAGCATAGCTTCATTTATTGTTTGACACACAGGATTTATGACATCTGTCGGAGGAATGTGGTCTGAAAACCCTCAATGTCAAAAAGTGTATATAATGGAAGGAACACCTCTTGCACTGACCGACATTTCTAATTTCTTGCCAAATCCATTTCTAATTCTGGAAATGATGGCTCCCTGAGCACCCCAGTGCTTTTTTTTTTTTTAAATTGGAGAATTCAAATTTTTTGTGTATATGTAACATCTGACTGCAGATTGAAAAAAAAAAATCACATCTAAAAATCATGTTGACAGGTAGAAAAAATGGTTAACATATACTCAACTATTTGTTCAAGTAAAAAAGACTTTTTTTTTCTTCCCTGGAGGAAAAAACCAGACCCAAAGCATTAAACTGTGGAGGGCACACACCAGCACACACCAACGGTGTCTCTAGGAGTAAGTAGGGGAGCTGTTCTCAATGCCAGTCTCAAAAAGTTCAGACTGTATCCACAAAGCAATTTTCTTTCTTCCTTAATAACAGACTGTAGAACCCTCATCATAAATTTAAACGTTTTCAGAAGATGCTTATACTCTCCCTGTAGCCTTTCTCTGCATTTCCAGTGCTTTATATTCTGAGCAGGGCACCCTCCAACTGTTCATTCTGACGCCTGGGCCTGCCGATTTCAGCAAGGGAATTTAGAGTACGAACCTTGAATTCTCTCTCTGTACTTCACGGTTTTCTAAATGGTGACCATATCAGCTTCCAGCCTCGGCACTGCCACACAGAGGAGCCCTAATCTCTCTTCCCTGGCCTCACAGGACGGCGTGTTCTGCTTATCACGCTGGGTCAGACCCAAGGTGTGTCATGTGGAGACAGGGTGTTCTCCCTTTTTTATCAGATCAGGCAATAATTCTTTGAAATGGCATGCTGTTTCATTAATTGACTTCACCGGGTCCCTGGGACCAGGGAAGAAGTTAAACCACCCACTTGTGATCACTGTCAGCTACAAGCTCACTTAACCTCCAGTGTCCCAGTTTCCTCCTCTCCCAACTACACCTGCTGCTTCATCGGTTTCTACCTATGTCTAGTAGTTGCTTTTCTTCTGCTGTATAACACCTGAAACATCGAGAGGAAGAATCCAAACAGGGCTTTGTTGCCACACAGGCCTTGGGTTTGGAACCCAACCACACTACTACTGTGAGCTATGGAGCCGAGTAGGTTCACTCAGCCTCCCTGTGCTTGTTAGTAACATGGGGATGGGTATGAAGCTGAAATAACATTTGTCAGGTGCTCCACAGGTTCTGGCACTTGGTATCTGAGAATAGCATGAATAACCTTCATTTAGGGCAAAGTTAGTGTTGTCCCAGCTCCACCAAGTAGGATATTAAATACCCTCTGTGGAGGCCTATGAAGCACACGGCAGGCTGAGGACAACAGCGGTTAATGGTCATCACGCAGGCCCGAGGAGCTGTGCTAAGCACCTCATTACAGGCGTTATAAATTAGAACTCCACAATCATCACCAAAGAGCTAGGTACTAACCTCCCGCTCCTTAGATGAAGAATCTCAGGTTCAGTGACCCAACAGGCTAGGCAGCTACTGAAGAGGAAGCCAGGTCCAGCTCCCAACGAGGAGCGCTGGGTTAGGAAAGGCCCCTATGACGAGGGTAGGCAGAGGCACTGTCCAGTGAGGACTGGCAGGGTGAGCCTAGGGTGGTGAAGACATGGGAAGGCTGAGACCCAGAGTGTTTACTTGCCTTACACCCTTTCTTTCTGTGGAGAGAAAATACCTGATGAAAGGGCTTGGAAAAGCAGCTACAGAGATATTTAATACCCTTCAGTGAAACTATTATCCATGCATCCAAATGAGTTTCCCTTTAATTCTATTCTATCATGTTTGCTTTTCATGAGGATGTCCTTCTTGCCTGTTGCACAAGTTTGGCCAACTAAGATTGTTTGTAATCTTTTTTTGTTTGCTTAAAGTCTTCCAGAGCAGCCTATGATATTTTCAGTTTCCACGTTGGAGAAAAAAATTGGAATTTGGAACTCACTGTTAGAAAGCAGAAAATCACAGAGACTGTTAAAGCAATACTTCTAAGTAGAATCACGCTGCTAGGGGACAGCCGCAGATTTGGTGCTCAACCCACAATTTGTTGACGTGTGCATGCCACTGAAAGCGTAGCTAATATTTGAGGGACAATCCCCAAGCCAATAAAGTTATTGCACAAGGCCTTTATGTCTATGCAGATATACCCCAGTAACACGGAGAAAGGCTTTTGAAAAGGGTCTTTTCAGCTTGGTGGTAACTTTAACAGACCAAGGGGGATGCTGCCTTGAGTGCATCTTGGAGGACAGTACATGACACCCAGTTTTTCCCTGAACTTTGGGATATTATTTCGCTTTAAGAAACCATTAATGAGAGAAGGTAGGTCGATCTCATGATCTAAAGGTCACAAAGTAAAAACATACAAATGACAGGACCACCAAGTTTAGAAAATGTTCTACAATGTGCATTTTATTCCATATCATTATACAATGTTTATATATACAGTAGTCCCCCCTTATCCATGGGTTCCCGGTCCTCAGTTTCAGTTAACTGCGGTCAACCACGGTTGGAAAATATTAAATGAAAAATTTCAGAAATAAACAATTCATAAGTTTTAAATCAAGCGTCGTTCTGAGTAGCATGATGAAATCTTGCGCTGTCCCGTTTTGTCCCGCCCAGAACGTGAATCCTCCCTTTGTCCAGCGTCTCCATACTCTATGCTCCCTGCCGGTTAGGCACTTAGTTGTCATCTTGGTTATCAGATCGACTGTCTCAGTATTGCAGTGCTTGTGTTTAAGTGACCCTTATTTTACTTAATAATGGCCCCAAAGTGCAAGAGTAGTGTGATGCTGTCAATTTGGAGCTGCCAAAGAGAAGCCGTAAAGCGCTCCCTTTAAGTGAGAAGGTGAGTACGTACAGGAAAAAACATCGTACACGGGGTTCAGTACTGTCTGCGGTTTCAGGTTTCCACTAGGGGTTCTGGAACATATGCCCCGTGGATAAGGGGGGAGACTACTGTAGTTATAACTCTTAAGAAAATGTTTGTTATCAATTGTATATAGTGCCAAAATTTTCACTTTAACATGGAGAAATAGAGTGGAAATCCATCCACATGGACTGCTATCCTACGAGTTGAAATGCGCTCCAAGTGTGCCGATTAGAAGGAAACAGAAGTCTTAAAAGAGCAGTGTGGCTTACAAACCCTTGGCTTTGGTGAATTCAGGCATACAGAATCCATAGTCTCATCTCATAGTAAAGCTCAAGACAAAATAAATTAGTGTTGGACAGAATTCTAAATTGTACAATATTGAACGAAAGACCACAGTGGGACCTTTTGTTTCAAGTAGCACCAATCCACACCTGATCGTTTCCAACAGCAATCTTCCTGTTGAATGTAGCGTTGGCACTTTGAGTGGAAACCTGTCTGATTTAGTGAGGATTCCTAGACTGTGTTGCCAGACCCTCTATGAAGTGTGGCAACGTCAACCTGGGAAATGGCACATTTAAATCATGGTCCCTCTGACACGGGCCTGCCTCTGTGTGTGTGTGTGTGTGCGTGTGTGTGTGTGTTCCCCACCTCTGATGTAGCCAGTATCTGTGGATGTTTCTGTGACAGTGGTAATGCAGTTAAGGGGTTTCATGGTAAGCATAGTGTTAAAAAAAAACCCAAACAAAATAAAACAAAAAAACAACAGAAACAACATGAAAGTGTGGTCGCAGCTAAGGAGGTTTTCACATGTTGTTTAACTCCAGTAAAGTCTGATCCAGCATCTGATGCATACTAAGGTTTTCTTCTTTGGCATGAGCCACTTTCTCTGTGGTGGGATTAGAAAATTAAGTCATGAATAGCTGTGCTTTGGACACAACGGTGGTTTGTACATTTAGGCAGGCAAACATCAATCACAAACACAGGATGAGGTGATTAGGACTAGGCATGCTTGTAAGACATTCCTCATTTCCAGACAAGGACCTACGGAGAGGGGAGCTGTCTCCGACCCAAAGGAACTACAGGCACAGCAGGTTCTCACAGAGCGGCCAGGTGAACCTCCACCAACGTTCCACTCCGAGAACAAAACGCAGGAGTTTGGTGCAGGCTCGCCGGCAGTGCGCTGCGGGAACAGGGAGGGCTGCTTGCAGCACCGAGTTAATGACAGCAGACACGGCTGAGCTACAGGCAGGTAAGGGTCCGGGAGTTGTGCTGTAACACAATCTCGCAGAAAACAAAGGGGACGTAAATAGGTTTTCTGACAACTTTTGAAATGATTTATTTGTTGTTCATTAAAAAAGAAGACCAACATGTTTCATGCACACTTCAGTAGGACATTCTCTTACTATTCTTACAGTGTTCCATTCATTATCAGCATGGCCTTCTCACCAGATTCCAACAACACCGTGAGACTGAACAAAAGCATACCTTTCGGACAATCAGGGACTTCTGACATGAGCTCCTGTTTTCAAAAGCTATTTTGCCCAAGCAGAGTACATTTAATCATATTTCAAACGCTATACCAGATATTAAGAAGTTAGGAATATGAATATGTAATAGGAATATATATATTATATATATAATACCCTATATATAATATATATAGATATATAGGTATACACATACACACCCCTCTGCTTTGGCTTTCTAACTTAAAGTAGGACTCAGTTCTCTATAGTAGAAAACAAATTTTTTTTTAGCTTTTCTTTTTTTTAGCTTGTTTGTACCAATTCAAACAAGACCTACTATTGCAAAGAGGAGTGCCAAATTGATTGTTATAAATATTTACTCATATACATGATTGTATTTTACCATAAAAAGTATTTGGGGATTAGAGAGAACTGAAATATTCCAGGTATGAGAGGGAAATGCAGGCAAGGCCAGCCTTTTGGCCCAATCCCTTCATGTACATCTCTGCAGAAAGCACCCCTGCGTTGAAGGTGTAACAGTCTTAGTGAGATTTCCTGACCATGGGCTCCATCCCTAGAACTCAGCCCAAGTCCTTCCCCACTTAAGGTTAATCCTCATTCAGGGCCAGCTTTAGTTGGTTAGTTAGGCGGTGGTTTTGCTCAAGTTGCTGGTAGAGTTGATCTGGACAGGTCAGCAAGCAGGTGAGCAGAAGAGAAGAGGCGGAAGAAGAGAGGTTAGCTAGACCTGGAGAGAGGGAGTTCACAGGCAGAACACAGAGATACCTCCGGCACCGGGTGCTTGCTGGACAGGTTACCCTCACCCGTGGTCATCTGTCCCGTGCCCAGGAAGGTGGGTGGTAAAGGCCTGGCAGACTTAGCAAGAGCCAGGATTTCTCTCTTGGTGGGAGGGAAAGGAAAGGGAACAACAGGGTAGGAAGAGGGGAGAGAATGGGTGTTCCTCTTGCGCCTCGCTAGCACCACTGTGTGAAATGAGCTGGAGGCAGTTTCTGGCAACAGCCTGAGGCACCCAGGCAGGGCTGGAGGCGAGCCCAGCACGTCATCTACTCCTTGCCAGTGCTCAGTGGAGATCTATGGTGAAGCCTCAACCTGTCCATTTCTGTTCACCTCTTCCCGGAACCCTTTTCATCTCCATGTCAAGGGCTGGCTTTCCTTTCAGGTGGTATCAAGAGGGGCTACAAGGGTTAACACTTTTTGAAATGCAGAACTAAGCTCTGTCGTTCCCCCCCCCCATCACCATGATATAGGGTGTGTGTTACCCCACTCAAACAGCCAAAGTACAGGAACTTATCTCCACTCGAAACTGACTTAACATTTATCTTTCCTTCTTGAAGATGGTATTTATGTTTGGAACTAGATGGATGATATAAAAATGAACAAAATCTCAAAACATCTACATGGAGATCAGTCAGCATGAACATAAACTTTACACGTTGGGCATGTAATCTGCTGACATGGTGAGGAACCCGACCACAGGAGTCAGTCTGTATCTGCTGATCCAGGGGACACAAGCAAAAGCCTGGCACCTGCCACAAAAACCTGAAGGACACATGATTGTTTCAAATGATGTTTCAATTTCAGAACCCAGAAATTCTACTTAATGATCTTGAAAAGCTGACAGTCCTAACCCTGGGGAAAGTGAAAACGTCCAGTCTCTGGCCCCAGGTGTGCTGGGAAATTGATCAATTCTTATTTTAACTCTCTCTTATAAATGGTAGGAGATGGGAAAGAAGTGATAATCGTTAGGCTTTTGAGCTTGAAAATATCGCTGGCCTTGTCCTCTTTGCTCATCCAAATTTTCTGAATATTCAAAACCCTGGCGAATTGTCACCTCCTCCAGGTGGCTCCCAGTCAGAATTATTCTCTCTTCCTCACTGACTCTAAATACACACCATCTATTAGTTCAGACTCACTTCACTCATCTGTCTTCCCACAAGATGGCAAGAACACTCCTGGCTCGTCTCTTTACCACATCCTGACTACCTTCCGCGGTGTCTTGAATATGGTAAATGCTTGGGGTTTCAAAATCTAAACCCTACGAGTACATTCACCCTCTCGCGTGGGGAACTACTGCCAAGGGCAGGCAGGACATCTCGGTTTGCTGAGCCATGATAGCCAAGCTGGAATGGAAGAATCCCTAGGGAATCCAGGGGGTCAATGTGAATCAGCTTAACTGACAGCTGTCCCTACCACATCCTCCGTGGCTGCCGTTCCACTTTGGCTGCCATGGAGCTGGTGTGCGCCTGGGTGGCCTGAGGGCAGGGACCAGAACCGGTTACACACTTGGAAGTACTTTCCCCTCCTCGCCTACCTCCCAGATGTCCGGGGCCTCTAGTGCCCAGACTCAGTAATGCTTTTGGTTTGGTCCAGCTGAGGCTCTTGCAGCAGCTGTGGCTATGGCCTGGCCCTCTGAACCAGAAGCCTGGGTTCTGACAACTTCTTGATAAAATCAACTTGCTATGTACTCAGACCTTCTTGGGCTGTTCCAGATTTGCCTGTCCAATCTATCAGTTTCCCATTTCCCCATGTAGAATACACTTACAGAAAGTGTGAAAGTCTCTGGGAGGGTTTCAAAACAACAGATGTGCCTCCAGAATTAGCTGAACACATGCTCAGCAGAACTTTCAGACTTGTCGTTTTTTGTCTACTGTAGGAAGCAGGGTTACTCATAGACAGGCCCACTTCTATTACTCTAATTTTTAAAGAACAAGGCAGGGATCCCGAGTCAAAAGCAGGGCCACTGAGTCTTAGGAAAAGAAAATCGTGACAGTATAGAAGTCTTAACACTCTCAAGGGAGAGACATTGTCCAGAATCTAAATTTTCAAAAGCCTACTATACCATTACTAAAACACTTTAATTTATGGCCCTTTTAAATCAGTATTTATTATCTGCTCTGAGGTCTTTGTGGAGTAATATTATTTTCAGCTTGTCCAAATTTATGAGTATAAACTGAATGTAAACAGTGCTATATCAAATCTCTTAGTCTAGCAAACACTACACACAAACACGTGAAGATCACCCATATTTAAAATACAGGAGAAATATAGCCAGATGGTTGAGGAGGGAGAAATGTTGGAAATTAGAAAACAAAAGTCCGTATCATTATAAAGTTCTAATTTTGCAGTATATGTGTGTGTATGTGTGTTTATCACTTAAGTGCTGTTTTTGAAGGAAACAGTGAAGCCCAAATAAAATGTAATTGCATTCTGAACAATTTCCACTAACCACTTTTGGGGGGGAAGGGGGAAGAATCAACGTTAACGACTATACTTTAAAAGTGTCCACAAATGAAAAAGAATACAAAACCAGTTATTATTGCAAAGATTATGTATGTACAACCCCTCCTAAAAATACGCGCTTAAGAGCATGAAAATAAATCTCAGCTTGAACATAATCAGGTTCAGAAAAGTTGAGATGCCACTTCACGATCAAAACGAAGGCGGCTAAGTAATGCGTGCACTTTTAAAAAGCTTACTCTTCTCTGTGGTGTAAAAGGAGAGTCAACAACAACCTCAACTGACACAGTCTGATCCAAGTTCTTTTTCACCGTTTGGTTCCCAATACGTAAATCCCTGGCAATGTGGGATGGCTGCGGAGCCTTCGCCCCGAGCCCTGCATTGGTTGGCCCTGTCCTCTGAGGCAGGGCCACCTAAATGTCAACAGAGGGCTCGCCACATCCCCGACTAACCTCTGGCAGAGGAAGATGCCGCTCAAGGCGGATCTTCCGATGCGAAGGAGGGCGTCCTGTGCAGAGGTTCTCACTGGGGCTACGCACCAGAACCGTCACAACCCCCCAAAAACACACAAATGCCCAGGGCCTCACTCTGGCCTTTGTGAACTAACACTCGGAAAGGGACCCAGGCATGAATATTTTTCCTTCCTTAATTTATTTTTTCTTCTCTTAATCTTCACCCGAGGACATGCTGAGCGAGGGAGAGAGAGAGAGAAACTGATTGGCCGCCTCCCGGACATGCCTGGACTGGGGATGAGCCCCACACCCGGGTTGTGCCCTGACCAGGAATCGATCTGGCAACCCTTCTGGTGCACAGGACGACACTAAACCAACTGAGCCATTCCGGCTCGGCATGAGTATTTTTTTTTAAAAAAGCTCCACAAGGAACTACTGCCTCAGAAACTCTTCATATTAATGTATAATGTTCAGAATGCCAAAAAAAAAAAAAAGCCGCCAAAAATTAACCCTCACATGCGTGAAGCAGATTTATAGTTTTATTCAATGTTGAAACTAAAACGTGCAGTAAAAAGAAGAGCGAACAGAGATAGCTTAACAGTGTTTATTTGACACTGACACGAGCTTCTGCAAACAGGAAGCACAGGTGCGCCCGGCCTAAGGGGGGGGCGCTAAGAGAGGACCAGAGTCAGCTGGAGGGGAGACAAACTGCAGAGCTCAGAGAGGTGGAGCGTCCAGCTTGAGGAAGGGGTCTTGGGAGAAGTGAAGCAAAGAAACTTATCTGCATGAAGAGAAAAGGTGAGAGAAAAAGGAAAATAAAGTGGCACAATGGAAAAAAAGGAAAACCGGATGAGGGCAGCACTCGAAACACAGGAGAGAAGCGGACATGCACACCTGCTGCCAGCTGCCCCTGTGGGGGGGGGGGCCTCGCCCCCGGCTGTTGGACCCGAGGCGTCACAGGGCCCCCCTGGATAAGGGTCCATTTTAAGAAGACCCACGAACAGAACTGAAAAATGAATTTTGAACTAAACCCATCTTTCGGAATGATCATACGTGACGCTTCAAATTCTCCCCATAGAATCACACGTATGGTCGTATGGAAGAGGCCTCGGAGAGAGACCATCTGACCCGCCCTCTCATTTACAATGAGGGAAGATGGACCGCTCTCCAGTTTCCATGGTGACCGCCAGGCCTCCACGGGTAATGTGGAGAGTCTACGAGCAGTAAGGCAGCAGGCACATGCCACACTCTTCAAGCGACCATTTTTCCTGCTTGGGGTAAAGGCAGACAGGTGGGCCTGGAAAGTGAAATTTCCGGCTTATCCAGAATTCATGGCCAGATTATTACGATGAGGAGAACCCTCTGCGGAACATTCCAGGTTAGAATTTAGAGGCAGAAGTTTAACATTTAGGTTTGGTTAGTAATACGTAAATTAGCTGTGTATGCTCAAGGTTCTTGTGAGAACAAGACTATGGACCACAGTGCTCACTACCTCGCAGGAGAAGAGCTGGGCACTGACTCCCAAGCTCATACGGTCCTGTGTGTATGTCCCATTGCTTTGACACAAGTTGTGGTGTTTACTGGGGGTATTTTAATTCCTTTTGTATAAATAGAAAATTAAAGGCGTGGTTACTCAGCAGTGGGTTAGTTTCTCTACAACTCTTAACAGTGAGGAGGAGATGATATTGTACAGCTGCATTGGATCAATTTCCTTTCCCTCAGCGCCTCTCTAACCTGACACTTTAGGGTCCTTAAATTTATATTTCTTTTTTGAAAACGATCATATTTTATTTAATTGAATCTCAGAAAACCATTTTTGATAGTTCTTTGGGGAGTTCCCGTACCACTGCATGGCTTTCTAATTTTACTTGAGCCTAGTTGAATGTCCTGAAAGAACAGTGCTTAAGACATTCAAATCCCAGTTCAGTGCTTTGTGGGAACAACCTAGCTTAGAGATCGAGAAATGGGTGGATCCTGAAGGGATAGGAGTTTGTACAGACAGACTTGATCTACTTGGCCTTTATATTAGTAGAATGTAAAAAAAACCAACAACAACGACTGTCCTAGGTTGGGCAGAGAGTAAGCAGAAAGGTGTGAAGATGGAGCTTCTGGAGGCACAGAAGGAAGCAGCGGTGAGTTTATCGTATTAGCATGAATGCACGGATGCGAGCAGGCAGGGTGGATGAACATTTACATGGAAGTCATATCGTTGAGAGCGTGGTCCAGCTCCTCGCTGATGGCCTTGTACTTCAGTTTCTGAGCGTACAGCTCGTCTATGACCGGGAAGTGGGAGGCAGAGGTGCAAGGACATGGAGAGTGACCAAGAGATGGAGGGTGAGTGAGGGTGGCATGGGCGCCACCCCGACACAGCAGCAAGAAAAGGGCAATGCAGGAAGGAAGTGGTGCCGCAGCGGGTGGCCAATGCAGGAGGCGTGCGTTTTGTTTTTAAATGAATTGAAACAAAAACAAAAAGAACAAAACCCATTAGAAAATAAAACAAGACAGGCGCAATAAGAAAATCATAACAAATAGGGTAGGTCTATCAGTAAACCACGTTAAGCCCTAAACAAAACCATAGGAGGATGTCTCCTGGGGGAGTAATAGAAGGTCTTTCTTTCCTACAGCTATATTTTAATCACGCTGGAGTCAGCCAACTGCCACTATAAACAGTGGAAAAAAATATCTCAGGGCAGTGCTTTGGAAGAACAGTCTGTGACCATAGTCTGTTACCCGTATCAGGCTCCACCTTCAAACCACTGACCGGCTGAACAGACTAGACCACGCGGATACGGATTTCTTAGTGCCATAAGCCATCCGTCTTCCCACCCAGGCTGCCCTGTTAGGGGTCCAGAAGGCCTGACAGGCGAGGAGGGCCACACCCTTTATGGCGGTGCAGTGCCAAGTCTGCAAGGCGGCTACTGTAGCGATGGCTGCCCACTTGCCGCACCGGAGACACCGTTTGCAACCATCTGCCATTCCCTCCTCTACCAGCTTGGTTATCACCTGCACCGACCTCGTCCCCTCTTTAACGCCTTCTGCCTTGAATGTTTATATTTTATGTAGTTTTGCGTTCTTTCTTTTTCCTTGCTGACCCTTCACAAGCCTCCGAGCTCAACATTTAGGATTTCTGTGACACAGAGCGGGTGCTACAATAAAACCTCAATATCTTAGGGGAGAAATGCTTAAGTATAATCCCCAAATACAATGTCCTATTATGATCCCCCTCCTCTGTCAGTACACAGAGCCTTTACCAAGATAACTAATGACAGAAAGTCCCAAACCCTTACGCTGAATTCATCCCTGGAAGAAGATGGGTGGTGTCTAAGAACAGATCCATGCCGCCTGACAGGAGGTATCGCTAACGGCAGGAAATACTCCCGCGTCATTCTCACCTACCACCCACCACCTGCCCCGCTGCTGAGGTGTGTGAGGTAAAACTGGACGGCATCTGCCCTTACAAAAAAAGACCTGCCCTGTCTGGTGGCTCACAGTCACCTGGCAAGCAGAGGACTCAGGTCCAAGAGTTCAAGAGCCACAGAATGAAACCCAAGGACAGAGAGGAGAAATGTGCAAGAGCAAAGGTGAAGGCGTATCAAGGTGAATGCACCTGGATTAGAAAACCGTTTTGCCAGGTCAATACTCAACCACAAGGGTTCAATTAAAAACAAAATGTAAGATCTTACCTTCTAAGTCATCAATGCTTTTCTCCAATTTAGTTACTGACCTCTCCGCAAACTCAGCCCGAGTCTCAGCCTGTAACGATTCAATTTGTTTCAGTCAAAATTGGGATGTTTTAGATGTCCAGGAGCGATGAATACAGGGAAAAACTATAAAATGGAAATCAAGCACGGCACCCATAAAATGGGTCAGAAACTACTTGTTGGTCAGTCCCTATGGTGACAGGTAGCAGAGCACAAGAACCCCAAGACCACCCCTGAATATTCCTGACGTGGACCAGCATGACTTTAAAATGAAAAGGCCCTGACCTGCTCCCTGAAAACAAGCTCGGTTTAAAATTCAGGTGGCTTTGCCCAAAACATTCACAGCATTACCTCCTTCAGCTTGTCAGAAAGGACCTTGATCTCTTCCTCATATTTGTCTTCCTTCTGAGAGTACTGTAATTAGAAAGAACGTTCCAGATGTCAGGCCACAGCTCACTCTATACTCCTGTCTTCTAATACAAAGAAAGCGCCAGCCCAGCAAACAGATGTTGGGGATCTCTCAGGTGGTAATGGAGCCTCTGAGATCAAATGGCACACTACAATACAGTCTCTGTTTTCCTGCCTATTGTTTTACATGGGATAAAAACAAGATAACATCCATTTGGCACTTGGTTTAAATTAAATTGTTACAGATGACTCACATATGCAATTAAATTGTTACAGATGACTCAGATAAAATATTCTCTATTAAAAAAAAAAAGAATCTATTATTCAATAACCATTAGGAAATAACCTCAAAACGATACCATTTACTAAAATGCCATTGGGCTGCTGCTTTTATCAGCAGGGCCTCGGAAGAGAAAAAGTGGGTGTCTTTTGAGCAGCTCTTAAAAGGTGCCTTTTCCCCCACACCATGCGCCTGGCCTACCTTCTCAGCCTGAGCCTCCAGTGACTTCAAGTTGTTCGTCACAGTTTTCAACTCTTCTTCAAGCTCGGCACATTTGCTAATGTTTTCGATCAGAGGCAGAAAGGGTGGGAGACAAGCCAAAGGAAGGAGGAGAGAAAAAGGAGAGGGATGGGAAAAAATGAAAACCGAGTCCTAGAGAACAAAGGGCTGCCTTAAAAGTAGCCAAATCGCTGGGTAGCAAAACTCTCAATTTCGCCACAAACACTGCCCCCCAAGCTTGTAAAAGTGGAAAGGCAGGGTGACAAAATCCAACAACTCTGAAGTGTGATAAATTTGGCTTCTTTTTGGGCTGCACCAAAGAGCATTTACGAAGGAAAAACAAAGGAGTATAAAGAACCCAAAGAAAGCACTTAAAGCAAGATACAGGATAGCAGAGGGTGTAGTGAAGGTGCAGTCGTTATACCAAACGGACCAGTAGATGTTGGAAGCTGAAAGACGTCTGGGTTGGAGTTAAACCTAAAAACCACACATGAGCCATCAGTACCTTATCCTCTGCAGCCATTAATGCTTTCAAGGTCTGATCCATTATTCTTAATTGTTCTTCCAGCTGTCGAACTTGGCTGTTAGTGGACACAGGAAATGCACAAGGCCATTCTCAAAATCAGTGTGCAGGTAAGGCATGCAGTGACACACGCATTCATACACAGACACCCCACGCAAGTCCTCCACGTTCCAGACTCGTGGCTCATCCATGACGAACGAGCACATAAGGAGCCCGGAGTTGAAACAGGTCAATGTGCAGCTGCCAGAAGGTCATGCTGTTTAGTCTCTGCTCTGCAGCACCCCACACACAGCGTCCTGGCGCCGGCCCGCTTACCCTTCTGAGAGCTCGGCCCGCTCCTCTGCACGTTCCAGGTCACTCTCAATGATGACCAGCTTACGGGCCACCTGCAGTAGGGCAAACACAACACCATGGGCTTGCAAGCTTTGAGGAAGGGGGCTCAGGGGCAGGGAATGGACCCATTGGCCCCTAGAAGATCTTGTCTATAAATAAGATGATTCCCTTTCTTGTGGACTAGAGAGAAGCTAATCTCCACCAGGAGTACCAATGGAGAGGTGACCAGAGGCTTCTGCCCCCCAAAGACCCAGCATGGTTAGTTATGAACCGGCAGCCTCATTTTAAGTCTGACCCACGTGAAGTCTGTATAATTACACAGCAGCCAAACCAAAGTGTAGAAGAAGGGAGAAATATGAAATTCACCATCTCAAAAATAGCAGTATGAGGAGACATGACGCATTTTATGCCAAAAAGGTAGGTAGGGGCTGCCAAGAAAACACTGAAAATAATCCTGAGAACTCCATCCATTTAGAGCTCTGTACCCCAATCTCCTTTTCTGTGGTGGAGGTTAAAAATGCCAACAGAATAGCAGGAGAAGCTGCCATGAGATGAGCTGGTGAGATGACTAATGCAGGCAAATCTGTACTCAGTGAAAGAGAACCTGAGAGAAGGGAGCCTCCTGAAACACTTCAAAATTAGTGGGCATAAAGTAATCTGGAAATAAATAATGATAATAATAAAAAGAAGTCCATGCTGTTTCAAGACAGCCACGGTGCACTAAGGGCAAAACTAAAATCTTAACGGTTACGCTGCTCTGTTATCACAGGGACGCTGTTTCCACGGGGATGTGACCAGAGGCCGATTAACTGTGAACCTATGGTGACCATGGAATCCCCCTACCACCCTGAGGAGAGAGAAATGCTCCGTGCCGAATCAATCACCCAAGCAAGTGCACGTCTCTCGGGGGACCACGCAAGGTGAGTCACTCCAACAACTGTGTGCATGCTGATAGCACAAGAAGCTCCTTCCACAGACACGAGGGGCCCACTCTCCCTTCTCCCGGCCAAAGGTCTTTTGACCTGGTCTTTAGGGGGCAGGGGGAGCAGCTTTGGTCTTTCCCAGGGCTATTGACTGGCTTCATGATGAAGTTTGGGATCCCCCGGCAGGGTCAAGTAAGAACCATTTTCTGCACAGGAACTCTGCTTCTCAAAGCCACCCATTTCTGCCAAGGAGGCCGATGGTTTCACTGAAGGCTGCAAGGCTGCATACACCGCCCCCCACCCTCCCCGGGCCACTGCTGGGGGTCCACGAGGCTCCGGGCCCCAGGATCTGACCTCTTCGTACTTGCGGTCGGCATCTTCAGCAATGTGCTTGGCCTCTTTCAGTTGGATCTCCTGAATTTCCATTTTCTCTTCATCTTTCTGGGCTCGACTTTCAATGACTTTCATGCCTCTGACAAGGAAGACAAGCAACAAGAGCCCAGATTTAGAGCTGACCCCCTGCAGACCCACCCACCGCACTGCAGTGGTTGGCGAGGCTTGGTGCGCCCAGCAGGCCGTAAGAGAGCACAGAGCTACTTTTATTTTCCAAGCCCTGAGGCAAGAGTTTCCAATGCTGGAGGCAGAAAGATACATACTTCTGTTTATTGTGAATGAAACCTCACACTTCCAGTAGGGGGGAGGGGGAGAAACGGTCCAGGAATCTAATGTTAAGTTAAAGGTAGGGCGTCAGGATCCTGTTTGAAACTGGGAGGCAGGGAAACAGGAGGGGGCCAACCTGCTGTAGTTGCTACATAAATAATGGGATTTCTTCCCTTTCCTGGTGGGAAGCTTCAGCCTGAAAACGGATCAAAGTTAGAACAAAAGTATATTTATCTTCATACACTTCCTCGTACAGAGAAGGTAGTCGTTCTTACCTCATCAGACACAAATGTAAATATTACATTGAATCATAATGAAATTGCTGATATCTGACCATGTCAGACCCATAAAAATAGCACTGTCCTGTGGGTCAACCTAATACTTTAGATAAGAAATGATGAGTTTTGCCTTTAATGGAACTCTTTCATAGTAGACGTGTTTGACAGCCAGGACTGACACCATCTTCCACGCTGATATGTATGTCTGGATCCCATGGCATGGTGCTAGGTTTTGGAAAATGTTAATTGATTTACAATATATTGCAGATTTACGGAATAACACTTCATAGTAAAATAGGATTCACTGACCAAAAATCTAAGTAGGCAGTAAGATAAGATGAATTTTTTGAAGAAGCACCACAATATGTTTTAGGTGACTCGAGTTCTAGTCCTGGCTCGGCCATAAGTTGGCTGTGAGACTCTGGGCAGGCAACATGAGTCTCTGAGCCCTAGTTTTCTCATTTGTAAAATCAGGGGACCGGAGTAAATGACGTTGAAATTCCATTTTACTCCAAAGTCTGACACTGCCAGATTCAGATCATCGCCTTTTAGGTTCATGAACAGTGCATTTCAGGAAGGAGCCAGCCACGAAACCACTGGAATGTGGACACCGTTTGGGAGGATGACACCTTAAAGAATTCCAAGATTCTTGGTTAGAGAAGAAACAATGAGCAGCAGTGAATTATGAGCTGGAAACTTCAGCTAAAAAGCTTCTTTAATCCTAAAGTCTGAAATCGCTCTTTATCCATGGAGGCAGGGAGCAGAAGGTCACTTCTAAGAGGGAGGCAAAGTGGACCAAATGACTGACCGTGTGCTCCCCTGCCCAGGCCCAGCACAGGCCTGCACGTCCAGTGTTCTGAGCCACTGCACTCCTTTGTCATGCCTTAAGCGGCAGAGCTCTCTTTTCTCAGGGAGCCTCTCTGGGAGTGGTCCTATGCGACAGGAATACACTGCCTTCGACAGCTGAGAAAATGCCTTCTAAAACACACGAAGTTGTGCTGGTCTACACAGCCACGGTTTTCCTTTGCTACCACAAAATTGGGTCTTGGGGGCAACAATTCGGGTAGAGCCAGGTTACACTGGGAGCAGGCTCAGAAGACACAAGTATCTGACTGTATTTACGTGTGCACGTGCCTTATTAGCATTACTAAGTCCCAAACAATTGACTTTTGCGGAGCATATTTCTGTTTTATCTGTGTTTTCTCTTTCATCTGTTTGTTGGGCTATTCCACAACTGATAGCCCTCTTTTATTTAAGTCTAAGCCTCCTTGGTATGTTTTAAAACAGTTATCTTTTTCAAAAACGCATAACTGCTCTGGGGTCACCAGGAATGAAAGAACCATTATGCACCCCTAGAATTTCTTATTTATATGTCCATCTCCCTTGTTGGATGGTGATCTCTAGGAGGACAGGAAAAGCATCTTTTTCTTCTTTGTAACCTTGGGGTTGAATAAACTCCAATATGTTAAACAAACGAAACCAATAAACTTATACCTGGCATCAAATGAGGAAATGATCCCCTAAGGGACTGCAAAATTCTTAAACCCCAAGAACAGAGAAGCCCTCCCAGTTCGCCAAGAGGAAAAGCTGATGCTAAAACCTGGGCCGGGTGAGGTGCCCTCACCTCTCACTCTCATCTGCTGCCTTCTCGGCCTCCTCCAGTTTCTGCAAAGCTGTTGCCAGACGCTCTTGGGCTCGATCCAACTCTTCCTCAACCAGCTGGATGCGTCTGTTCAGAGAAGCTACATCGGCTTCAGCCTAGGCAGAGAGAGCGGAAGGCATTTTAGAGTTGGGGGGAAGTGAGGGTAGTGCCTTCGGGAAGTGGCCGAGACTGAAACACTGATTTCAGATGGGAAGTCTGGACCTTGTGGCGAGCTACCCTTAAGTGCATTACAAGCCCTGGTCAACTTGGGAGTTCTCGGGCATGTGAGTACATTGATTTATACACGGAATGTTCCCATTTGTGTATATACAAATCCATGAACACCATTCTCCTTGGAAAGATGGACCATTAGCAAATGCTCTCTCACTTGGCTCCTTTCTCCCATAGATTTCAGCACACTGGCATTACCTGACTGTTAAAGAACTTCACTATAGCCACCTCACTCACTGGGGCTGAGGTGTGGACAGAGACGACATGGCTTAGCCAGGCTCAGCCATATAAGGCAAGAGTAGTACAGCGAGAAACCGGACTTGGGGGGGTCTCCATTTTCCCTTCTCCAGGTCATTTTCTCAAGGGGACCTATAAAAGCACTAAAATATTTCAAAATTCAGTGGTTCTAAAATATATAGACACAACTAAATCCAGTACCCCCTCCCCGCCCCCTTTTCGGAAATCCCTTCAGAGTAACTAGTCACACTGGAACAGGGCCAAGACAAATTTCCCAAGTGTGTCCGACATTAAGACTACTGGAATTTCTCACAAGTCAAGGCTGCTACAGGAAGAGTTTCAAACTCCTTACGAGAAAAGCAGTACAGATATCGTTTTTATTTGTACCTATCCCTGAAATAAGATGTTTCTTTCTTGGGGATGCCATGATCACCTACTGTTGTAAACATTGTTACCATGAGCTTCAGAACACTTGGAAGACTGATGGTCCATTATACACACTTGCATTGGTGGCTATTTAAATATTATGCATGCAAGTGAGATATGGAATTTCTTAACCAGGTACCATTTCTTCCCGCTCATCTATTTTGAATATTTGCTTATCATGGGGTGATGAGGTTTTCAGGACACATAGAGAACTTTCTAAAAATTACAATACACACTTAGGGACCTACACTAGTTCTCTATCTACATTCCATTCCTGTCTCCTCTACTCAGCTGTAAGCTTCTTACGTGCAGGGAAACGTAAGAAGCATGAGTTCAGTAAACGTCTCCTGAATAAAATGATTAAAACCAAGCTAACTTACACAAAAGCAACTTTCTTAGCTCACGGATCCATGATATACACAGACTGAAATGCACACAGTTAGAGGGAGGCTGTGATTATGGCCTTCAATCAAAGGAATACAAGAACACTCAGCTCTTTGCTCATCTGTGCCAAGTTTTGTCTGGGACAGAGAAGTGATTAGGGCATTTGGTGAAGGACTCTACAAAAACATTCAAATATACTTTCATCTTGTCAAAAATTAACTATGTAGGGAGCAGGGGGAAACAAAATGAACCTGAGGATGGTTTACAACTGTACTGGCCCACATAGGAAATCATCGGTTAGGAAATCATCGGTGCACAGCGAGTAATGGGCCCCAGTAAGTCTGACCAGTGGGTGACTGCTGGTTTTTTTGGAGGAGGGGTGAGGGTAATGGGGATAACACACTTCTTAAGTATAGGAAACTGTCTTTTTAAAGTCTTTAGCCTTATTTTAAAAAAATCAGGAGGAGTATACATTAAGGATATACTGTTGGGTGAGGTTAGCTTTCTCCACTTTTCTGTATTCTCCATGTCCAGGAAAATTCTATTCCTTTATGAACAGGGGGAAACAAGTATGCAACTCTTGAAATTAAAAACAAAAATGAAGAGCAAAAATCAAACAAAAAAAAACAAAACAAAACCTTCAGTAGAGTGTCTTGATCCTGTACTCAAAAGTATCCCCCTTTCCTTATTATTAATATAAAGGCAAGTATCCTTGTTACAGGTGGTGAGGCCAGAGAAATGTCAATGAGATTTTTTAAAACTTTTTTTTTTTTTTTTGTAGCCACCTCATTCTAGGTTCTCTGTTCTGCTTTCAACCTGGGCCCCAGACCTCAGGATTTTGCACTCATAGAAAGGAGACTGTTTATGGTCCGGAGACAGAGACTTCTGGGTGACAGGCCCCACACAGCTGGAGCATCAGAGAGTAAGGGACAGTGCCCCATGTTTATTGCCGCCTCTGCATGCAAGATCTCTGTACCTGAGAGGTCCCCCTATCAATATGTATCTTCTCTCTTACCCCCCCCCCCCCCCCCAACACACAACCGCTCTTTCCTTTAGCTCTGGATACTGTTTATAAATGTCACTAACCCCTTTTTTCCCAGGAGTATTTAGTATGACCTTATACTTCTTGACATTCACGTTGTAGCCTATGGAATACCAGCCAATAGGGAGGGCCTCATATAGGGCACATGAGCAATGACTGGGGATGGAGATCTGTTCTAGGAGCCAGGACCAGTGCACACAGAAAGCCGACCTATGTGTGGTTCAAAAAACAGAGGCTTTAATTGTTTAGTGGAAGAGCTAGCAAATCATCTAGCTAGGAATTGTCCAGCAGTTCCCACAACTGGCTTAGCGTCGGAATCCACTAGGAGATGTGTATTAAAAATATAAACTTCCAGTCCCCATCTCTAGAGATTCTGATTCAGGTCAGAGGGGAGGGCAAGAATCTGCACTATAAACAAGCAACCTGTTCCTCTCCTCCACCCTCCCCGCCCCACCACCTAAAAGAAGTTAGCAAACCCCAAGGGAACCACTCTTCCAGCTCCTCCTTCAAAAGAAAATGGAAGGAGGTTGGGATCTTTGACCCAGAATGCTGAAGCATGCTCAGGTCAACAGCTGCCAGTGGGAGACAAGACTAAAATCCCAGTTGTCTGGCTCCTTGCGTGCTGGCTCTGTCACTTTTCCTCATTGCCTCTGAAACCTCATGGAAGCCCTGGAACTGGTGGTTCTCACTCCTGGAGTCTTCTCTCTTCCTAAGTCAGAGTGGGAGGTTCCCTACAACCACCCCCACCCCAACTCTCCAACCCAAAGATGGCCTTTAGTGACAGAGACTATTAACCAGGACCAGGAGAACAGTTACTGTATTAAACCTCACCCACTAGCCCGGACAGACGTGGCTCAGCAGTTGAGCATCGACCTAGGATCCAGGAGATTGAGGTTCGATTCCCGGTCAGGGCACATGCCCGGGTTGAGGGCTCTATCCCCAGTAGGGGATGTGCAGGAGGCAGCCGATCAATGATGACTCTCTCATCATTGATGTTTCTTTTTCTCTCCCTCTCCCTTCCTCTTTCTGAAATAAAAAAAAGATATATTTAAAAAAAACGAAACAAAACAAAATCACCCACTAAATAAGTCCTCTCAATCTTTTTTGAAATAAGCCATGGTATAAACCTGAAAACTCCATCAAATAACACTAATGGGCGACCACTCACATCTGAACACAGAGCACTTGCTCTCAATCCTAGAAGCCAATGCCTGCTGCCCAGAGGTTTCAGAGCAGGACCAAGGTGCCCGTAGGTTACAGCCTGGACTTGACAGCAGAACATGGGGTACATCTATCTCTATGTAAGCTTCCCCTGGGAAACACCTGGACTCCCACTGGCTTCTCAGGCCCTGCGATATTGGTCTGATTGCAATCTTGTTTGGTTCCCTAGAATCTACTTGTTTCTCTTGTTTTCTTTTGTGTGTGTGTGTGTGTGTGTGTTATGTTTTGTATTCAAAAGGCCCTTCACTAGCCTTCCTTTCTGGTATGTGTTTTCTAAGTTCTGAGTCAAGACACTTTCTAAGGTTCCTCTCATCACAGCACCTGGGCAGTCTACTTAAGACTTAACCTGTGGCTGCCTCTGCCAGTATAAGCCTAAAGCCACATGCAGATATAAATAACAAGGCTTTTGGGAAGGGTCAAGACCCAAGATGCAAATTATTTCCAGGCATGGAAATCACCCTTAGTGTGCTGGGTTAGCTTCTTCTAACAAGAGCCCATGTGTTGACACTGCTGGCGAAAGTCTTTCAGTTTGGGATGCTAGTTTCTTTTATTTCAAAAGTGCTATTGTATTCCCACATGTAATGAGCTGCTCAGAAAAGAGACTGCTATATTAGTGAAGGATACCAATTGTCCTGCAGATCTGTTGTTAAACAGCCCTCACGAGTTCTGCATTAGTGAAGTGCCTTGGAGTTAGTAGCCCAGTCAAGCCTTATTTCCTCCCTTGTGCCCATCCCCCTGCCCCAAAGGTATTAGCTACCTATATAGAAAACAGGGGCAGAAACACCACTTTCCCTCCCCAGGCCACCCCAATAAGGTACTACATAGAACTCAAGGGCATGCCTGCCCCAATATAGCAAAATTACACTCCAAAATCAGATTTAAAAGATAACTTTTACAAGGTCTAGATTTTCAGGGCATCCAGATGTTTTAGTCAACATGACTAAAAAAAAAATTAAAAACGGCAATAATTTTTACTTAAATAGTTGTAGGAGAATAATATAATATTCTAAAAATTAATCCTCTGGAATATATTTTCAAAGTCCTGCCTGAACCAAAGTGGTGCAAGAAATGACCAAAGGTCAGGCCTTTTCATTTCATGCAAACTGTAGTTATACAGAGAAGGTTTCACCCAACTTGCTGTGTAAGACCAAGTGACTACAGCCAAGTTAAACTTCTGCCCTTATAAGGTAAGGAAAGGGGGAAAAACACTGATGACATTAAGGGGCACTCCCATGGATAACAGATAAACACAACCTCCTCTATCTATGCCAAGGCCTATAATTTATGAAGCATGTTTGTATAATGAGGGAGAACAGACATGAACAGGGCATTGTCGTGCCTTTGCCTCGCCTACATAAGAAAGCAGAAACTGAGAGTGTATATTCCAGTTACTGCCACCCTGGGGGTGCCAATGTGAGCACTAAATGCACCCTCAGTTTTCTGACCTCAGAAATATTTACCAACTCCAAAGAGGAAAAGGGCTGGGGATTTTGTGAATCGGTTATTTCCACAACTTAACAAAGTCACCAATTAAGAATCTACAGGTTGCAATTTTAAGTCTCCTCGTTTGCTGGGTAGGATCCGGAGAGGAGGACTGGCTCCTTCTTGCTACTTTTTCCTTTGATACAAATGACAAAAAGGGAACAAAACCCTCTTTGAGTCAGAAGACCCAGAGTCAACCATTACATCAAGCCAAGTAGCCTCATTCCAATAATTTGAAGGGCCCTACACACCTTGGCAAAGCAAACAAGTAAGAAATAAGAAATGGCTGACTTTTCCAAGGTAAGTGCTGGCTGGTATAATAGGGCCAATTAACTACAGCCTCTCTGAACTTTTGAGAATCTGAATTTAGGGCCAAATCTCCAGTCAAATATTTTTTGCAGTGGCTCATGGCTTTGTCCCTAACCTCTACCCTCACTACCAAAAGAAAGTGTGACTTCTAGTTTAACTCACAGCTGTGTCTGACAACTACCAAGAAACCACCTTGCATTAGCTATCTCTAAGTTCCAGTTTCAGAAGTGAAGAACTCCCAATCAGAAATTCTCTCAGTGCCTGACCCAGTCCTCAAGTGGCTGTCTTAAAAGGGTCTGTGTCCAAGCACCCAGATAGACTGTTTTCAAAAATTACTTTAAAAAACTGAAGCTATTTAAGCTACTTTTAACATAAAGCTTTGAAAAGAATGAAAGCATTACCTTTAGCCAACTGGCCCAGGAAGATCACTTATAAAAACACACAAAAGGGAACGTTGAGTATAAAAGTAATAACGTGCCCTTCAAACAATTGACCTTTTGTGTCTAACATCAATCACTAGGCCAGGAGTCAATAAAAGGCTCTCCTGTATAGGACGACATATTCCCTTTCTTAACCAAGTGAGGGGGAGTTCTATTGACTCCCACCACTAGTAAATACCATGTCAACCCACCAATTATTTCTTCCCGGCTGCCCATGTCCTCTCTCCAAGTTCCAAAAAGAAAAAAACAAACTGATTAAAAACATTTAAATGGAGTGTTTTAAGATCAAATGCAATGAGCAGGCTATTTCCAAGGCCCTTTGATAGGGAGCTGAAGGTAAAGGAGCAATGAGCTGTGCAGCTTTAATACTAGCTGACAGAGCGCCTATTCTGTTGTGCCTAGCACCACCGTAATTTCTCTCCACACACTAACTCCTTTCACCCTCACAATAGGCAGGGGCCATTATTATCTACATTTACAATTAGGGAACTGACAGACCGAGAAGTTAATCTGTTCAAGGTCTCACAGATAATGAAGCAGTGGAAGATTCAAATCCTGACAGTCAGGATCCAGAGTTCTTGTTCTTACCCATCATGTTCCCTTGGCTCTCTAATGGTTCAAGGACAGCTGCTCGCCAGCCAGAGAGGCAGTTGGAATCAACTTACAGCCCAGTCAAATTCAGAGACATCCACAGGCCCGTTTCTGAGTTGCCCTCTAAAGAAAGCTGTATTTTGCTTATTGATTTTGATTCCTGTCCCTATTTTATTCGAAATTTCCTCTAGTTAGGCCCTCCTCTTAGGAGCTCTCTGCTTTTATATATTTTATGCAAATACACAGTCCTTTCTGCAGCCAGCTGTACACTTAACCAATAACGATGCACTCAACTGAGAATGGGCCTCGATTAAGCACAGCTGGACACCATATTATCACTTGTCATATAACTCCCAAGGTGTTTTGAGTACCCTGATTTAAAACACACACACACACACACTCAAAAATCATGCCTAAACTACCTCTGAAATGCTGTTCCTGTTTGCTGGATACACTTGCCTTAGGGGAAAGAAAGGAAGCTAGGTATTACATTCAGCGTGGGGGAGGGGAAGCCGGCTAGAGAATACACCCAAGGATCGCTGACATTCAGCCAACTTTTTTCAAGATTCAGTAACAAAGGAATATCTACTGCATAAGAATCTGGGAGAAGGGATGGTTAAGAAAGGGAAACGTCGACCGGCCGTAAACTTAGTCAGAACCTGGCACTGTCAATGTCTCAATCACCACAGAAAAACGGGCTTCCAGAAAACCAAGGGTCAATGGGGATGGTGGCGCTCAGCCTCCCCGGGTCCCAAAGCTCGGCAGCGCCTCAACCTTGACCTGTAGGCGCCCCTTCCCAAAGAAAGGGATTTCCGAAAGGATTTCCCTCTTCCCTCCCCACCCTCCTAGTAAATGATGCCAGCAGCACAAAGTGCACATCCTGGGGGACTCCAGACACCAGGGTCGAACGCAAACATCCTAGAAATGGAGCCCCTTCTCGGAAAGTGCTGCTTCCAGAACCTTCTCAACACCACTCCCGGAGATTTTACTCTAGACCAGAGAGGTGGAAGGAAAGGAGAGCGAGCGGGCAGGGCCCCTCCGCGGAGCCCGACGCCAGCCGCCCAGGTGCGCCCCGGGGCGTGGGGGCAGGTGGGCTCCGGGGGCTCAGCGGCGCGCGGCGGGGCCGACGGAGGAGGAGGCGCCTCGGGTGGGGGTGGGGGAGGTTGGGTGATGGGTGGGTCCCTTACGGTCTCCCGCAGCTTCCTCTCATAGTCCAGCTCGCGCTGCAAGCTGCCCGCGCGCTCCTCCGCGGCGTCCGCCTGCTCCTGCAGGCTCCGGATCTTCCTGCGCACCGCCTCCAGCGAGCTGCTCCCCGCCATGGTGCGGGGCGGCGGCGGGCGGGCTGCGGGGCAGAGGCCGGCTGCTGCGCTCGGGCCGCCTCGGCCGCACTCCCCAACGCCGGCCGCCCCGCCCAGGCCTCGCAGCGCGACGGCGGCGCCCCCTGCGGCCCAGGACCAGCCCGGAAGTCGCGGTCTCCGGGGCAGCGCAGGCGAACCGCAGGCGGGTGCGCGAGCGCCGGAGGCGGGCACGGGGGGCGGGGCGGGGCGCGCCGCGGACCCCGGGAATTTGCAAACCGCGGGAGGCGCTGCGCATGCTCGCTGCGGCGGGGATGGCAGGCGAGGGGGCGCGCTCCCGGGCACCTGGAGGACTGGGTGGGCCGCGCAGGAAAGGAGGCCACCGCTCGAGGGATTTTACTTCGTTTCCCAGCGCCCCTCCCCGGCTCCGCGTCGTGCGGGGCAACGGGCCTGGCTGCTAAGGGCGATGGTGCCGCCTACTGGCAGGGAGCGCTCCGCTCCGGACCCCGCATTCCCAGGCCCAGGAGGAACTGAGCGAGGGGTGTGGGGCCCGACTGCGCCCCTAAAGGAGCTGGTCCTCGTTGTAAAGAACCCCAGAACACAAGATTCTAACCACAATAGCCTCCTCCTCCTACAAAACTCACGAAATGAGAACTACTAACATATTCCATAGTGGTTAAACCTCCTATTCTAAATGCAGGCTTCCCAGGTTAGAATCTGGCTCCTGGTTCTTTCCCGGCTGTGTGTCTTTGGACAAATAACTTGATTTCTCTGGGTTCATCTGTAAAAGTACTTTCTCATTGAGCTGATTTGAGGGTTATGAAATAATATAAACTGCTTAGCACACTATCTTGTACATACATTAGTTAAGAACACAAATGATAGCTTTAGTTAATAATATATAGGCAGGCACTGTCTTAAGAGTCGGGCTGGGCCCATACCAGCTGTTTATCCCAGCCTCTCTGGGGCTGACTTTCCTGTCCCTAAAAACAATCATCCCAAGGGTTTCTTCTGGTTACAACCTTCCCTGGTTTTAAATTAGCCTCTGACATCTGGAACCTGGCCAATTCTGGGCTGGGCTGGACTGCCTTTAAAAGGCACACCAAGGAAAGCTACAGAACCCTATGAGAGTCAGTGGCGACAGCTGTTTGAAAACCAACGTGGACACAATCTCTGGGAACTGTCCTTGGCCAATTTTCCCCTTGGGCTGTGTTTTTAAAATGCCTGCTAAGTCTCATGGGTTTCAATCCTCACCTTTCTCAAAGGAGGCCCTTCAAGCCAGTTCCTGATATGTTTAAGTGTGGGAATAACGAAGAAAAAGAAAACAGACTTGAAATCCCTCTCCTCCTCCAGAGCCCTAACAAGCCTCCTTAGCTTTCCTGACTCATTTTCTAGAGGCTTTCTCACAGCCTCCGAGATCTCCCAAACCCCAGCATGGGCCCTCACATCCTGTAGGTGGAGCCTCTAGCTTTGTGTCCACACAGTTCATCTGGTCAGGCAGGCCGGTTACAACTCCTCCCCTAAAGGAGTACATACCAGGGGCCTCCAACTTTGAGGGTCGGGAAGGGGACGACTGAGAGCCTCCAGGAGGAGCCAGGGAAACTGCTGGACACATGCAAGTGCTTTAAGCAGCCAACTAGTGACTTAATGTCCTGCTTTTCAAACACCCTTGGAAAGTCAGTTTCAGGTGAGTTCATTTTCAGGCTGATGTCATTATACAAGAGTGTAGGACAGATCTCAGCCTTGGCTGCACATTGGTATCACCTGGGTATTTAAAAAATACTAACGCCTGGGTTCCACTCCCAGAGATTCTGACTTAATTGGCCTGGATTTTGGGGTTTTAAAAGCTTCCTAGGTGTTTCTGTTTAGGTAAGGTTGAGAATCACTGATTTAGAAAGCAAAGACCTACAGGGAATAAAGACTCACATACTGCAAATCCCAGATATATATGGTTATTGGGGCAGAGGTTGGGGGCCAGAGAGAAAATGGAGCCCTTCATCCCTTCCAGCCTCACTTAGGTGGAATGACAACAAAATATTCAAAGCAAAACCACTGGGGACGCCACCTCATGAATGACCACCTTTTAAGCTAGGAAGAGCCCACTTCTGGAATGGGATGCGTAAAGTATGTTGGTAAATTAGAAAAATGTTTTTAGTAGGATTAGAACAATGTAGAACTGTTTTACAGTTCTAAACTGTGTATGTACAAGGTAATGACAGGGAAATACCCTAAACACAGATGTAATATAATACTACCTCAGGAAGCTGACCTCTCTCCCACCTCCCCCTTTCTCTAGTGACAACTGTCTCTTCCTGCTCAAGTTGACTATTTTTTACTAGTTAGGAAGCACTCTCAATATAGCATTTCTTCACAGACTTCAACATCCCTAAAATGTCTTAAAGGGGAAGGTGATCAATATATACTACCAAAAAAAAAAAAAAAAAGTGTACCATATTAGGGACAGTTTTCCAGTTAGGAAAAAAAAAATCAAAACAGGGTTTCCAAAACCTCCCTCCACTGCTGGCCCCACCCCCTCCCTCCAGCTGGCTTTAAATACCCTCTTTTCCACTTCTGCCCCACCTCATTCCTAGGCTCCCTTAAACAAGACTTTTCAATAAAGACCTGTAGCACTACATATTCACAATAATTATAATCTATTTTTCCTTAAGAATTGTATCTTTTCCCCCTTCTCTTGCCTTCAGCCTTACTGGGCTATTTTCAAATTCTCTGCATTCTTTACCTTATAAGGAATATCTCTCCTTGATCTATCAGCGGCTCTTTTGAAAAAGCTAAAATAAACGTCCTGCTGGAGAATTTGGGGGAGACAGACATCCTCCATTTAGCCTTATACAGAGCAGACATCTGATCTACATTATACAACGCAGGCAGAGTTGTTTTCTTTGGCTTCTTTTTCTAAAGCCAGGTAGTTTGTAACTTAAATATTTTAGCTAAAACAGTGTTTCCCTGACTCCCTTTCCAGGAACCTTGATTTTCACGGAAATTTTTGTCGTCAGATTCTACATGTCCCCAGTCTGGGTTTCTCATTTACAAACATACTTGGAGATTATATTTCAAGCCTTTCATACCACAAAAAGCCTTTACTGATTTCAAGACCCAAGACCCTCCAGCAATTTGCATTTTACTCTCAGACAAAATATTCTGCCAGTTGCACTTGGTAGTTTAACTTCTGGGCATAGCTTTTCCTGGTACTCATTCATTCTTGGAATGGTTCCCAAGGAATTCTTTCCTAATTGGGTCTCTAGGCTTAATTAGCTTCTAGAACGGAATCGGGCAGTGTGAAAAGAAGTCCTTTGGAAATCTAATGCTTGGCTTGACTTATGCAGCAGAAGAGGCAAGCTCTTTAACTAAAGAGATTCCTCCAAAGAGCAGTGAACAGAGTGCTGGTAGAGCTTTTGCATGTTTGCATCACCCCTGAAACTATGTGGTGGTTGTCAGAAGGCTGACAGGTGGGGGTGGGGTGAGCAGGAGGGGCAGGGGGCAGCTAGCTCACTATACCATATAAAGCACTGAGCTATATATAACCCCCAGCTTACTTTTTGGATCTAGTGCCCTCAGACTGCAGACCCAAGCAAGTATCATCTTCCCAGGCAGATCTTAAGGGCTGAATTAAGCCTTCCCTAGTGGGAAGGAAGTCCCAAGAGTCTCCAAGCCCCACCATCAAGCTCAGCCTTCTCCGTAAAAGTAGCCCCAAACCATTCCCTTAATCTAGAGGCCAGGCCCTCTGTATCCTGACTAGACATACCACCAAAAACCAGGACTTCCCACCCACCAGAGATGGCAAAAGCAAAGAGAGAAACTAGGCATTCTGCTTGCACAAACCTTGGTAAGGACACCTCAGAGGTTTTCTGCTATCAGGGAGGCAAGGTTCACCCCCCAGCATCCAATTTCAGCTGCTCTGTGCTTCCAGTTTCTCACCGACACCCCCCCCCCCAACCCCCAGAGTGGGAGCAAAGAAAGAGAAAAACAGAGAGAGGAATGGATGAAATATAAACGGATGTGTGCAGGAGCAGTCTGAGGCAGCATCAGTGCTCTGGCCATGGCCGGGCTATAGGCAGGTGTCCAGCAGGAGGAGGTGACCCTCCTCCAGTGCTCTCTGGCCCCCTGTGGTGACTCCAGAGTGGCCAGGCAGGCAGGAGGTGAGGGAGGCAGTGTGTGGTGCACTTACGTCGGTGGCCTTTTTTTCTGCCAGTTCCAGCTTCTCCTGGGCATCTTTGAGAGCCTCGGAGTACTTGTCCAGTTCATCTTCAGTGCCCTTGAGTTTCTTTTGTAGCGACACCAGCTCATCTTCCAGCTGGGAGTTGGCCGTGGGGGACGGGGAGTGGGGGGGGGGGGGGTGCAGCAGGCAGCGTGATCCCGCAGGGGAGGGGTGTGGGGTGCACAGAACCAGAAGGACAGGGACAGCGGGACAGAGAGAGGGAAAGACAGGGAGGGAGGGAGGGAGAGAGAGAGAGACAGAGTTAGCCATTCGTGCGCCAGGCCGCGCGCGCCGGGTACCTTGGCGGCGGTCTCGTCGGCGGCCAGGAGGCTGTCCTCGGCCCGGTGCAGCTCCTCCAGCACCCGGTCCCGCTCGTCCTCCGACGCCCGCAGCAGCTTCTCCTTGGCCGCGATGTCCTCCTCTAGCTGCGGGCAGCGCGGGCGCGGGCGGCCGGCACGGACCGGGCGTTAGACACGCACACACACGCACACGCGCGTACACGCACACACACGCGCGCACACACACACGCGTACACACACGCGCGCACACACACACACGTACACACACATGAGCGCCGGGTTGGCTGGGGCCCCTCCGGCTTGGGGCGCCGACCAGTTTAGGTTCAGGGGTCCCCAGGTAACCTCCTCTCGCCGGAGCTGGAGGCAAACCACGGCCCACCCAGCACCCCGAGCTCCCCCCTCCCCCAGGACAAGACTCCTACCAGGTCCCAGCGGGCTCAAGTCCACAACTTGGGGGGGGGGGGTGTGCAGAAAAACGCCCCTATGTTCCTGGCCTGCGGGCCGTACTCTGTTCTTGGGGGAAGAACCCCGTGACCGTAGGTCGCACCCCGGCCTCTGCCCCAGGTGAAGGGTTTAGTCTCCCCAGGCAAACGTCCCGGGGAACTTCTAACACTTTCTGGACTTGATTCCCTTCAACTCCCCCCCTCCCTACACACACACCTCTTCCCACCCCCAGGGATCCAAAATTGATTCCCGATCCAGGGAATGAAGTGCCCCTAGGGCTTGACCCGACCCCGCGGGCTCCGGGGACCCAGGAGGGAAATGCACGTCCTCAGACGAGACGGAAAAGTTAGAATGAGCCCGAGTCCTGCGCCCCCACCCCCCAGACGCGCGTCCCGGGCCGGCCTGGGGGCAGGTGGCGCCCCGAGTCCTCGGGGCTCGGGGCTCGGAAGGGGTGTCAGGCCGGGTCCCAGGGCGCGGGGACCCCCATGCGCGGGGGGAGCGCGGGCGCCCGGTGGGCTCGGCACCGGGAGGCGCAGACCTGCTTGCTCCGGTCCTCCGCCGCCTTCTTATCGGCCTCCGCCTGCTCCGCTCGATCCAAGGCGTTCTCCTTGTCGAGCTTCAGCATCTGCATCTTCTTCTTGATGGCGTCCATGGCGGCGGCGGCGAGGGGCCCGGGGGCTGCTGCGCGAGCGGCGAGGCGAGAGCGCGGTGCGGCGGCCGAGCCGGAGTGCGAGCGCGGGGCCGCCGGCTCCTTCCAGATATGTACTTTCCCAAGGGGACGACCGCATTCCTCAAGACAGCCAATACTTTTTTGGAAAAGCTCTTTCCTCCTGCCCCCTCTCCCCTCTCCTCCCTCCGCCCCCTGCGCCCTCCCCGCTCCTCCCGCGGGGGCCGCGCGCCCATTCGCTGCCGCCCGCCAGCCTCCCAGTTGACGGTGGATATGACTATATATGGGGACCGGAGCCGCCGAGGCGGCGGCCAGCCCGGGCCGCCCTGTTTCCGAACCTGCACGCCAGGGAGCAGGCGTCCGGGCCGCGCCGGGGCCCAGCCGGGGGCGAGGCGCTAACCTCTGCCCTCTGCGCCCCCTCCTCCGGGAGCCGAGCCCGCCCGAGTCTCAGGAGCCCGGGGACCGGCGGGAGGGGGCAGGTGGCGGGTGCGCGTCGCCCCTCCGCGCCCCTGCGTGCCCCGGGGGGCTTAGCATCAGGCCTCCGGGCGCCCAGCGGCCGCCGCACGAGCACCCAGGTCTGAGCGCTCCAGGCTCCCGCCCAGCGCTTCCCAAGCAGCTCAGCTTGACAGGTGTCCTCCTGGGCGCTCACTTTCCGGAAACTAAACTGGAGCAGAGAAAGGGAGACTTGAGAGCAAGACCTGGGGCCGCTCCCGAGACTTTCTCTGCGGGTGCGGGTCAGAACGCCTGGGAATCTGTCTTCTGCGCGCCCCTCCCCTCAGGGCGGGCTGGTCAAATACTTTAGGGACACAGGACCCAGTAAGCTTAATTCTGCGTGTGCCTGTGCGGTCCTAACGCAAAGGGTAGGGAAGGTGGGTGAGGGGGAGTTGAAGATGAAAGGACTTTGAGTTTGACTCAGGCAACTTGGACTCTGGTCTCTATCAGCAGCGGCTGTGTGACCCTGAGGAGTTACTTAGCCTCGGACTTGCAGTCCTCATCTTTAAATCCAGGGGGTAGATGATCCCTGAGGTGCCTCCAGATCTAACTTTTTATAATTTTTCCTGCACTGATTTTAGGGATTCAGCCCCTTGCCATGTTAGATGCTCAGGAACCAGGTTGCCAAAACGCGGGATAAATGTTAACCCTGCTAAGTCAATGTATCCACAGTCTTAACTCTGAGGAGGGAACAGGCCCAGCTCTGTATGGTGCCCTCAGCCTGGAGGCAGTAGGGTTTCCTCTGCACCTCTTCCTCCTCCCAGCCCCGGGTGGGGAACAGCCCACCCTTTTTCAGAGCTTTAGTGGGAGGGAAAGGGGGCTGCCCCAAAGCCCTGCCTGAAACTGCAAGTCTGAGCCTGAGGCAGAGTTGGTGAGGGTCTTGTTAACAGTCCCCATAGAATAATTCACAACCTGTACTACATGGAAAGCGAATATTCCCTGGACGGTATCTGAGCAGATTAGGCAGGCCAAACAACTTGTAAGTCCTTCAGAGAAAGATCAAGTTCCTCTCCAGGATTTTATCAGGTTTCTTCCACTAACCCAACGGCCCAGGAAGGAAAACATACCCTGACCTAATGGTCAGAACAGTAGATCTGTGTGCCTGCAGGCTGCACAGCACGGAAACTCACCAGGACCCTTTAAAAGCCATATGTCAACCCAGCCACAGCATCTGTACATGGGCAATATACAGACGCGTGGCCCACAGGGGGCTGACTCCCCCCAGCCTGGAGCTCAGCACGGGGCAAGAGTAGGGACTCAGGAGTTATGCTCTGGGATCCAAACCTGGCCTAGCCTCCTCCTTGCAATGTGGCCTTAGCCATGTTACAACCTCTTTAAGCCTCAGTTTTCTCTTCTGTAAAGTAGGTGTAAAAATTCTTCCGTCTTAGGGTTGTTATAAGGATGAAAATGAGATAAAGAATGAAAAGCATTTTGTCCCGCAGATAGGAATGTGCTCAGTAAATTCCAGCTGCCTGGGTGGCAGGGGGCCAGTCATTTCTCCTCTCTGGGCTTCAGTTTTCTCCATCTATAAAATGAGGCCACTGAACTAGAGAAACTCTTGGAGGGACCATATATTATTGACTTTTATCCACTGTGCCTAACATAACAGAGGAATTCGTTAATGTTTCCTTGAATGAACAGGTGCAACAGACAATTCATCAAACAGACTATTGTGAGCATCTGCTGTATACTAGGCTCTGGGATCCTTAAGTGAATGAGACACACTCTGCCCTCCAGGTGTCCAGCATGAGTAGGGGTGTAGAAGTACCGAGGAGGAAGAAATGGAAATGACCAGGGCAGAGCAGACAGAAAAAGACTTCTCTGAAAAGGGAAGTTTTTAAACTGATTTTACAGGAAGGGTAGTGGTTAGTTAGAGAGGAGGGTATTGTACGAGCCAAGGGAAGAAAAGGAAATGTTTGATGGTGGTCGGATAGAAGGTTTATTTGGGGGTGAACTGGGATATGAGGCTGGAAAGGTAGATTGAGGGTATATGGTGAAGGGACTTGAATTCTGGCTGCAGATGTTCATGTCTTATTGTGAGATACTTTTCTCCTCCCGGCTGTCTCACCTAGGGCTATGTTTAGAGGTTGAAGACCATGGTGTCCAGTTGTGGATATAGAGTAACACAGAGCCAAAATTTAAAAATCCCTTGGTACAACATCATTGATCCTCAGACTAATGGGTTAACACAACAGGTCCTTGGACTCAATCATTTCCATTTCACCACTGTTGAGATTCTGCCCCATAAATAGCCTGACAGCCAGCCAGACCCAACCCAGCTTCATGAACTGCACCACTCATGACCTTTCTGTCACCGAGGGCTAGGACAAGCAAACCATGACTTGACTCAGACAACAATTTCCTCTGTACTGGACAGGTCTCTTGGTCCCTGCATAGGATCAAGAGAGGTGGGCTGGACAGCCATGTGCTTTAGTCTATATCCCTGTTCCCCAGCTGATTGGCCATGGCTCAAGGACAGATCCACAGGCTAACCAGGGACCTAGTGTGTGGCCTGTCAGGCAAAGATGGACCGGGACACTCTCGCACTGCAGTTTGAACTAAAGAATGTGGAAAGCGTGAATCATTAGCTGAGGCTGCTGAAACAAAAAGGTTTGCAGTCTTGGGCTGGAGATGCCTGTATGAGTATGGTTAAGGTTATTCACAAATATTTAGGCTTCTCCCTAATCAGGGTCTTGGTAGGATCGCATATCTCTGTCCACCCTTCCCCAATTAAATTAGGTATGGCCATTTGATTTGCTTTGGCCAAGGAAGTATGAACAAAAGTGACTTATGGTGGACACTTAAAGAGTCTGCATATGCCTCATCATGGTCATTTTTAAGATTGTTGCTGCTCTGTCATTCTGGGTTCCCAAGTGGCTACAATCAGCAGAACATCCCCTGTCCCCTCAACTAACGCTTGGTGGACATGTAGCAAGAGTGAGCTATAAACTTTGCTATTTCAGGGCACTGAAATCTGGGGCTTGTGTGTTAAAGAAGCATAACTAGCTTCTCCTGACTAATATAGCACACTATACCAACTAAGTTATGGGGAAGCAGAGAGGTCTGGTTATAGAGGAAGGAGAATGGAGCAGACATAGCAAGATAAACAGAAGCACCATTGAGAGAAAGAGACTGGGAGATTATGACCAAATTTCAGTTCCTGAGGTTACCTGAGAGGGTCTGTGTTCCATGGGAGCCTGCTCAACATCCTTGGCCTTGAAGTTCTGTGTGTACACTAAGAATGTTCATGAAATGTCCAGATTTTCCCCAGTGCTTGGCATTTAGTCATTCCTCAATAAATGTTTGTTGAATGATTGTTCATTGGCTATTAGCCATACAAATAAGTAGGAGAAACAGTGTCTGGGAAGGAAATATTAGAAAACTAGGCTCAAAAGACTTATTTCATTTCAAAATATGGATTCTTTTATTTTCTGAAGAATGAATATAAGTATTATAATAGGGTAGGACAAATGTCCCACAAGTATTTACTGGATACCTTTTGTGCACAAGGCATTTAACTAGACTTTATGGGATAAAAGGAGGTGGATAAGAGACATGGATCTTTTCCTCTAGGAAAAGTACCTTCATCTATATATGTTGCGGGGTAAAACTCTCTCTCTGGGGGTCATTTAATGTGTATTTCCAACTGTGTTACCATTGGCCCAAATGCTACCTGGGCTCCCCTATAGCTGTGAGGAACCCCTAGCTCAGGTGTTCTAGAACTTTAATAGTAAATGTACTGCCCCCGCTCATACTTGCCATACTACATTTCCCAATATTTGTTTAGAAAAGAGAGTCAACACTCACTTGAATATATACATCAAGGGTTGTTTGTTTAAAAAATAACAGAACAAAACAAAACCTTATTACTTGATAGTCACACCTTGTTTAACAGCAAGAGCTCCCTGTGTTCCCTGACTCCCCCAGAGTCATCAGTGCTGACTCAGGCAATTAAGGGAAAGTGAAGAATCTATAATTAAACTCAGAGACAATTGCTTCTTCCACTGGGCTCTGGAATGCAGCACGTTATGCTCAGGGCTCATTGTCCCACGGAACAAGATACAGCGTGTTCTCCTCACATACAATAGAGTTTTCTTTCTCAAGGACCTGTGATACTGCCATCAGGACACAAAGAAAATAGGTTCTGCTTCCAGGGAGAGCTTGGCTCTCTGAGAAAGGTCTTTAGGCCATCAAGGATGCCTTTCTTCATTGCTGAGTGCTACATGGCTGGTTGTGATTATGCTGTGAAGCCCCTGAGTACACTGGCTACCTATGAGGTTTGCACAGGCATAACGGTTCTCCCAGCCCCCAAAAGGGCAATGACTTTTCCTGCCTTGCATCTCATCTTCTGTCTTTCGACAGGAGCAACTATGTAGAGATTCAATCATTTAGCTGTTTCAAGAATGGCAACATTGCCCCAAGTTTGTCAAGTTTAAAAAGCACTTTCCAGTTTATTATCTCCTCATAGCCTCTTATGCTAGTATCAGGATGCATGCTATAATTCCCACTTTATAGCTTAGAAAACCAAGGGCAGTGTGTGGCTCGAGGTTAACCAGCTGGGAGGTGGCAATGCAGGGACAAGAGAGAGGATGTCCCAGGTCCCGGCCACAGTCTCTTTTCATTAACTGTTCTCTAGCCTGTTCTTACATTAATATTTGATTTCATGTCAATGTGCAAAGTGCGGAGGTCCCAGAGAACTTCAGCGTATTCCCAAGAAATAACCTGGAGGACTGGCTGTGAAAGACATGGGTTTATTAGGAGTGACATGTGTTCCAGTGGCAGCGACTGGTGAAGCTTACCACCACACTGCTGCCACCAGTGAAGATGAACCTTTAAGTCCCATCCAGCCTGCAGATAGGCTGCACTGGGGGCGGCCGGCCAGTGCTATTGTTTCACTACCACCCAGACTTTCCCAGCACAAGGTTTTATGGAGTACAGAAAACAGAGAAAAAACAGGGCAAGCAGGGGGAGGGGGATGGGCCTGTGTGAGATCAAAACACTAGCTGTTTACAATCCAGGCTCACGTCTAGAAGCAGTTTCTCTTTGGCCTTTCTTCTGGCCAGGTTCCCAAGGTCTCACAGTCCACTTGTAGATGGCCTTCATTATATTTTCCACAGGCCTGGAGGGGAAGTTGGAGCATGGGAAGGGGCCCATGTTCCCATTTACCGTACATATATTTAAAAGCAACACATTATAAGGTGAAGGGGAGATGAGAGGGGGCTGCCAGAGGTCTTTTCTACATGTGAACATGGTTAAAAGGTGAGAGTAGTGAAGCTGGGCCTACAGGGGTGTCTTATCCTGCATGGGCCAGCTTAGTACTGCATCCCAGGCTCCTAAACCCACCCCACACTCAGCGAATGGGAGAGCCTGGTGAGAAAGTGTGGTTGGGCCAAGGAAACCTTTCCTACTCTTGTGTTTATGGTCCCAAACGGGACAAAAAAGGATATGTTGACAAAGGTAGAAAGTCAGGTATGTTCATTTTGTTCCTAGTAGCTTCTAGGGAGAGTTTGAGGCGATCGTTAGAAATCTACACCTGAGTCTCTCAAAACCCCTGGGTTGGCCAGGGAATGAGCACCACTAATCAATCCAGGCAGCAGGTTTGGGGGAAATGAAGACAAACGATGTGGTCAGGACAGCATGTAGTGCCTCCTCAAGCCCCAGCCTGTGCAGGAATAAAAGCATCCCCAGGCTTTGCAGTCCAGAAACCTGAGCCAGCCTCAGGGGCCACATCTAAACGTTGGAATGGTTTTAATCATTACTTCCCAGCAAATCCCACATTCTTTTTGTATTGGAGGCCACCTGTTCATTTTTATATTTTTATACTTGCTTCTCAAGTTTCCAATGATGTCCTTAACGGGAACATATGTGAAGGTGACCTTTGCAGCCTCCTGAGTGGCAAGCGGAGCTCCGCTCTGACTCTGCAGACGGTGAAACCTGATGCAAAGACGCCCGTGGGTGTGGACAACCCCAGTGCCTCCTGCTCTAACTGACACCTACCTACCACTCATCAGGGCTCTAGGAGGGCCACTGTGATCGGAAAATCCAAAATTGGGATTTCTGAAATTTAGTTCCTGCGCCTATGCCATGAGCTGCCAAAAGCTTAATTTTGGGTTGATGCTGTTTGGTTTGGAGGACTATGGGCAGGCCCCAGGTTACTGAAAATAGGCAGCGGACTCCCTTATTTTTGTAAAGCCTCTATCTTGGCTGACTAGCAAATTCCTTCTTCCCAAGCAGTTTCTACTGGGACACCGGCTTCTCCTTAAGAGAGCCTATCTTTTACATAATTATTAAATTTACTTGGGTAACATTGGCTAATAACATTATATAATTTTCAGATGTGTAACATTATAATTTGACATTTGTGTACTCCACTGTGTGCTCACCACCCGAGGTCTAGTTTCCTTCCGTTACCATGAATTTGTACCTACTTTACCCACATTGATCTTCCCCTCTCCGCCTGGTCACCACCATTCTGTTGTCTGTATCTACTAGTTCTTGATTTGGTAGAAATTGCTGTTTCTCAATAAAAATGTTCCTTTGCGTATGTTTTCTCTAGAGGATTCTTTCTACCTCAGTCACTCCAGTGGAGAAGGAAGTCAGGCCTTCCTCACTGCTTGAGGCAGAAGAAACTATTCTTTTCCTGAGGTCCTGTGGCTCAAGGAGGGAGCTCAGGGCTGCCGGCAGGGTTCCAGAAGAGGCTGGGTATTTTTAGCATGGCCTTCTTTCCTTACCAGCACCTGCCATGATCTGTAACCCAAGGGGCTACTTAAATACCAGTGAGATGACTGAGGACAAGGCAGCCTGAGCTAATGTCCTAAAATACCACCCAAGGGAGGCTTTTCTTACGGGAGTCATTTCATTACTAGCTCTCTTCCTTTTCTTGTTTTCCCCCAACCTGTGGAGCTGCTCTAGCTCCTGGCTGAGATGGGTGGCATCTGCCTTGGGAAGAGATTGGAGAAAACCACTATCTGTGTCCCTCGATGCCAGGCAGTTTTGTTATGTTGATTCTGCTCTTGGCTCCCAGCTTCAGTCTTTCCCTCTACTGTTCACGCCAGATGGAAGCAACAAGAGAATGTCTACACATCCTTCCCCGCAGCAAAGTTCTCTTTTGATATCCATAAAAATATATGAAGATGAGAAACAAAGTCCAGGGAATGTTCTAGCTCAGACGATGGTAATGGGGGTGCAAACAGCTTTCTCGTAGCGGGTGCAACTCATTGATCTTGTTATCCTCTAAAGGTGGGACGAAAATGGAAATACGTTCTCAAGGAGCCTGATACATTTGTGGAGGACAGGTGCATCGTGGGTCATGAAGGATGAGACTGTCTTAGGATGTGTCTAATCCTGGAGTGTGACATCAGCCCACACTATCCACAGCGTTCCTTGGTGCCACCAGCAGACGTACAATACTGGGCGGATAAATTCTAGGGCTGGCCGGGTGTGGAAGTTTTTACGGGCCTCTGAGCATTTCTCTGGCTACTCTAAATTCTCACAGATGCCCTGGAGGGCCTGGTTCTGAAGTTAAGAGCTTATTTCAAAAGGAACTGAACCAGAACTTAAATATCTGAATGGGTTTTGTGCCCTTTAAAGTGGTCGGTTTTCATTTAGTTGAGTGAAAAAATGCAAGCAGTGAATCATAAATATGGTGATACAATGTAGTAAAAATTTTATCTATGATATATAATAGATCTCATATACATGTGTAATATATATATGTACATATATATATATACACACACACATACAAGCATAAAAACATTTGAAAAGTTGCACATCAATCTGATAACTGAATTCCCTTCCTCTGAGGAGGCAGGAGGGGGATTATGGTTAAATATGGTGGAAAAAAGGGAGTAGAGCCATATCTTTAAGGTTTAGTTTGAATAAGTAGAATATTTTCATGAATTATATAATTAAAGTGTTAGCAATTTCTTATTTTTCTTTACGGCTATTTAAAAATGTATTCCTAAGTATCTCACAGAAAATTCTGGAGAGCTTATAATTGCTGGAGTCTCTCACAGGAAGGGAAATACACTTTGGCATGTATACCACTCAGAGCCACACAGCAATGAAAAATCAATTAAAAAATAAAGCAGTCGAACTCCTCCAGGGCACCTCACTGTTTTTTTTCTTTAAGTACCTATTATTTATTTGTCAGGCATAACACCGGGCACTAGACATTTAAGGAACAACCCAGCATTCTGGCCTTACATGAGCTCCTTTGCAATTGCTTGTGGCAATTGCAAAAATCTAAGCTACTCACTGGAACTGCCATTATTGCTATTTTATAAGCCACCCCATAAAATTAGTTTCATTATGCCCTGGCCAGTGTGGCTCAGTTGGTTGCGCATCGTCCTGTGCACCGAAAGGTTGCTGGTTCTGCTCTTACATCAATGTCTCTCTCTCCCCCTCTCCCTTCCTCTCTCTAAAAATCTAAAATTTTTTTTTTTTTTTTAAATTAGTTTCATTACCTTACCATCCTATTTTTGGATCAAAAGCAACATGCCCCCAGCTCAATCACTTTATCAAATTTGCTGCACCTGGTTCCTGATGACTAAAGGATATTTCCAAAATGCCAACCTACTTTCAAAGACTTGACTCATGAGGCAAAGTTAAAAAGATGTGCTACAGAGTCTAAGGTAATGGAGATGGCAAGTATGGAGCTCAAAAATACTTTGGGAAATAATACAAATAAAAGAATGTACATCAAAATACTGTATTTACTATAGTTTTCTTAGATGATGGAATTATGAGATAGTTCTGAAAAACTTTTTATAGTTTCCAAAGCTTCGAAAATGAACATGTTTTACTTTTATAAGAATAAAAATAAATAAATGTTCAAAAACTCCTTTAATCATCAGCAACAATGTAAACATGAGGGCTCCCAAAGGGACACTTTTGAAAGAGAGAGGCTTATGGCTCTGAATTCCCTGTTAGGTCATATTCTGCATGTTTCCTATTTCACAATCATGGGCTATTTGTGTACATGTCTTAACGCCTCTCCTAGACAAACACTCCTTGAGTACTAACCCCCTCCTCACTGCACCCAGCTTAGGACTTCCACTGAGTAATAACCAGTAATAACAGCAGTGGACTCTCACTAAATGAGGCCTGAACGAGGCTACGAGTTGAACCCAGTTTAGCTCCAGAGTTCACCTTCTTGACCACTAGATGTATCACTCCTCCCAGCGCTTGATGAGAATAGACCTACAACATGTTTATCGGGTAAACAGATATTCTATGCATACATTAAAAATTATAGTTATACAGAAAGTAGATTTCTAAAATGTTATTCTTTAAAATAGCATGAAACCCCTGTAAATCTGTAGGAAGAAATCTAATAAAATATGTGTAAGACCTCTGCACTCAAAACTGTAAAGTATTATCCAATAAAATGAAAGGAGACTCAAATGCAGAGAGTGACCTTGTTCATACATTGGAAGCCTCAATATTGTGAAGATGTCATTTATCCCTAAATCAAATCCATATTCAATGAATCTCAGGGAAAATTACCATTGTACTATCTTGTTGTTACACATCATTAAGAGCAGCAATGGGAAAGCCAGCAGCCAGAGGAGAGAAAGCAAAGGTCACTCTGGCCTGTTTGCATCTCTGCTCTCTCTTCCTCAGTCTTGAATCTGAGCAAAGCTGGGGGTGGAGGGGGTTTGAGTTCCTGCTGGGAATGATGTGCTTCCCCCAGGTGTGAGGTCAGCGGGGAAGCTGTTACTCTCCTACTTCTCTCCCCAGGAAGCTGGTGAGGTTAGTGACTTCTCAGGCATCAGCCAAATTTCTCCAAGGCAGTTGCTCTCTGGGTTCCTCGGTTCCTCCAGTACAGGGGACTCAGGTGGGTTTGCTCCTCGGTGTCATAATTTTTTCTTGGTGCTTGCCTAGCTGGTGAACCTGGACGCCTGCTCATTGCCAGAGGCAAACAAGCCCTGAGAAGTCACCACATAGTCACTGAGCATACCTGGCCCGGTGCAAGGCCAGGCCACATTCCAGCCTCCTGTCCAACCCGACAGCCAAGTGTGTCCAGTTTCAGAAGTCAACATCGTGATGTAGATTGCCTTGTCTGAGGGTAAAAATGCCTTCTTATGCTTTGGAGTCACCCAGGCTAGAGTCTGAATAGGCCCTTAATCTCTCCCAGCCTCTGTTTCTCCTTCTGTAAACTAAAGACAATAATGCCCACCTTATAAAACTGGTAGAAGGATTAAATGTGATAACAAAGCCACCAGGTTTGTCACTTTTCTTCTAATATTGGGGAAAATGATCCCCAAATTAACTATCTCCTATGTACCCCTTGAAACAAACAAGCTCACTTCCCTTGCTACCACATCTATGCCTTCAGTGTAATCCAACTGAACATTTCTTGTCTTATATTTCACACAGAGGAATCAAGGATACACACTTCTGTTTGTACCTTTTTGGGGAGTTGGAAAGTGCTATTTTTAAAGTATAGGCTTTGTAATCAGACCAACCCAATTTTGCCATTTATTAGCTGTGTGACATTAGTCAAGTCACTAAACTTCTCTGTGCCTCTGTTTCCTCATCTGAAAAATGAAGATAAATAATAGTACTCATTTCATCAGGTTGTTGTGATAATTGAGCTATTTAATGAATGTAAACCACAATGCCTCCCATGTAGAAAGTTTCAATAAATACTACTTTTATAATTATTATGAAATTATCAAAAGGTCCAAAGCATGTGAACGTGTGCACACACATATGTGTGTTTGTGGGTCTGTGTATAAAACATTAGCCCGACCCTCTATTATCACATCATTTGGGGTCGTCTTCTTGGCAATGAGCTCTTTCTACCCCAGATTCTTCTCAGAACAAGGCTGCTCTCCTGTGAGTTGGCCCACTGATTGCTACTCTCTTCCAGGCCTCTTTGGTTATTTATTTTAACCAGTTATCTCTTGTATGAAAACTCTAGGGAGGTGGACCTTGAAGCCCTGCCAGGACTGTATCACATGGGCTCTGGGGTCAAGTTAAGACCAGACCCCTGCTTGTTTTATTTTTAAACTTTTTATTGACATGTACCATACATACAGAGATGTATGTATATTGTACATATATGGCTCACGGAATTTTCACAAATTCAATAGGCCTGTGTAACCAGCACCCAGAGAGGGAATCAGAACATCCCAGAAGCCCCTTGTGCCCCCACCCACATACCATCTCCCTAAGGGTAACCACTGCCCTGACTGTTTCCTATTTTGGAACTTCATATAAATCTGGTCCTTGATTTTGAGCAGCTCATTGCTTATTTGTTTCTCCCTCAAATCTACCTTGTTTGGTTATTAATTCAAATGTCAGCAGACTTGTATCCAGCAGCAGCTCCGTGTGAGGTACTGTGTTAATTAAGTAGAGCAATGAGGTAAAAGAAGTTCAGTGTCTTGTGAGTATTTTTTTTTTTTTTAAACTTTCTCATGTGGAGCTGCCTCCTTGAGCTATTTCTCTCTGGAATGAGGTCCAAGCTTCCCAATCTCCCCCCCCTTCATCGGGCTTCCACCCTGTATCTTATCCATGAGAGTGCATCTTCCTGGGTAAATATTCCAACAGAAACCTACCAGTGTATCTGATTTCCAATTCCAGGATTCCAGAAGAGAGTATTTGACTGGCCTGGCTTGGTTCACTCTTGGTCATGTTAGCTGTGGCTCGAGTGTTAGGGACACATGATGCTAGAAGGCTGTGTACCCCAACTCCTACCCCCAAAGAGGGAGGGGTGCTGCAGAAGGTGGAGGGGCATGGCTTGTGGTTCTCAGCAATGACTGTGCTCCCCACTGGCCCCTCCCAGCTCTATGATTTCTTTTCTTCTCAGATTCAGATCCTTGACCCAAATTCTAAACTGACTTATTCACCCTCTGCACCAAATCTGAACGGAAGTAATTAGATAACACAGCTCCTGGAGGACTAGGGCCAATGCTCCCCAAACGGCCATTTGAGGGACATTTCCCACTCTCCCGCAGCAGCCAGCCGCTCGGGAAGGCGGCTCCCTCCCCTGGTCCTGAGAATCAGCTGTGGTTTTATAGACACACACTCTGCAGTTTCTCCCTCTGAGGGAGGGGCGTTTCCACCACAGCACAGACCAGGCCCCTGAAAACTAATTTCCTGGACTGAGGGACCACCAGCTGTTTATGACGATTATTATTATTGCAGAGTTGAAATACCTGCCTGGATTCCAAGAGTCACCATGTGAAGGAGTGTCTGCAACGACATCCTGAAGCCTGCAGGACCTCGTGGTCTGAGTGAAGAGCTAATGCTGGGTCTATAGTCCCAGCCCTGCTTATATCCTGTGGGGTGGAGACGGAGGCAGGGGACTGGGCTCAGTCTGCTTTACATCCATGAGCCCATTTAATTTTTACTTCAAGTCCAAGAGGGAGAGACTATTACTTCTCCTCATTTTTATAAATGTACAAAATGAGACAGAAGGTTTACACAAGTAAAGCCTGTGATCATTTATAAAGGGCTTTCCTCCTTGTTATTTCATTTACATCGTGAGAAACCTCATTTTACGGTGAGGTTCTTGTGGCTCAGTTTCCCGATTTTGCACAGCTCATAAGCCGCAGAGGCTGGACATAGACTCAGAACTGACTCCAATCCCCTAAGGCAAACCCGCAAATAATTGTAATAAGAAGCAGATGGTGAAAGATGCCTTTAGATGATCCAGGTGTAACTCTGTGGTGTTTCAGAGACTGGTGAGCTCATGTCCAGATGGGAGAAATTCAGAAAGGCCGGAAGGAGGTGATATTTAGATCCAGTTCTTGTAGGTGGGCAGTACTGGGCAAGCATAATTTGAGGGAAGGGCACTCCAGGAGGGTTGGACGACATGAGCCAAGGCCTGGGGAGGTAGAGGATCCAGGAAATAGTAGGCATACTGGGGAGACTGGTGGGTAGAGTGGGAGATTTGACTGGAAAACCAGAGTGCCACTCATCTGGGCCATGGTCATTGTCTCCTTGACAGGTTAGGGAAGATGGGATGTGGGTTGACAACCCATAAGTGGAAGCCGGTGACCTCAGAGTCCCCTGACGGAGTTTTCTCAACGACACCGGGTACCTATGGTTAGGGACAGGGTGGGGGCAGAAGTTGGAGTGCTATATTATTTACAAGTGCTGGAAAGATCCAGCAACGTTCTAAATGAAGGGACAATAAAACTTTTATAGACTGTTACAGAGTCAGTTGCTCCATAAGGTAGTGTGCGTGTGTTGGGAAGTTTGCAGGTCAGAGTGGGTAGGGAGCAAGCCAGCCAGGGCTTAACAGCTGGGCATGACCTCCTCTGGCCCCATGTTAATTTCTACCTCCAGAGGCATGGCTGATGGAGGACAGCATCTCTTTTCTGAGCCTCAGTTTCCTCATCTACAAAATGGGAGATCCTAATATCTACCACTCATGATTGCTGCAGGAACCCAATGAGATATGCCAATGTGTCTTCTGACATTACTTTCATTGTTATTTTATACAGTCATTAAACTTAAACCTTCTCATGGGTGCATACTTTCCCAACTAGAAAATAAGTCTTTAGGATAGAGGCCATGTCACTGATTTCTTTAAATCTTCAGTAGTGCCAAACAAACATGCAACAAGTTGTCCCAACAAATGGACAGATTCTTAGTGAGGTATATTTGCCCATGGCACCAGCCAGTCCCTGGGTGTAGTTTTTTTGAAGCCTCATCTTAGTTCCTGAAATCGTAATGAGACAGATCTCAGTGAGCCGAAGGCAGCAAGGTGGGCTGTCACACAGTCCTCAGTACTCGTGAACAAAGCTGCATTGAGCCCCTGTTGTGTTCTGGGCACGAGTGAGCTCTATTACAGTGGTCCTTCTGCTTTAAAGAAGTACTGTAGATTATTTTAGAATCGAGAACATGCAATGTGCCCAGTTGGGGTGGCTCAGCTGAGCATTGTCCTGTGCACTGGAAGGTGGCCCGTTCGGTTCCTGGTCAGGGCACATACCTGGGTTGCAGGTTTGATGACCCCTGGTCGGGGCACGTACTGAAGGCAACCAGTCCCTCTCCTCTCTCCTCTCTCCTCTCTCCTCTCTCCTCTCTCCTCTCTCCTCTCTCCTCTCTCCTCTCTCCTCTCTCCTCTCTCCTCTCTCCTCTCTCCTCTCTCCTCTCTCCTCTCTCCTCTCTCCTCTCTCCTCTCTCCTCTCTCCTCTCTCCTCTCTCCTCTCTCCTCTCTCCTCTCTCCTCTCTCCTCTCTCCTCTCTCCTCTCTCTAAGCATGTCCTCAGGTGAGGATTTTTAAAAAAAGACCACACAGAGTGTTTAGGTGACCATAAATTAATGATCTTAACAATCTATTTATTTAAAAAGGAGGGCCTTGTCCTTCCCGCTGCAGCAGGCTTATCAGCAGAACATTATTAATTCTCCCTTGAGTCTCACTGGATGGGGCATTCAAGCTGGCTCTCCTGTTCCTGAATCCTGCATGCCTTGCTTTGGGGGATGGGGTGGGGGGGCTGGTGATGAACAGCTTCTTATGTGTGTGATTCCAGGAGTAAGAGGAAAAGCACCTGGACTTTTTGGGGGAAGGTCTAGACCTAGCCAGAAGGAAGGCTTGATTGCCCTAGAGGAGAAGGGATCAGGGACTTGGGGCCTGGGATGGGGAGAGGATGGGAGACCTTCATTCCTGAGGGTGGCAGGATCCAGGGTGGGATGACTGCCTGGATTCTTAAGGACCGTGGCCCAAGCACCACACTTATGGTGCTTTGGCTTCTGTCCAATGGCTGAGCCTGGCATGATGGTCATGGATATGTTTGTGAAGCAATCCATCTTTGAATGGACCGCACAAGCATGGACCAGGGACTCCAACAGTGACCATGGTGAACCACAACTAGAGGACTTGCCTCTATTCTCTCATGGGTCATGAAAGCCCCAGAGAGAGGGCAAGAAAGCCACAAAAAATGACCAACATGGGACTTCATACTGAGCTTGTTTTGTGAGAAATTGGAGCCCGATTAGATTTAATTCAGAAACATTTCCAATAGCAACAATTCTTACAGCTGAGTGAGGAGCAAAGATCTGTGCTAATTCAGCTAACAATGGTGAATGTCGTGTAGAGAAATTGCTATAGAAAAGCTCTCCCAGGACCTGAACATTGTGTGTTGAGTGTGGGTGGGAGAGGGCAGAGGTTGACATAGAAGACTGCAGCCTCAATCTGCATAATTGGAGTAATACACTTTTTTGGAGAATTTACTTCGTCTGGAAAATTTGTCTTTGATATATTTGAAAAACTAGGAGATGCTACAGAACCACAGGCTGTCTCTGCAGTGTGAGGAGGGAATTTGGATTTGAGCTTGTCATTTCACACTGTTGTGCTTTTGTGGTCAGGGTACCAGCTTTAGGAGAAGGTTTTATTTTGGGAAGTGAGGGCCTTATTTTGGTCACTTTGTATTTAGTTTCCATTTGCTTATCCCTAGAGCTCCTGTGCTAAGTCTTTTTTTTTCCCAATGAAGTTTCCTACCTTGACTCCCTATTGGAATTTCACAATTTGATGTCATCAGTAGATTTTCATTGTGACCTGTTTTGGCGACATTGTTTATTTCCCCAGAAGCCCAGAGATCACAAAAGAGAAAACTGTGAAGGTGTATAGTTAAGGAGAGACAGCTTCCCCTAAGGTTTTGATATAGAAGGATCGTGGCAAAGCACCTTCATCCCAAATCAATGCAAATTCAGACTTAGGAGTCAGAAATCTTGGAGGTGAGTCTGGTGGGAACTTATCAGTGGGAGGGGCCCCTAGCCGCGTGCTGGGCGAGGGGGAGGGTGTTCCTTAGGGCAGCAGCTCAAGGAGGAAAATCATAGCAGGGAAGGGGTCAAAGCTGAAACCAAGGGGCCCATAACAGGTGTCAAATCCAAAAGGCTAAGGCAGAAGAGAAGGGGCAGGAAAGAAAGGGCAGAACTGGCAAAAGAGGTTGAGTCAAAGAGTCAGGACTAGGTCTGTGAAGGGAACCAGGTACTAGGGCACCTGACGCCCAGTGACTGGGTCACTCTGCAGAGGAGAGCACTGATCCTTAGGGGTCAGTGGGCTCAACACTCACCCGAGTCCCTCAAGAATCTACAGAACTCACCCTCCTGTGTGTCTGCTTTTCTGAACTATCTTGCTGTCTAGACTTTGCTATGGCTGTTTGAATCCACCTAACTGCCCGAGCCTCCATTTCAAAGTGGCCAGAGAGAAGGAGCCACAGAGAAAATACAAGAGTCCACTTGACCACAGCCACTAACAATAACAAAAGAACAGTTTTGATGGAGGATCGGAGGTTGAAATCAGCAAGCATTTCAATCTTCTTCACTCTGGGGAAAGAGACCTAACAGCACACACCAGCCAGAGCTCTCTCCCAAGTTGCAGACGGGTCTGATTTCTGCCCACTCCTCCCTCCACTTCACCAGACGAGGCTCCTCTGCACACCGTAATGTGTTCTGGGCTCCTGGTCAACCTAGATCTTAGGCAGAACAAATGGCAGAGACCTGGAGCTGTAGTCCTGTTGGCACTCACTTGGTCAGCCTGGCATCTGGTCCTTGCTGTACCCCTCAGCTCCACCTGGGCTCGAGCTCCAGGTATGGGCTCTGGCTTGTCTGCCATTTCTGCCTTGATTCCCTAAGCCTCCGAGACCGAGGTCCTTTCTCTTGCCTCCCCCGCCCCCACCATGCCTCACCCAACAGTCATCTCTTGGTCTAACGTCTTGCCCTTGAGTCTCAGTACCTGTCCTTTGCCCCTCCCTCAAATTATACTTGACCAATATTTCCTTCCCTTCAATCCAGACCCTCCAGCCTGGATCTACCTAAATGTCATGCTCTGAATAGCCCCTGGGATGTCCACTGGTTGCCCCAATCTTCCCTTAGGCCAGCCTGTTACTGACACCATCCTTGACCACATGACCTGCCTTGGTGTCTTGGCCAACCTTATGTGACCTATCCCCTGCCCTTTAAGTCACAGCTGTGTTTGGGGCTCTAAAATCGTTAATCTAACAGCCAACAAATAATTCTTTATGGAGCACTGACTATACGGTTGATGCTATGGAAGCAAGTTTCCTCCAGTAAATGATGATTGAGAGGCAACAGACATCGGTTTGTAGCAATCTGAGACCAAATGTGGAATTATCTTCATTTGTCGTCTTGGAAGAATTATTTGACCAAGTGTATTAGTTATGTAACACTGCATAAGAAACTACCTCAAAAGTTAGTGGCTTAAAACAAAAATTTATTATCTCACATTTTCTATGGATCAGGTTTTAGCTGGGTAACTGTGGCTTGGGTTTCTCATGAGGTTATAGTCCAGATGTCAGCTGGACTGCAGTGATTGGAAGGTTCGATTGTGCTGGAGAACTTACTTGCAAAGTCACACATGTCTCAGTTTAGGGCTGAATGCTGAGAGACCACCACGTTTCTCCCCCAACTTTCTACTTAGCTTTGTAAGTGTCCCCATGACGTGGTGGCTGGCTTCCTCTACAGCAAGTAATCCCAGAGACCAAGGATGAAGCAACAACATCTTTTATGGCCTAACCTTGGAAGTCACAGACTGTCACTTCTGCCATATCCTATAGGTCACGTAGGCCAGATTCAATGTGGTAGGGTCAACAGAAGGGCATAGATTCCAGGAGGTAAGGATTCTCAGGCACAGTCCTGGAGACTGATCACCACACAAGGAACCATTCAGTTTAAAGACTAGGAAGAAAATAAATTTTATATATTAAAAAGATAATATCTGTTTAGTACTTTATCTCCAGTGTTGGAACAGTGTCTGGCATACAGTAGGTACTCAATAAACATCAAATGCATGATAAAAGTGAATGCATGGTTGCGAGAACAATATATATTACTCTCAGGAAATGCTATGTAGTTTATGAAGTACTTTTCCAGATCTTATACAGTTTGACCCTCACCTCTATGAAGTAGATAGGGCTAGTATTACTAATGCTATTTTATAGAAGTATTAGTAGGCCTATTAATACTTCTTTACTTCAGACATGTGAAGCATTGCACAGTCACTCAGCCCTGCATCTGATGCTCCTTTCCCCTGGTCTACTCATATCCCACGACCACGCTGTGACCCCGGCTCATGGGGTTTTGTCCATGCCCACTGGCTGTGAAGTGGGTGTCTTAAAGTGGAGGTGAAATGACCCTAGGGAGACTGGGCTAATCCCCTTTTATACTTTATAGGGTGGATTTATTGTGAATCTAGTGATACGTAGGCCTCTCCCTTGCAGGCCCCTTCTAGGGCAATTCCAAACGCCTTGGCAGAAGTCACATTTATCTTCATTGTGACTTCATTCAACAAACTGAAACAAATTCTGGAAGAAGGTAACCTGCTGTTAACAACATTCACAGTTGCTCATGATGACGCAGCTGTAGGCATTCTGTAAAAACATCCATCGTTCTCAGAACAGGTGTCATGTCCACTGACTCCTGAATCCCACAGGAGGAATCTCTGTTCTGTGATACTTGAAGCTGTTGACATTTTCAGTGTTTTCCAACTGTTACGTTTTCTCTTTTTAGGCCTGTCTCACAGGTGGAATATTTTAAATTAGATACCAACTTGGGTTTTTCTTTAATTTTCCATTAGCTAAATAACTGAGAAAATTCAGACAAAAAATTAATAGATTATGAAATCGATGAAATGAATATAAGTTATTCTGATATCAAGAAACAAATTGTAATGAGAAATTTCAGGGCGAAAAGCAGTAATTTGTTAAGAAGAGGTACATTTTGAAGATAAGTAGTAAGTAGGGTCTTGGACTGTTGATAATCTCATCTCTAGGGCGGGGCTTATCTGGGTAAGGGGAGGCTGCCTCCAGAAGTTACATCTTCTCAGCCCAGGGTCTATGGGGTGCAGCTCCTAACAGCAGTGGCCAGGCAGAGGACCCCAGTGAGCTTGGGCTTCTGAGGCTAATGACCACCCAGCTCCTCCTGTGACCCATGCAACCCAGCCTCTCTCTAAAAAGCCAGCTGGGAAAATCTTAGGCATGAGCAAATAAAAGGGACCCAGGAGAAAAATTCTGTATTTATTTAAAATAAATATTTGTTCCCCCTGACTGCTCTATCCATTTTCACTTTCAGAAGGGTCTTTGTCTCGGGATTAGCTCAGCTGAAGTTATTTTTCTTACCATCTGTAAGGGGGATTTTCCATTCTCCCAACAAGAAAATAACTCTTGGGCCAAAGGAACTGTGAAAGTGTTTAGTCTCCAGAAAGGCAAACAGACTCTCAGGGCGGCGAATCTCAACTCAACTTTGGAGAGTGCCATTGTGTCATTTAACCTCTCTTGCCTTTTCTTTAAATGCCCAGTATCAGATTTCTGGTCCCCATAATTTACAATAACCATTCTTTGGGATGTTACGGTGAGGTGAGGTGGGGGTGCTGCTGGAATGCCACACAATTGTCCAAGTAGATGGTGTGGATGGTGAATGAGCTCCGGGCTGGGAGCCTGAGGAGCTGGCTTTAGTCTGTTTTCTTGCTAGGTGATCATGGGCAAGTCATTTCCTCTCCTCATGCCTCAGTTTTCCCAGTTATAAAGACTGTGATGAACTAGATGATCACCTTTCTATAGGTTTAATGATCTATATGAGTTACCCTGAAAGGGGGCAAGGTGAGGCCCGGATCAGGGTAGTTTGTACAATAATTTCCATAAAATGAATGATAAAGAAGGCCATTATATTTTAGGGGGCAGGGGGAAGAGGTTTTCTTTTAAAAGCATATTTTCTTATTAGTGAATTGTATCATGCCAGGCCAATGGATGTCAGGGGATAATCACTGGGGAAGAAGCAGGGATTGTAATTATCAAAGCTACATTGACAAGGACCTGGCTCAGGGCAGCAGGGGCTAAAGCTATCAGCTGAGGTGGGCCAGGAAGCCAGGTGAATAGTTAGGTACCAGGAGACGGTCAGAAGGCCAAGGTCAAAGCAGGACAGAGCGAGGCACTGAGCAGTACACACAGCAGCAGCTGAAATAGCCTCCTGCCCCAGCCAGGGCGCCTTCTGCATGCCTCCTGCTGAGCCAGCTGAGGCTGCTAAGGCTCCACACCTGGCCAACCCGCTATTTGCCCAGGAAAGGCCATGGGGGAGATAAGTGAGTGTGGCTGGAGTGGGGAGTGAATCCATTTAATGTTTTAATGTGACTGAATATTTACACTAACAAATATGCAAGCAATCTATTGAGATGAAAAGACAAAATGAAAATTATAATAAATTCCTATCAACTTTAAAAGCCAACATGACTTAGATAAAAGTTACTTAATCCTTTGAAAATGTAATTAAATATTTAA